>NC_140123.1:152754529-153177029 GCF_964035555.1 Netta rufina | reverse complement strand
TAGCATCTGCTGAAGCCACACGTGTGCCAGGTGTCCTGTGCAAAAGGACGAAAAGGAGAGTGGCAATGCAAATTATTATTATTATTTTTTTTTCCTAGCAGTGCAAAGTTAGCAGGAGCTGAGGCCTGAAAATCCGGTAGAGATGATGAGGCTGCAGCATCTCAGACAGCCACAGACGCCTGTGGGTGAGCTCACAGCCCAACACCACTTCAGTGGGTTCGGCTTTCTCCGTCTCAGTGTCCCTTAAACTCGTCACAGTGAGGACTCCTGGCTGCATCAGTCCAACAGCAATTACCTGGCTCTCCTAAACTAGCAGCTTCCTGAAGCATGTGGAAAAGTTCCCTGAGCTTGAGTTACACCGGCCTCTCTGCTCAGCAGGGAGGCTGCATGATGAAAGGCTGGTAATGCCACACCGTGTTCTGTGTGCTCGGTCTGGGGATTTGTTTTCAACTTTGGGTGACTTCAGAGGGTCTTGAAAGGCCAGGAAGAGAGGCTGTAAGTGGATGTACCTTATAAATGAGATAAAACAGGATCCTGGGGATGCCTCGTGTGCGTGTGAGGTCTCTTTGTCTCTGAAGCTCTCAGGTAGCTTGAGCAGGAGCACCGACAAACCAGGTAGAGCAGGTGAAGCTCTGAAACTCATCTGGGGATAAATCAGTGTTGAGGCTGTAGCTCCCCAGCTCCACAGGGAACGCTTGCAGATATTATTTAGTAATGTTTTTCCACTGCTTGTAGGCAGCAGCTGCTTGGTGGCTGGAATTAAGCAACAAACTTTAATCTGTTTCAATACATACATTTGTTTATAGGGAAGGAGAGAGACAATATTAGTGGATGTCAGTGTGGCTGGGATAGCAGTGTCAGTGAGACTGATGTGAGAAAGCAATGACAATTTGTAAAACAATAAAAATAAAGGGGGTGGACGAGGAGTTCGTAACCCAAATCAGCAGGCCATCGTTCGAAAGAAAAGGCACTGGACTGGATGCTCGCTACAGTCTCTCAGGGCCACAGGCAGTAATTTGGAAATGGAGAGATTGGTGCCTTGGTCACGCGCTTGCCTCAGCAAAAACCAACCTCTGCTGGAGCGCCAGGAGGCCGGGCCTCCTGCCAACACGCTCCCTCACAAGCAACGTGGGAGCCGCGGCTCTGTGGGATCACTGCGTCTTCTGCTGTCCCTGCCTTGGCATATCTCAGGCCCTCTGACAGCACATCGCCCCTGCTATAAGCCGCCGGCAGCCTGAACGTAACTCAGATGATGTTATCTAGGTAAGCGAAGGTAGTTATTACATCCAAGGCCCTAACTGCCCTCTGTGCCAAACAAATTCAAGAATTTGAAGGCAAAAATGTCTCTCTGCCATACTCCTTCTAGGAATGATTGCTTCTTGCCGTTCAAAGCGGGGAAGGAGCCTGGTAGAGCACTACGAGTTTTGAAGCAATGTCTGTCGCGGGACAGGTAAAGAGCCAGCACACTCCATCATTTGCCATCTATGCCCTTCTGTCTGTCGCCTGTTACACCTCTGTCCTTTGCAACGCTGAGCAGAATGAGACAAGAAAGTCTTATAGGACCAGGATCATTAGAGTGGGACGTTTAATGGGGCAGTATATCACCGCCGCCTTGGCTTCCGTGCAACAGCAGCGATTCTACAATGAAGGATGTTGAAGCTGAGGGAACCATTGCCTTAAAAAAAAAGAAAAGAAAAGCAAAAACAAACCCCAGAGAACTCGAGCAAATGACTTTTTCCCATTATTTGTAGAGAGAAGGCTTTTCGTGAAGAATATGGATAGATTTTATACATACATATATATATATATATTCTTCCCCCGAGAAGCTTAGCACTGAGTGTTAATAGACAGATCAAAGAGCTACTTAGCCACTGGAGCCAGGGAAATTGAACCAGGGCAGCAAACTAAAAATCAATCGTGGCTTTTAGTGTGCTCAAAGTGATTTTGTTCAGGACTGACTTCTGCGTGAGTACTTTGTAAAGCTTAAGATGATGAAAAGTTTGAGCTCCACACGCCAAACTCCGTCTCCTGCTCTCCGTAACATAACAAGAATGCTTTCTACAGATGGAATGATTTCAGATCTTCCCGTCCTTACCCTTTGGTCCGACTACCCTCTTTAGTCTTACCACTTGCAAGGTTATTCCCCAGGATCACATACTGTAAGGATATTATTAGCCTGCTCCCTGCCACATTTCTGGCTCAGTGACTTGTGAATAATGCTGTCCTTCTCGGAGCACGCTAATAAAACCTCCACACCATGCAATCCCTGATGGCGTAGAGGGCACACTCGTTAGATGAGAGCTATTTTAAGGTGGTTTTGAATCTTTAAAAATAAAAACATAAAAGGGGGAAAAAAAAAAAAAAAGAAAAAGGGAGGGGGGAACATTTCTCGAATCCCTCGGATCACAAAACTTGGCCTGACAAGGGTGAAGAAGAAAAAATCCAGATACTTCAAACAGTTCCCCAAGCGTCTAGACTGCAGCAGTCCTGTGAGGGCTGGAAGCCAAAGCCAGATTTCACTGGTGGGAGGGAGACTCTCCCTTCTCTTGCTTGCTCTGCATCTGTGCGTAAAGCTCCCACATCTCTAGATCCAGCCCCAGATGGAGCGAGCCATGCTGGAGCCATTCAGTCATACCTAGCGCGGGTAGCGGGCCAAGAGATTTCATCTGACTTGGAAGAGAGACTCCTCGTTTGGAAGAGGCTCCCCCCCCTTTTTTTTTTTTTCCATGAAGCTAATTCAAAAAAGCAGCAGCTGTTTGAAACTTTTTGGGAGTTTGGAATATTAAAATAAACCCTAAAAATAAAAAACACAGAAGTGATTAGGGGGGGAGATGGGCTATGGGGAGGACAGCATTCATCACACAGTTCAACGCTTGAGGTACAGTCGCCCTCTCTACCCCCACCTTAAGATTTGTTACAGAACAGGCAGGCTGGAATTTATTTTTTTTTAATGAAGAGATTATAAAAAAAGGTGAAATGTAAATTTGGCTACATGCATTTCCAGGACAGGACTGTGGTTATATAACGAAGCGCCCAAAACATCGTGCTTTTTCCGAAATTCCCTCTCCTGCACTGTTTGTTCCTCAGGCTAAGAACAAAAGGGAAGCGGAGTCTTTGCAGCCTGGAGAACCATTTCTGCTGCTCTTCGCAGCAGCAGCCGTTTGCATACGTGAAATAACGATCATGACTCCTTGCAATTATTTCTTCTCTCCGTGAAACAACCCCCTACCTTTTGATCTTTCCTGGCTCTTCATGCCAGGACAGCTTTTATGCAAAGGTGCTACCTGCTACATCCCTTAAGCATGTGTTGCAAGCTCCAAGCTTTCCAGGGGCATTAGTGAGAGCGGTGTCATGCCTGGCACAGCTTCCACAGGGCTGCTTGTTTTAGCTGTTCCCATAAGCATCCTTACAATGTGAAATAAGCTCGATCTCACCTGTGTTTCTAGAACAGAATTGATTAAAGGTAAAGAAAATACGAGGAGGCATCAGGAAAAATAATGTTAGAGATGGAGAGACTCCCTTTCTAACATAATATACCCTCCAAGCTAGTTAAATGTTAATTGCTGAGTCCTCGTTAAAACGAGTCTCTCGGGATGCCTTGACTTTAGCAAGTCTTCTGAGAATTCAGGAGCTGGGATCCACCGCTTGGCGCTTTTCTTCATGTCGAACGCTTCCCCAGAAGCAGGCACACACAACTGGGTTTTGCTGCGTGCACGCCAGACCGCGGCACAGCAGCTTCCTCAGCGCCCCGAGGCCGATGCCAGGATGAGACAAGAACTCATCTGGCGTGTAGGAACAGAGGTGCCAGGGAGCAAGGGCGGGGGCAGCCTGCGCAGGAAAGTCGGTATCAAAAGAGGCGCGGAAGCCTGTGAAGTCTGGGGAGCCGCATCAAGCGCGGGTGCCTGCCCGGGCGTGTGAGGGAAAGCTGTCAGGGAAAGGAGGGGAGGCAGAGCACCGTAATTACGCCTCGTCTTGTGACCGGTGCGAACGCTGCCGAGCGCCCCGAGCCGCAGAGGGGAAGCAGTGAATCAGCGAGGGGCCCCTGAGAACCTGTGTGGTGCAGGATTGTGTCAGCAGCAAGGTGCTGCCCCTCCTCTGTGCCCAGAGCAAAGCAGAGAGGCACCGCGCTGCTCATAAACACCAGGGACAAGCGGGTTACCGTGGAAAGTCATTTTATTTCCGAATTTCACGCACTCGTGTCACAGACCATGCACTTGAGACTTTCCCCTTTGACAGATCCACAGCCTGCTGGCCTGGGAGAGACGGGGCGTCATCTCTTCACTTCACACTGCGGGTACCCACACGCTCGGAGCGAGGGCGGCGTGCCAGGAGGCAGAGCAGCCTCTTGGTGCCATCATTGCTTTTGAACACTTGAAAAGAAATCAGCCCGAGTCAAAAGGATTAGTGGTGGAGCTTGGCAGCGGCGAAAACCCACTGCCGAGCGAGTTGGTCCTCGCCCTGCGGTTACAGGGAACAAGAGGATGGTCTCGTGGAAAGCTCGTGTGAGTCAAGTTACACCAGAACACCCCACAGCATTCCCAGAGCCCGGGCAGCGAGCAGGCAACACGCGCCCTGGGCCACTTACAATCAATTTGTCTCCGAGCTGCTCGGCCAGGAAGGTGGCCGGGAGCTGCCCTTCTCACATTCATCTTCAGGTCCTCCTGCTCCGTGCTGCAGCTGCGACGAGGCAGGAAGCCACCTCTAAGCCAGCCCTCGTGGCTCCGTGCCGACCTCCGTACTGCATTTAATACTGAAAGGTGCCAGTTCCAAAGGCTCCACAACGTCCCTGCACAAGCTGGGTGCAGCATGAGTGTGAATTTCTTGCATAGCCGCCCTGCTCCTTCCCCCCTGCCTCTGCCGCCCCTCGTGCCTGCCCCTGCTCTGGCAACGCTCCTGGTTGCAGTGTCCCCGTGACCCCAGACGTCTTTGGCCTTTGCTGAGGCTGTCACAGCAGCTGTTGCCCCCTGCGGCGGCTGCCTGCAGGAAGGGAGCGTTCCCCTCCCCAGAACAACAGGCTTGTGGCTAGCTCAGAGCGGGGAAAAACCCAAAAGGGAAGAAGTGATTCAAGTGAAATGGAGCAAAGTCTACAGAAAAGGCAAAAAGGCAGCTTCAGTCTCCATTTGATACACAAATTGAGCTCGATAGCAGCAAGAAATGGCCATAAAATATTAATTCATTAGGTTGCCAGGAAGAAGTAAAAGCGTTCGTGTAAAAAAATTGATCAACAGATATGTTTGTGGCAACTGTGCTTAAGCCAGCTCAAGACAGTGGCTTCCTCCTGCTTATTTCTCTCTTTTTTATCTACAGTTTTGATCATTCTGAACCTTGCTGCTACTCAACCCTGCATGAAGACCACAGCACTGGAGTCAGCACCAAGTGAGGGGTGAGATCACACCGAGGAAGTGAACCTAAGGGGAACTCCTGACAACCCCGAGATTTTAATATTTTCGTTGACCTTCAAGTAATTAGGAGAAAGGGGAATTTCCCCAAGTAGCCCGCGGGCCCCAAGTCTCATCTGTCTGCTTTTAGGGTAGGAAGGCTGACATCAGAAAGGCAGCGGAGGGCAGGGAAAGGAGGAGGGGGGAAAAATAGGGGAACCAGAGTGAAGAGCAATCAACAACTGACCAACAGTGACTGCTGCCAAACTTACAGAACACAAAATCATACAAACGGAATTCCTGTTAACCTTCTGTACACTACGGACTGTATATACACACACACACACGCTTTGAAGTACGCACCTGGCAGTCCAGAAGGTACCGGTACGCTGAGGATTAAATAATTTAAAACGTAACCACCTGACACGTCGGCTAAAATGGACGGATTGTCCGGGAAAGATGCTCCCCCCCTCACCTCACCAGCACTGCCTCTGGAAAGAAAATGATGGCTGAAGACTCCCCTCCATGGTTCCACTCCTGAAACTCACCTTGAAACGTCCCTGGCAAAGGGGAGTGAGTCCTGAGAGGAATGGAAGAGGAAAGGGTACTTGCTCCCTCCAAACTTGGCCTCTCTTGGCTAGGGAGGCTGGACAGCAAGAGGAAAAAGCTGCTGAAGCTGGGGAAAAGTAGGTAAAAGCAGCTGTGTTTCTGTACCCAAGGCTGAGAGCGCCATTTGGGATGCCCACAGGGAATGAGGAAGGGGGAAGGCGGCCTCATGCCAGCACACGGAGCAGAGCCCTTCTGGTGACAGCGGGTTGGTCCTGTCAGCTTGACTGACCCACGGAACCTGGCTGACGCGTGCTCGTTAGAAAACCGTGTGAGGCACGCTGCTTCCACCTCCTAGAAACCAGAACAACCTCAAGGAAAAGAGGAGAAGAAAGCCCCTGCTCCCACCTGCCTCCCCCAGCCCTCCCCCTGAGCAGCCTCTCTTCCTCTAGGACACCTGAGGAGCAGTTTTCCCTTCCCAGCAGCAGCGCCCAGCAGGTCTGGCTGAGCAGGAACAGCAAGCCCTGCTCCTTCGGCTTCCTCACACAGCCAGACCACGAAAGCTTCTCCCTCCCCTGCGACAGCATCAGTGAGAAGTGCCCCCACTGGTGGTTGTTGCAGCAGATTGGACAAGCCCCGGGCCTTACTCCTGCACCCAGATCACAAGGGATGAGAAGGTTTTGTAGGGCAGGAGCCACGGGCATTGCCCTCTTCCAAGGGCTCCAGCACTAAATCCTGTCAGTGTAATCGTTATTTCAGTCAGAAACACAACACGCAGCCCTATCTGGAACATCGCATTCAGTCTGCCCTGCGTGACTGGGTCAAAGTGACCAAAAAACAAAAGAAAAGAAAAAAAAGAGGAGGAAAGTGAGACAGCGTGGTACAGCAGAGAGAAAGAAATGTGAGGACAAAAATCAGGCTGGAGGGAAGGAAAGGACCTCAGTGCAAGTCTGCTGAAGTTGTCACTGGATTCACCAGCCCACTTCCACCTTCTTCAGACCAGAATGGACTCGCTGCAGTAAGAACACTACAGGAGAAAGAGGTACATAGTTAATGTGTTTGGGTTTTTTTGTTTTTGTAGATACTTGAGCATCAGAATTTATGCAGAGATCTTAGGGCTGCAGTTTCAGCCTCTTTTCCCTAGCCAATGGGTACCTGTCGGGGCAGAGACGGTGGAAATGGACCGGTAGCACCAAGAAATCCAGCGGGAGCACCAACTCCACAGCAGGAAATCATAACGAACCAAAAGGAGACAGAGAGAGAGAGAGAGAGAGAGAGAGAGAGAGAAGTGGAGGAGACACATTTTGCAGTCATCCAAGTCCACCTCGGCTAAACCCCTAGCAGCGTTTCCCCGGGTGAGGCCCCCCGTTACGTCTGCAGCAAGACCTCCGGCTCGGAGAGCGAGCTGTAGAGGGTGTAGCCCAATTCATCCACTTCTTCCGGGGTGAGCTCGGAAAACAAGTTCACCTTGGGGTTCAGGGCGCTGGGGAGGACGCCCGCCTCCAGGTAGCGGATCAGCCCCTTCAGCGCCTGCAGGAAGCGGTCGGCCAGCACGTCCTGCGACCAGTCGGGCTCCTCCTGGGCCAGGTGCAGGATGACGTTGGTGAGCTGGCTGGCGGTGAGGTGAGCCAGGGCCGGGTTCGACTTGCAGACCGCTTTGAAGATCTTCAGGCACAAGCAGCGGCAGCCGGAATCGCGCTGGTCCAAGGCCCGCAGGCGAGCCGTTTCGGCCGGCCGCAGGCTCAGTCGCCACAGGTTGTCGTTGCGGGCCAGCCGATGGGGTTTGGCCACCAGGGTGATGTCCCCCAGCGTCAGGGAGGGAAGGAAGTCGATAAAAAGGTGCCGCTCGGGGTCGTACTGCACTTCCAGCGTCAAATCCGCCGGGGGAGCCGCCGGACGGATGACGTAGTCCAAGAGCGTCCCGATGGCCGGCCAGTTGATGGAGCCAGCTACGACTTTCTCAAAAGTCTCCGCCACGGCTTTGGGGGAGAGGTAACCTCCCACCACGCAGCGGTCCCAGTAGCTGCTCCCACGGGGAAAGTACTCCGGGTTTTCCCGACGCACCAGGTAGAAGCCAGGAATGTTCATGATCGTGTCCTCCCCGGGGATGCACGACCACAGGTTCTGCTCCAGCATGAGAGGGACGATGAGCTGGATGTGGTCAGCTGTCACTACCTTTCACAAAAGAGAAAAGTCGGTAAGAACAAGCCTGCCCTCGCCGCACTCAGCTCCACTCACCACCTTTTATACAGCCTTCTGCTCAAAGGAACTTGGAATAGGGATTCAGCTGCCTCTCTCTCCTCCCTGCACGGGATTCACAGCCTCCCGTTGCCAAAAAGCATTTCTGAAGGACTGCTTCCCACCAGCAGTGCGATGAGGCCAAGGCACAACACAAGCTAACGCTTACATTGCTATTTTGAGATCTTTGAACACTTCAGGACCTGCCACGGACTGCATACAGAATCACTTTGCCTCTTATCACTCAAAGGTGTGAGATGGAGCTGGCCCAGGACACAGCAACACCGTGTGATAGTTTAAAACTGGACGCAGAGCACGAAGTTTCCAGACAAGCCTAAGTTGCCACGGTTTAATTATCCCATTCTACAACCAGGTACTGCCCTCACCTGGTCTGCCACGCTGCTCAGAAAAAGGTCGTTAAAGATCCCTTTTCACTAAGGTGATTAAGACCCCAGATCTCAGTTTCACTCGGCGCTCCACGCTCCATTCCAGAGCTCTGACTCAAAGCAAAAAAGCGTGCCTCTGAATCACTCCCTGTAGCCACCGGCATCTTTCCCTCAGGGAGATATGCAGCAGGCACTGCTGCCCAATCTGGTCTGTCATGTGTTAAAAAAAGAGTAGGGGAAGACCTACGTGAATAGGCAGGAGTTCTAAGGGAGTAGCACGTCTTTGGAAGGAGACAGAAGGGACAGAGAGAAAACAGGTGGAAAAGCGGTACGAGAAACACAGGTAAAGGAAGAGAAGATGGAGAAGGAAAGGAGGAAGATAACTTGGAGAAACAAGCCAGCAAAAAGCAAATGCTTGGCAGACAAATCCAGACATCCTGGTCAGGTCTGCTCGAACAGCACTGCAGAAATCAACGCCCGGTTCTGCACCACCGAGAGCCTCATTCCTGAGGAATGCCGTGCTGAGGCAGTGCCGCCAGCAGGGACGCCCAAAATGCCCCCGCCTCGCCAGCCGGCTGAATAACGCCCCGTCACGAGGCCCCAGGAATTACCTGCAGGTCGTCATACAGGCTGCCGCTGAGGTACATGTCACGCAGGGGCATGTCCGGCAGCTTGGCGCGGAGGAAGCTGCGCAGCTCGGCGCAGATGTCCACGGCTGCTTGCTTGGCCCGGGCCTGCTCCTCTGCCGGGATCGCCACCTTCCTCCGGTAATAGGCGAAGAGTTTTTCTTGCAGAGACAGGCGAAGGCGGGATTTTTTCAGCTCCGCTTGGCTCCTCTTGGCAGATGGCTTGGGCTTGGCGGGTCGGAAAAAGTCTGCAAGGCAGAAGGGAAACGTGGATTGTTTCACCGCGGTGTTTCAGCGTGACACGCAAAAAAAAAAAAAGTCTTACAGTGCAGAAGCGCGGCCTCTGAGGTCTCAAAAAGCTTCCAGCAGGCATTTTGCAAGCTTTACGCGGTTATCGGTCAAAAGGGGGACGTTGAAAATCATTGAAAAAAGCTACCAGGAGAATCAAGTGGGATGAAAACAAGTTATTAGGTTTGAAATTTAGCCAGAATGAGACTAACGCTCGCATCGTGTACAACGAAGTAACGTTAATGGCTACGTGGGCAGTTCCTCAGCTCCATTTCATCAAAAATTCAGCTGCTTTTAACATGATGCCAGACCAGCAGACCAGTAGAACACCCTTGGACAGCCATCCCTACCTCATTAAGTTCTGCACATTATGATGGATTTGTACAAATTATCAGCGGAACACAGTTCTAAGCAGGGTAAGAGATCTGAGACGATCACGCCATCTGGAAATAAAATAGTTGTCAGGACCTCAATCAGCACGTGTCAGGAAGGCAGGATGATGGATCTTGGGGCCAGCAGAGCTCCGGCAATCACAGCCCTAATGAAAACCTGCCTCAAACTTTAACTGAGCAAACAGCAGAGAGCACATTTATGCGTAGAACAGCAACACAGTGCTTTATGCTGCTGTGTGCATTATCAAGCTAACCTGCAGCATCTCCAACGCCCTCTTTTCCAGGCTGGTTTCCTACAGAAATGAGCCAGGGCTTCCTATCAAGCTTCTCTTAACATGGACCTAGAAATTCAGAAGTTATTAACAAGAATTAAGGAAGAATTACAGATCTACAAGACCCTAAGTCCTCGGAAGGCCTGTGGAACTTGGCGGCTGTGGGAGACACCCCCGGACCAGTGGTGTTGAGGCAGCTGCCGTGCACTTGTTCAGCAACAGGCACGCGGCCACCAGGCAGCACGTGCAGGATGCCTGAGCGAGCAGCGCACGGATCCATCTCACCCAGGCTCTGCAGCTGCTGTTTCTCGTCCCACTGGGGTCTTTTGGTCAGGTTTCAGGGTTTGTGTGAAAAGCAAACAGCCAACAAACTATAAGGAACCAGATTTTATTGGCTGTTCACGAAACAACGTATTTTTCTGTCTTGAATTTTAGTTTATTTTCAAGCCAAGAACACGAAACAGTATTATCAAACGTTTTATGCCTCAATCCTTTAATTCTCCAAGTGTAAATCTCCCCAAATGACCAGGGGTTGGAAAATAAAACCATCAAGAAAAAAACAAACACCACAAACTTATATAAAAAACGCTGATGGAGTCTAAATTACTTATTATCACACTCTGAAAGACAACTGCAAGTCCCTCTCTTTAGCCAGAGGAATGCTTGGTGAGCAGTACTGCTTCGTAAGCAGTCCTAAAAAGGCAAAGTGTTACAAGAATTATTAGGAAAATGATAGAAATAATATAGGGAATACGGTTATAAAGTGCTAGTTATTCGCCATCTGAATACTCCCCTCTTTAAAAAGAAGCAAACACACTGGAATGGTCCAAAGAAAAGCAACAAAGAGCTTCAAGGAATGGGTTTTTGTGAGGAAAGATGGCACAGGTAAGTATTCAGCTTGAAAGAGGAGATCTGAGGGACGGTAAAACTTAAATCCATGAAATCATGAGAGAAATGAGGAGTGCCAACAGATGGCTGTGGTTCCCCAGTTCCCAGACTGACTCTAATAGTTGAAGCTATCGATAGACTGTCTTAAAACATCAAAATACTGAGCTAGACATTAAATTCTCTCCTTCTGTGCTGTTTTGAATGAATAATGGGGATTTAGGGATGACTCTGCAAGGCGGGAGTGCCGCACTGCTCCGTACCTGTGTCCACGGCCGAATGGTCGGTGGGAAGGGTCTGCAGGGAGCGGCTGAGGTTGGTCTTCATGTCCTGGGTCAGCAGGCGCGAGGAGGACCCCAGCCAGTTGGGCTCTTCCCAGCTCCTCTTCCCCGACTGGCTCAAGCGCGTGGGGCTGCTGGGAGCGCTGATTGCCCGGTCATACATCTGAAACACCACCACCGGGCACAATTTCAGCCGCCAAGGTCTGCGTTTCACCCCCTCCTAGTGCCAACACCCTGCGCGTTTTGGTTTCCCGCTCCTCCTTTCCAGCACACTCACCCGTTTGACAGCCAGCGTGGCGATGCCCAGCATCGCCGCTCCCCCCACGCCCAGCACGAGGCGGGCGTTGGACAGCACGAAGTCGATGGCCGTGCCGATGCCATTGTCGTCCTTCTTGCCTTTGCGCTGCCCAGCGCCTGCCATCTCACCTGGAAGACGTCAAAAAAACGGGTCAGAACAGGAAAACCCAAAAAAACACCCACATCTGTTGGTCTTAGGGTCTTTGTAGGGAGCCAGAGGATGTGATCCCCTAACCCTGCAGCCCCTCCAGCCCTTATCTTTCCCCCAGACACACCACAACAGCAGCGTTTCATGGCTTTCAGTGCTGCTTATGACCCCAAGAGAAACAACCCAAATTTGATGTGGCCTCTCATCCTTTCAGCAGATTTAATTATGCCTTCACCTAATGCTTTTTTAAGAAAGCAACATTTACTTCAGCTTTGCAACGAAATCCTGTATATTTTGTCGAGTTTTACGACCACTTACATCTTTTCCTTTCAATTGGTGCATCCCAGCCAAACCACGGCATTTTTACACCTGTTTACTTTCTCATTCTCTACCCAACGCTTTAACTTTGCGCTCAAACATGGTGACGTCGGGACCAGGATCTTCCCAAGAGATCGTTTTTGGACAAAGGCTGCTCCCAGATACTCCAAAGCCGACCAAGAATCAGCATCAGAAACCACAGCGCACCGCGACGGGAACAACTTCCTCACTTCCCTGACGTTTATTCCTGCCCTCAAGCCTGGCGGGGTTGATTTCCATGCAAGCTATGCATAGCACGAACATTAACGCCTCCCTACGTATGCACGATGGTTTCCTTTGGTTCCTATTTAACCTCTGACCTTGATTTTTAAATCCGGAGTTTCCGCGGCTGTCTACACGTGTAAAACATGCTATGCTAGGCGGATATTCGCTGAAATTGAAGGAAGATGACAGAAAACTCTTCCAGTGTTGACTCAAGGTGGGTTTCTAAGCCAACGCTTCAGAGCCTGGGTGGTTTAAAACCACCTTTGTGTTAGCCTAGGAGCAAGTTACAGTGGGAGAGAGGCCGTTCCTGCCTCAACGGGCGAGGAATACGATCAGTCTTCATCCCAGGGCACAAAACCAGAGGCTGGCACAAAGCTAGGTGTATTATTAATACAAAACCTAGGGCTGGAGCGGCCTACCTGTGACCTACAGCATTTGCACAGGGCACAGGAGTCCTGGCGGGACCTTCGGGGCTCCGAGAGGGCGGCGGCGGGCAGGACGCATTAACCAGCGGGGCCCAATTTGGCAATTAAAGGCCGTGAGGGGGGGAGCAGGAGGAGCCTCGAGAGGGCCCAGGAGGCCTAGCGCAGCCCCCCCAGCCCGCTCCGCAGGAAAGCCTGCCCCTTCTCCAGCTGCCGCTCCCTGTCCTCCGGCCGCTGCAGCCCGCGGTGGCGGCGGAACTCGGCGCGGACGGCGGCCCGGTACAGATCGCGGTCGGTGTAGCGCAGCGCCCGGCCCCGCCGCAGCAGGGCCCGGTAGAGGCTGAGGACGGCCTCCCGCGACCACGCGGCCATGGGGAGGGCCTGAGGGGAGCCGCGGGGCCGGGGCGGGGGGCTCGGGGCCGGCTCCTCCCGGCGGGGGCCTCAGCGCGGCCGCGCCGCCTCCCTCCTGCCTCAGCACCGGGGGGGCGCCGGCAACATGGCGGCGGCGCCGCTTCCGGTACCATAGAGAGGGGAGGGAGCGGCCCCTCGGAGATGGCGCCCCCTGGCGGCCCGGAGGCGGGAGGGGGGTGGTGAGAGGGAAGGGAGCGGAGGCGCCCCCACAGCGCCGCCTGCTGGCCGGGAGGAGGAAGCGCACGCACCGCCACCCGCCGGGGCTCACAGTTTGGGCTGGGAATCCATCTGACAGAAGATTTATAGAATAAATCATCAAATTCAGGCTCTGTGGTTTTGTTGTTATTAAACGCCGCGGAGCGCTCTGGGTGTTTTAATTACGCAGGACGGCAGCACCTGCCAGGCTCCTGGGGAGCTGGAGGGAGAGTCCCCAGACCAGCACCCCTGTCTGGGTGCAAATCCCCCTTTTCCAGAGACAAATCCCCCTTTTCTGGGTGCAAATCCCCCTTTCCCGGGTGCTAATCCCACCTTTTCCGTGTGCAATCTCCCCTTTTCCAGGGCAAATCCCTCTTTTAGGGGTGCAAACCCATTTTTTCTGGGTGCAAGTCCCCCTTTTCCATTTGCAAATCCCCCTTTTCCAGGGGTCAATCCCCATTTTGCGGGACTATTCCCTCTTTTTAAGGCACAAATCCCACTTTCCAGGGGCACACCCCCCCTCTTCTGGGTGCTAACCCCCATTTTCCAGGCGCAAATCCCCCTTTTCTGAGTGCAAATCTCCCTTTTCCGGGGGCAAATTCCCCTTTCCTGGGTGCTAATCCCCCTTTTCTGGGTGCAAATCCCTCTGTTCCAGACACAAATCCCCCTTTTCTGGGTGCAAATCCCCCCTTTTCAGGGGCAAATCCCCCTGTTCTGGGTGCTAATCCCCCTTTCCCATCCTTCCTTTCTCCACTCCAAACCTACTCTGGGGATTAATTCTGCCTCCTCGGCCACCTTCTCCCTGCAGCCTAGTGAAACAGGAACACAGGATGTAGCTCCATAACGCCTTGCCTCCCCTGGGGCAGAGGGGGAGAGAAAGATCAAGCTGCGTGTGACAGAGGAGAGCCGCATCACCCCGCACCATCCCGGTGACACCAGATATGACAGTGATCGAATTCGACAGGAAGAAAAGCAGAAGCCCTGGACCGCCTCGCTCCGTGCCAATCTCCCCTTGTTCATTTCCTTCCCGAGATAAACAGCCCCGAATCGCTTTTGAGCTCTCTTTGCGAGCGAGTTTGCCATGCCCCTAATCAGCCCTTTCCGAGAAAGGCTTGCTTGAACTGCAGACAGTATTCCCAGAGAGGCCACACTGCTGATTTACATAACAGCATTATCATATTTTGAATGCTATTCTCCCTTCTTCTTTCTCTGCCTGCTAATATTTTTTTTTTACTTTTTTATTTTATTATTATCATTTTTTTAACCTGCATCCACTCACAGAGCCAGGGTTTGTGGGATATTCAGACCCTCTCCCCAGTTGCTAGAGACAATCTGGAGCTTTATAAATTTTGTGTTGCAGTCTTTTCTTCCTTGGCATGCACCAAGGCAAACCTTGGCAAATGCATGTTGTTGCCCGTTTACCACATTTGCATTTTATTTACAGTCCTTTCTGATCTCCTCAAGAGTCTATAGCTTTGAGTCATCTCTTAAAAATTTTTAGCATATTGCTCATCTTTCTTTCCAGATTAGCCGTTCCTACGCCGAGCTATCCGGGACCTCGGAGGCAGCGTCCATATTCCCTACCCTTAACCTTTTGCCAGAATGAAAACCGATCTTTGAACCCTTCCCGTCTCCTCCTTGGGTTGTTGATCCACAGAAAAGCTCTGCTTCTCGCAGCAGGGCTCGGTAGCCCCTGCACAGGTGTGCTGATAAGCCCGGTCCTTGAAACTCCAAAGTCTGGATGGAAACATCCACAGCTGCGTGCAGCAGCCCCCAGATGGGTTACAGACAGGATCAGGCTGTGTGAGGGTGAGCAGAGGGTTGAGCTTTGGTGCTCCTGATGCTCTGAATGTCACCGCATGGCCGATCCGAGCCCTGCTCCCCGATCCTTCAGCCCCCTGGGCCCCATGCACCTCACGCTCCCCCAGGGCATCCTGACCCATGCCGGGGCTGTGCGTGGGACTGGCTGTGCTCAGGCCTTGTGCCAGCACACGGGGAGGATTCCCCAGGGAAGATTTCAAGCTGTGCTTCCTCTGAGAGCCACCTGCATCTGCTGTGAAGGATAAATGTGAAAGCAAAAGGGTGACCGTGGCACACGGGAGTAAGACCTCCTCCCCCCAAGGTGCCAGCTCCTTGCTTTGAGTTGCTTGGGGTGTACAAAATGCTCTGGGTAAGGCCGATTTTGGGGGCTCCCCGTGCCTTCCCAACACAGGAGCTGAGGACTTGGGGCCTCCATAAGCGCCCCTCCCCATCCTGGCCCCCTTCGGTTGTGCCTGTTTTAGTGTTTTGTTCATTTTTTTTTCCCCCCAGGCCGCTCGCCAGCTCCCGGGCTCCTCGCCAACAGCTGCGTGCGTGCATTGCGGACTCCTCCGGCCGCGCTGCTCAGCCTGCCTCCGGCCTCCCCAGCACCCCGGGGCTCGCCGTGCCCTCCGGCACCTCACTGCAAGCAGCACCCACATCCCACTGAATGCTCCCCGTAACCCCATTGCATTCACCGTGCCCCTCCGGCCTGGCGAAGGGGAGAGGCAGAGCGACCCCCGGCCATCGCTTTCCCTTCACCCACGCGAGCGCCTGCCCGCTGGCGAGGTGCCGGGGTTGTGAACTTGAACTCTGCCTGCAGACGGTGAAGCAACATCCCCCGCGGTGCTTCCCAACCCGGCCGGCTCCTCCGCTGACCCCACCGCTCACTCCCCCCTTGGCCCCATGATGTGGGTGGATTTGTGCTGCCCTGACGGGACGTGCAGGCCCCTGAATCCTCCCACTGCCTGCAAACCCACACAGGGACTGCCCAATGTGCCCTTTCTGCCCTTCTTCTCCCCTCACGGAGCTGCGGGGAATGTGGGGTGCCCCACGGCAGGCTGGGGGCCCCTTCACCTCTGAGCCTGCATCCCTGCAATGAGGATTTACTCCCTGTGCTGCAGGCGGAGAGCAGGGAGCACACCTTCGCCGTACGCCCGGAGAACAATAATGACCTTTGTTTTCCCAGATGACTAAGTGAGCTTGTGATATATCAAAGGCAGCATGGGCTACGGGGCACAATAACCCGTGTTGTTACCTAGGTGTAAAACACAGATATCGCCCCCCAGCCTCCCCCGGGAGCCTCTTCTCATGCTTGCAACAGGTCCTGCTGCTCATGCCATGACAGTGGCACCCGTGGAGCGGCAAATAATGTCCTGAAGCGGGGCTGCAGCGTGGGTTTTTCTCCCCAGAAAGACTGCACGTGGCAACAGAAGGCTGGCCTCTTACACAAGCCAGAAAGCAATCCCTAAATACAAGCAGGAAGATGGGTAGCGACTTGCCAAGGCCATCTGAGCTTGGTCTTAATATCCTTCATATCGGCTCGTAAAGAGGCCTTGGAACAGTTCAACGGTTCTCTCTTTTATTGTACCCCTAGTTCGTTACTTGAGCAATTGCACGCAATAACAGCATTTGTGCCAGATCAGGCCCTAAAAAAAAAAAAGGTAAAAAAATGGGAACCTGTTGATAAGAGAGCAGAAATAATATCTCACTCCCGCTCCTGTGGTATGCCAGGAGCGGAGGATGGCTGGGGCTGTCGCTGATAGCTTCTTTCCTCTGAACCCAGCAGCTTTGATGTTGAACAAACACACCAAGAAGGAACCAGGTGCTGAGGGAGGAGAGGCGGCCAGGACGCCGCAGTCACTTCCCGAGGGACGTTCCTGATGCGCAGCCCAGACCCAGGCTTTAGCCACAGCTTGGCAGGGCAACCGGCTGCTCCGGGGAGGAACCCCGGGGTATGTTTTTGCCAGGAGGATGGCAGGAAAAGTTCACAGCCCAGCTGCTTCCGAAGTGGAGCTTTTCAGGTTCTCAGCCTCCAGCCCCAGAGCCTGGGGAGGGGACACGCAAGCAGCCACTGAGCTGCCACCGCTCCGAGGTCTGTGCCAATGGCTCGGCTTTAACCCCCATTTTTAACAAGTTAAAAATGCTGCTGGAGTATTTTTACAATTGGTCCGTGCATACCTTTGTTCTAAGCTCAGCACGACTTGTGTTCCTTCAGCCGCGTTTCCCCGCGGCTGGCTTTGCTGGGGCCTTTTTTTTTTTATTATTATTAATTCCCTGGCTAGTAGGATTTTTCTCCCAATTATTTTGCCATGCACCAGCTGTGTGCTGCAGCAGGTTTCCAGAGCTGTTCGGAGATCCTGCTTTTGTGAGTGCTGTAAGCTGTACAATTTTGCATTAATCTGATGGCCTCGTGGGCTTTCTGCACCAGCAGCATCCGCGGCGATCTCACAGCCGCTGGCATTGGCCCCTAAGTGGGGTTGCACACACTGACCCCAGCCTTTCTGCACCCTTCAACCCGATGCATGCTGTGGTGAGGTCCTCCCAGCACAATTCTGGGGTTTGGGCTCGTCCAAGGGGAGCCTGGGCTGCCCTGGACTGCCACATGCGAGCACAGCCTGAGAAGGGCAATGCTGCTGTTCCACGCTGCTTCTCTCCTTCCTTTCATTTCAGGCACCTACCATATATTTTTTCCCATTAACTCCCAGGTTCTTAGATTTACTTCTGTCCCTTTTAGGGACATTTATCTGGTTTGGGTTTTGCAGTAGTTTGACGTCCAGTTCTGGGCAAGGGTTTGAGCCAAATGCTTTAAAAACACTGACAATCAAACAGAAGTGGGTGGATGTTTTCTACATTCCTTTATTTTTGCATGTGTGCCTGGTTCTTAGTAAGTGTCTGGGGAAAAAAAGATATGACTGATGATTTGTTGCTCTCTCTTTGGAAAAGGTCCAGACTGTAGAAGAGGGCTAAAGTGCCAGGAAAGAGCTTGCTGCATCGAGGCAGGCTCATAATGTTTGATTTTATGCATTCTCCGAGCAACGTAGTTTCTTTAAATTGAGATCCTGGAGAATATTATTTTATCTCTTTATTCGTCACAGCTTAGTTGCTCTTCTCAGTTTTCCTTATTTTTAGAAAGGTGAAGCGTGGCTCCCAAATTAAATTGTAACTGGAATGGATTTCAGCCAAGGGATTCATGGTTCAAGCCATAAGGCACAGGAAACATAAGCAGAAGTAAAACAATGGGTTTTTATTTTTTATTTCATTTGGCAGGGCAAGGAATGATATGGCCTTGAAAGATTTGCATTTTTTTTTACGTAACTACAATGCGTTTCAAACAACACTAAGGACAAATTTCTCTCTCTTCACTTTGCTTAAAAAAAAAATGTTAAAAATGTCAAGATTCCCAATTTTCCTCAATTCCAAGTAAACGGCTGTGTTTGGACTTCTCAGAGATGCTTACAGTAATGGCCCAAACATTTGCTGGAAGGGGCTGATCCTTTTCCCCTTTCACTGCTGTGCTTCTCCCTGCAGATGCCTCAAAGGCCAAGCCCGTGGCAGCCTGGCCTGCAGCCCAGCTCTTCTCTTCTCCTCTCCTCTCCCCAGCACCAGCGCCTTACAGCCTTCATGTCAGCCTCTTGCTTCAGGGACCCGGAGCCCTTTCCCTGGACGGGACAGTTTTGCTCAGCTCCTTGGAGGCTGTTTTGCAGGGAGAGAGCAAAGCCCTGCAAAGCTTGCTCCCGGCTGAAGGCTGGCTGATGAGACCCGGCTGTGGCCCCAGCTCAGCTGCTAAAGCAGCGAGGCTTAGAGAAAAAAAAAAAAAAGGGCAGACCAATAATTAAAAATTAACTGTCCCTGTTAAACAGCGTATTAAGCTTTGCCCTTACACAGGGAACAAATGTATCCAAGCAACAAAAACAAACAGCCAGCGAGCCAGGCATTGGTATCCCCTTTCCAGCTCTTTCAATGATGCTGTAAGTTTATATTGAAGTCATTTTGTTTCCAAGCACCCTGGTGTTTAGAAACAGCTTGTGTGTCCCCCCGATCAGCACACCTCTGCTGCAGGCATCGATCGGGAGCCAGCCAGACGGAGGGGCTGCCGCAGCACGCCTCCCCGCCGAGCAGCTCTGCACGGCGCCCGCCGTAGGCGCTGGGCATCCCTGAGAATTTGGGGAGCGGCTCATTTCCAGGCAGGGTACACCAGAGCCCCTCCACAGTGCACCTCTCTCCCTGTACAACATCTGTCAGGGCACTGAAATCCGGCAGGACACGCAGGGCTTGCTCGGCGTCACGTGCGCTGCACGTTCCTGGTTCGATACGGCACTTCAGGCTGCGTGTCCATAACCTGACCCCGTTTCCACGTGTCCTGAGCGATGCAGGGGGATGATTCTGTAGGAGGGTGTACAAGGCTTGTGGGGGAGCCACGTGCCCCCGTGCCCAGCCGATTGTCAGCACTGCTCCTGCAAAATGAGGGTTGTTCATGGAAGAGTTAATGCCTCGCTCACGGAGGCTCTTCCAGCTCACGCGGCAGAAACCGGTGCTTTCTGGGGAGAAAGGTCTTGATTTCTGTCAATGCCTTCCTTTAAAACCTTGTAGGAAACCGGAGGAATGTCATTTACATCGCTTCTTAAAATAATATAAATGTCAGTAGGAGATTCGGTACTGGAGGCAAGAAGAGGACAAGCGCGAACCTTTGACCAAGTCAGCCCTCATTTCTTAAACTGTCTCGCTACACAGCCGCTGGCCCAGGCTTGCAGACTTATCTTTTGAAAAACTGCAAGTTCACCGACATTTCAGGGATCGTCTATTTTTAGATTGTGCCCTATTCGAGTGCACAAATAAGGCAATCAGTAAGAACGCTATAAATTCTTCATAGGAAATTTTAATTGTCAATTTTGAGTGCCACGCTCATTTCAGGCTCTTTGCCGCAGGGAGGGGGGCAGAAGCAGCAGAAAGGCAGTGCCTGTGGACAACAAAACTCTACTTTGATGGAAAGCCTCCCAGAAAAGGGAGAAATTGAAAGCATCACACTGCCGTGGAAGAGAAAAAGATGAGGGAATGGGCTCAGTCTAAGGATTGTAAGGAAACTAACCTATAATGCTTATAACCTGTAATGTTTATTGGTGCTATTTCTGAATGGGACCAGGAATGAACCCGAAGCACAAGGCACTTAAAAACACACAAAAATGACGTACTGTAGGCTGCATGTGAGCTGGTGAATGGCCCTCGCCAGAGATACCGCTGAGACCAGGTGCTCAGGAGGATTCAGGGCAGGACCGGGCTTTGATAGGGAGTAATGGGAACAGCCAAAATTACATTAGGTGGGTTTAAAAATAAGCTAAAACAAGGAGGTCATGTTCTTTCACACACTGTGCAGAAAGTCAGCTGCCAGAGAAACATCTCTGCAGCAGGGAGGGTTTGGTTGGGGCGCCAGGATTTCCACAGCTGGATTTGGAAGAGAGGATGCAACAGACGGTGGTGAGGGACCATTTGTGAGCAATGCTGGCTCCCACAGCCACCAGCTCTCCCCAAAAGCACTGGACAGACGCTGCTCCCCCCCCTCGCATCCCTGTGTGCGCTCATACTCACCTGGCCTGCAGAAGAATAGGTCTGATTTGGGCACAAAAGTTGAGGAGCAAACTCTCTCGCTCCATTTTCCAGCATCCCTCCCCCTCCTCTGCCAGGCAATCAGAAATAAAAGCTGCCACACGCACACGCCTTGGTTTCCTTTCATACTTTGTTTTTTTTCTTTTTTTTTTTAAATTTTTATTTTGTCCTCCTTTTAAGCATCCCTTTAAGGGTGAAATGAAATCCAACCATTTACAGAGAAAATGATTTCAGAATGTACATTTGATTTATCCTTACAAAAAAGTTCATTATTACTTGCTGTTTATAAATTACAGAGTGGAAAGGAGCTTTGCAGATGCTCTTTCTTTTTTAATTTTATTTTTATCTTTTTTTTTTTTTTTTTTTGGCAAGTCCACGCGTCCTTTTGCCAAAACAGGGTGTTCTGGGGCCACCACCCCAGTGGCAACACCACCAGTAGGTCCAGGTGGACCCCAGCCTCGGGGGTGCTGCTGGGCCACCTCCGGGATGACACGGCATCATCCTCCCCACAGGAAGGAAAAAAAAAAGCAACAGTGGTTTGAATTCTCAGTTTCAGAGTATTTCAGTTCCCTTTTTAAACTATTATCTGTAGTCCCCGAAGCCTTCAATGTCAGTGTATTGCATCAGAAACAGCTCTCCTTCCTTGGTGCTGGATTCGAGCCCCTCCTGAATCCCCCTTACCTCCAGCTCCCCCTCTCTTTCTGTAAAAAGAGCGAGTTTGTCCCATGCCTCAGAAATCAGAAGGGATATAAATGGTTTTTTTTTGGTAGGTGGGGTAAACACAACAACGGAGGGATTCGGGATCCATTCTACCCCTCACTTCCCCCTTTTTTTTTTTTTTTCCCACCAAGGCTTGAGGTCAGCCAGGACGAGCTTTTTCTCTCCTCTTCACCTCCAGTGACCGCTACCAGGAGCAGGAGTGACTCCAGACACGGGGCTTCACAGTGCAGAGGCGCAGCAGCCACGGAGGTTGCTGGCAGGAGCAGGGGGACAGGGACAGAGCCCTGGGGACACCAAAAAGAGGCGCTGGGGGAACCGATACCCGTTCTGCACCGACACTGCCCCCAGCCTGACTCGTGCATTACCTGGAGGCCACGAGGTCCCCTTTGTTTATCCGCCACAGAGGCGCAAAAGAAGAGGCCACAGAACAGCAAACACCTCAGCAGGACACAGGGAGCAGAGAAAGCAACAGCGAGACTGGACTTGAGCACGTCTATCCTTCCTCCAGGCACAAAACCACCTGGTTTCTCCTGCCCGTCCCTCGCTGGGTACTGGATACAACATGCAGCTCCGAGGCAGGGATTTTTTTAGTCCTTCCCTTCTCCAACTTCAGTGCCTGGGTCAGGCAAAGCTGCGCAGAGGGCAAGCCACCACCTCGGGAAATCGCTGTGCAAAAGTCAGCTCGCCAGTCCCCATCCCTCAAGGGAGGCGACGGAGGACTTTTAATCCCAAGCACTTTAACTCCCCACGGGGAATAAACATGGAGTTTGCAGGAACAACAGGAACAGTAACTGGGCTGGCCTTCGATCAAGAAATGTTTAAACAATTCTTGAGAAAGAGGAAAAAAAAAAAAAAAAAAAAGAATGCATCTCAGCTGTAAAGTCCCTTCCTCCCTCCACAACAGAAGCCTGTTTTAAATTTAATTTCCTAAGAATAAGGAAGTGAAGAAAGACCAGGGGGTGGACAGGGCCAGAGTCACACAGAGGAGCCTCAGCGCCGCTCTCACCCCGCTCCAGCAGGACCTTCTCCTCCCCCAGAAGGGGAACGATGGAACAAATAGTGGAGGAGAGGGGAACAGGCAGTACTTTGGGAATAGAAGATCCAGATATCGCAGCTGTGGCCTCATCTGATGCTGCTAAGAGACAAGGGCCTTACCCCAGCGATGGAAATGAGATTTGCGATGCACTAAAAAGTCCCCAGGGAAGTCCATACACAGGAAGGGCTGGTCCCGAGGGAGAGGCTGCTCCTGCTGCAGAAGATTGGGAGGTGCAGAAGATTAGACACTCGCCAGAAGTGAGAGCAGTGACATTAAACACCAAGCAAAGGAAAAGAGGGGCCCTCGGCTCTTCTAAAGAGGCATCGTGGCACGTGAGATGGGGAAGGAACTAAGATGAACTCAGTTTGATCAGGAAAAGATGCTCATCATCTTGCTGTTCCAACCTCAGCCTTCTTAGGGAATCAAGATATTTCTGTACATGCTTTTCCCCTCTCTAGAGAAGGGAATAGGAGGGAAGATAGAGATGCAACGACAGGATTTAAGCACAAGGGACGGAACAGGCTAGCCAACAAGAAAACAGAGCCCTGATGGAGTGAATTAATGGCAATGGAAACCCTCCTGCTTCTGCACAGCTGTCCTGATGTCAGGGTCACTCGTCCTTATGACAACATTCTCCTCCTCCACACCATCCTCACTTCTTTGCTTGGAAGATGAGCCAATATTTCCACTGTACGGCTAACAGAGCACGTTCATGTTTTTCACCCTCTTCGTACCACAGAGCAGACTCTGGGCACCACGTCAAGCCATCTGCTAAGGAAGGGTGGTAAGGGTGGAAACGCCAGCCTGCCTGCTCAATGGGCTGAATAAATCCAACACAGCGACAGGCCAGAGCCCTCGGTGGCAAGCTCCGTGTGGACAGCGGCCCACCAGCTGCAAGTAACATCATCCTACATCCCCAGCCTGGAAGCGTGGGCTGCACATGCTCTCTGGATTACGTGATCATCCCAGAAGAGGTTTTTGGCCCCAAGGGGAGTTTTCCCATGGCCCCTTTCTCCGTGAGTTACCTCACACCTTAAGAGCAGGCAGGTGGGTCCCATGCTTTGACATGCTTTGTGCTTCCCCACGACACCCATCGCAGACTCAGCTTTGCCCTTCCCCTCTCCTTTCCCCCATGGCAAGAAGGGATGGCCAGCACGTGTAAACAGCAGCCCTGCAACAGGCTACGGAGGCAGCTGAAGAGGCACACAGGTCTGCGTGTCGCTCTCTGCTATGCGGAGACGATGCTTTCCCTGAACCTCTCCTATGCATTCCCCAAAACGTCATCCATGCCAAGACAGATCACAGCTTATGGATCTCACCGTTTCCTGAAAACATACACACCCAAGCCCAGCCTATGCCCCCTTCCCTCCCAATACTGGTAACAAACACCCACGTGCATACCAAAACCATGCATGTTAGCACTCATGCACATAGGAAACCATGCACTTGTAAACATACACTCCCACCATCTGATTTAATCCCCCTGCAGCTTATCCCCGCCCCGAAAGAAGCACACACAGCAGGGAAGATGCTTCAGCTCCTGTGGGCCAAGCCAGTGCAGCGCTGAGTGGGCAGGGGTGAAAAAGGAGTTAAAAAAAAAAAAAAAAAAAGGTCAGCTTTCTCCTCTGCTTCCCATCTGCTTGCTCCAGGACTGGTAAAGCATCAGGCCAAGACGCAGCCCAGGACAGACACATTAAGTTTGTGGGAGGAGGCTGCGTACTGGGGAGAACACCTTGGAAGCGAAGGTTTTACCTCCCCCCAAGTACTTTGAATAGAGAGGTATATAAAAAAAAAAATAAATGCATATTGAGATGCTTTTGCACATTCACTCATCCAGAAAAATGCCTGTGACACACATCTACACACGTGACCACTCACATCAGTCTGTGCCTGCTGACTCACACGCTCACTGAGTAGCCCAAACTCACATCTGTGCTTGCTCCGATCCACAGCGAACGAGGATGGATGGGAACAGCTGCCCTCTCTCCCCAGCAGACCTTCCCAGCCTCCCCCAGAGGAAAACCCACCAGCTGGCTGCAGAGAGATTCTCCCCAGCCAGCGGGTAGGGTCCAGGAGACGCAGGGAAGTCTCTTCATGCTACCATCAGGCTAGGTCCTGCACCTCTCCCCTCCTCCTGTCCAGGCCTCCCTTCAGCTGACCGAGGAATTTGTGTTCCCAGGCATTACCCCAGGAAAAAGAGAAGGGAGGAAGGGAGAGCAGAGACCATGGAGAAATGGCACACCCCACCTGGAATCGAAAAAAAAAAAAAAGAAACAGACAAAACACACCCGACTCTTTCCCTTTGTTGCAAAAGTTCTGATTTCCCACATGAGTCCCAGTGGTCTCACCCAGCCCCCTCCGCTTTTCGGTACGGGTTCTCCAACAAGTAGTGGAATCGCTGGTAGTTCTTGAGCAGATACTTGGGAGCATACATGTGCTCCTTGGGGTCAGCAGGGGGATACTCCTGCGTAGTACCATCAAACCACCCACCAGTCCGGATCAGCTCCCGGATATAATTGAGGTCTCTTTTATCCTCGTAGTCCCCCCAGCGGGGGAAGTCCCCATTCTGGGCTGACACCAGTTTGAAGTAGATCCCCTCTGGGGTGAAACACCAGGAGCAGTGCCAGCCAGCAAAGTGGAGGGGGCTGCCCAGCGACCACTGCACCAGGATGTGTCCTGTACTGTTCTCATACTGCCGAAAGCCAGGCATGGTGTAGTACTCGCGGCGCCGCAGACGGATGCCGTCAGTAGCGTAGACAGCCTGCAGCATCCCCATAGTGCAGCCTGAGACCACCTCCAAGGTGCCTGGTTGCTTCCAGAAGAAGCCGTAGAGCGACTTGCGCATGTGAAAGGCAAAGGGCTCCGTCCAGCCATCGTAGAGCTTGAGGAAGAGGACGCCGTCGCGGGCCGGGATCTCATCGGCATCGTCGATGATGAAGACATCGTCCGGGCGCAGGTTGCGGAGGCGAGAGACGCCGTCCCGGGTGAGAAAGGTGCGCAGGTAATCGTCAGCAATCCAGCCGTCCTGGCGGCCGCCGGCGGGGAAGTGGTCCAGGAAGACGTAGAGGACCTTGTGGCGGATGTAGTCGTAGGAGCCGTTGAGGAGCATCTCGCGGAACTTGAGGGGCCGCGGCTCTCCGTAGGCCGTGAAGTTCGACTCGCACACCACGAAGACGTCCACCACGTCTCCCAGCTCGTGGAAGCGGACGTCCAGCAGGTCAAACTCATGGTTGATGTTGATGGCGTTGATGACCCGCCGGGGGGTCTCCCGCGGCACCAGGCGGTCCTTGGTGGGCAGGTTGGAGTACTGGACCACGGTGGGAACGCCGCAGCTGGGGCCGTGCCAGCCCGGCAAGCACATACACTCAACCCACTTGCGCCGCTTGGTCTGGGAGCTTAGCGGCTTGCGAGCGGGCCGCCCCGAGGCCGCGCCATCCGCTCGCTCCTCCGGCCGCCCTCCCGTGGGTGGCTTCTCCAACACCTTGGTGCCTGGTTTAAAGCAGACGCCGCCGGCTTTGGTGCGGACGAAATACTCCGTCGTGTCTTCCGGCAGCACAAAGTTGGCTTTGTGCAGCTCTTCGCTGGCTCTGCTGGGAGGCAGGGGCTGCAGCAAGGGCGAGTGGGAGTACAGGGGTGTGCGGAGCAGCTCTGCGCCCCCCGGCTCAGGGCTAACCTGCGGCGTGACGGGGGCATTGTTCCAGAAGAAGCTGGAGACAAGGTTGGGACTAAGTGAAGCCAGGTCCCGGGGGAAGGTGACATAGGAAAGGGCCTTCAGGAAGTGCAAGAAGGAGATGAGGCAGAGACCAGCCATGCAGAGAGTCAGAAAGAGCTTATGGCGTCTCATCTTCATCCTGTGGAAAAGCCACGAAAAGGAAAGTCATGGTCAGTAGTTACCGGGGTGCAAAAAGTTTATCGTTGGTAGGAAGACAGGTTGGGGATGCCAGAAAGTCCAAATTCCGCATGCATCTTTCAAGACTTGAATCCAAAACATCTCCCCCCACCCTCTGCCAACTTCAGCGGGCCTCTTGCCTTGGCTGGGTTATGCCAAGCCGAGTCTCTTCTAGGTCATTTACAGTCTTATAATCTCATAAAGACAGAAAAGGTGCTGCTGGTGGGGTAGAGAGACAGGAAATCCAGAAAAACAAGAATTCACAATCTAGCGAACTCACCACACTTGGCTGATTTGTCCCCATCCATTGACAGAAACAAACGCAGGCCTCCTCAGGCCTTGGATCACCAGGAGGTCAGGGGAAGATAAAGAGAGAGCAGAGAGCAGGGGGGATGAGAGGGAGTAGAGGGTAACGCAGTTGAAACTCAACCAGCATAGGAGAGGCAGTCTTAAGGGACTAAGATCATTAGCCAGGCTGCCAAGACCAGGAAAACACCTACGCTCCCCAGATCTCTCCAGTGTTTGCTCACAACACACACCCTAAAAAATCCTTGTTCCTAGGAATTGCTAGCTGAGTCCATACAGGGAACAGAGAGGGGAAGAAAAAAAGAAAAAAGAAAAAAGATTATTGCTTTTACTCTCCTCCCCTCTTTCTCAAGTCCACTACGTCTCCAGATGTCTCCCTTTGCTTTTAATTTTCTTTGGACCAGATGGTGAGATTTTCTGCATCTGGATCAAGGAGGCTATAAAAAACCACCTCGCTGTCTCTGCTGGTAATGCAGTGCCATCATGATTGATCCATGTCAAGCCAGCAAGAAGCCAGTGGTGCTCAGCCCTTTGAACAACAAGAAATACAACCTTCATCCTCTCCCTCCACCACCTCCCTTCCTCCAGCCCATGCCAGGAGCATGGAGCTGCTGTCAGGCAGAAAAATGACTGAATACCACAATCCAGAAAAATGACGAAAGAAAGAAAAAAACACAACCTCAGTCAATACTTCACCACGGAGATCAAGGAAAGGCATTTGCATTCTGCTGTTTAGGGAAGGCTGGGACGAAGACAGGCAGGGGAACAAGGTGACCTAAATGCCCTACGTGAAGCAGAGGCTGCCTCTCCCCTCAAAAACACGAAACTCCCCACGTGGAGGCAGGCAGAGCTCCCTCCGCACCCAAGAAACCCACCAGTTCTTCCTCAACGTGACGTGCTCCTCTACAGCGGATCCCCACCACAGTCCTGCGCCCACATGTACGCCTCAGCACCTCCTTTCCCAGGCCAAAGGTCTGCACGACGCGCACGCCACTTTCCGTGCCATCGCCTATCAACCCCACGTGGCACCCAGAGGCAGACCAAGCACCCGGCCCTAAGCCAGGGCGCTCCCCTCGTCCCCTCTGGGACTCCCCACAGCCCACGTGCGTCCTGGGTGGGAATGGCAGGGAGCAGTGCCTAGCCTGCTCCTGCTGCACGCGAGGGGAGCGAGTGAAATACGGCAAGGCGCGTTTACTGATTAACCTGGGGAGAATTTAATGCTGAAGTGAAAAGCCATAAATTAGGCAGATGGCAACTGCCCAAAGGAAAACGTATCTGGGCTCCCAACCGAGGGCTCCAGCATGGACTTTGATAGAGGGGTTGTCCATATTGATGCCTTTCAGCTCAGCAGCAAGCATTTCTAGATACTTCACAGTTGCTTTTTTTTTTTGTGAGGAAAGGCCATTCACTGGCGCTGCCCCCTGTGCTTCGGCAGCGGCACGAGGACACCCATGTTAACGGGGTTGTTTCAGCGTGAAAAGGGGGACTGCAAGCCTGAAGCCAGCACAAAACTTACAGCTTCACTATTTCTTAATGTTCGTTATGGCTTCTGATAGATTTCGACACAGCACAGGGTGGGTCAAGGGTAGGATCCTGGCTTGGTGCACCCCAGGAAGCCATCTTGTCAGGCCTGGGGCAGGAGGAGGAAATGGTGCCTCTCCTCACGGGGTCCCACTGGGCAAACCCTCACCACCTCCCGCACCCACCACAGCCCAGCTCTTGGGCGGCCACCTCTGTGGTGGCCCTGCCATGGAGGGCCTGGCTGTTCCCTTGTTCAAAGCTGTAAAGGATAGTCTTGTGCTCACTGCAGGGAATGGGGGTGAAATGAGGCTGTAGACACCCCCGAGAGCATCTAATTGTGCCCAGGGTACTTTTCTTTTTAAGGCTCAGTTAATGTCTTTCTGGAGCAGTGAGATCACTCACAGAGTCAAGGTGTATCCAGCACCTCTTCCTTGCATGTCACCAGTTTTGCTGTCCTGAGGTGTGGGGAAGAAGCTGAAAAGACTAAGGGCCATATCTATCAGAAACCATAAGGCTGCTAGGAGAAGACACCGCTTGCTGGTACACTAGTGCAGTTCTGTCCGATGGGGTGTCCTGTGCTTGCTCTGAGGCATTACCTCAAGACATCAGGTTGCTGAGGCTCAGGCAAGAAGAGCTGGCCTGCTCCCTTAAGGCAATCCCAGTGGCTGCCAGCTAGTGCTGGCTTCACTCCAGCTCCTAAGGGACACACAAATGCACGGCAGCCAGCATCCTCTGGGCTGGACCAGCACAGAGGACGAGTGCTGAAGGAATCACACACGGCAGGTCTCCATCTTCTTCCCAGATGGCTGCGATGCTCCGCATGCCACAGGAAATCCCAGACAGAGGTTCTAACTCCTGGCATTTAACAAACTGCTTCACTTTCTGGGATCCCGTGTGCCATGTCAACATAGCAGGATGCACGTTTTTAGGAAGTAAAGCATGTTTTCCTCACTTGACATTTGCATACATCACTATCTGTCAGGCTCAGCTCACGGCTCTGCAGCTCTTCACCCACGAGCAAAACTCAGCCCGTGCTCAGCTGCGTTGCCTCCCTGCTACTGCAGCCTGCGTCTGGGAGAGCCGGGCTGGTGCGCACAGCCCTCCCCTGCAGCTCTGCCAAAGCAAGCTGGCCCTGCAGTACCCTCTGCTGTTTTGCTGCCGACATTTCCCAGGAGGCAATTTGCACTGCTCGGTTGCCTTTGTTAGGGAGCGGGAACATGAACCCGCTTCCTATCCCCCTCCTAAAAGGAGGGAAGCAAGGAAGCTGTGTCCTCTTCAAAACCCCTTCCCTGGGACCCACTCCATTCTCACATGCCAGGGATTCCTCTGACAGGGAGTGGAGAGAGAGCTCATCCACCCTTGGGTGGGCTGAGATGCTAAAAATCAGTCACGTATCCCTTCCCATGTCCTCTGATCAGCACTGCAGTGAAAGATGTGTCTTTGAGTAGTGGCTAATTGGAGACAAAGGCCAGCAGGGGAGGAAAATGTTATTACCCACCTTCCCCATCCAGAACATTTATATGTGGCTGAAATGAGAAAGGAGGTACCAGTCAGGGAGACATCTCAGCTTGTCATAAGAAACCCCAGCTGCTCTGTCACAAAGCAGCCATCAGTTACCAGGAACACAGAAAACAGCAAGAAGAGATTTCCCTTATGACAATTTTGAATGAGGAGAGAAAAAGAGTAAAGTTGATCTCAGGGAGAGAGATCAAGTTGCTGTCAGGTTTAAAGCTTTTTTTTCCCCCCTGCTGGTTTTATGTTTAAGTAGAAGAAAAAGTCAGGAGGAGTATGGACAGTCAGCTCCTTTAAGACAAAGCTCTTTAGGGAACATACAATTATAAACAACTTCAGCAACGTTCAGCCTCAGCAAGAGAAGCTGAAAGCTTCTTTTTGCAAGGGACCACCCTTGATATTTCCTTGCTTGAAGAAGATATGTCTCTGCCATGCAGGGGAACGGCTTTCAAAGAAGATAGCTCAGAGTAGTGCACATGAGTTATTCCCAGGCACCTGTTACAGTTTTACTTTGCCATTATATCAAGCGACCTGTTAATTTATACCATCCTGAAATCATATCCTGATTTCAAGGAGCAGGAGAGAAAGATATGCACAGCTAAGAGCTGGCAAGCCACCCATCTTAATGTTCTCTTCTGGAGGACACTGGCAAGAGGCCATGCAACAGGCCACTGGATGCACAACACCCCAGCCTCTAGCATGCTAGGGCACAGGACTCAAGACTCTCTGGACCTCTCCTGTAGTGACAGGGGAAAAAGATGCTTATGAGGACAAGCCACAACAGAAGCTTTTAGTTCCCACTCCCCAGTACAGAAATGCCCATCTCCTCTGCCTGGAGTTATCCCTTAAGACCCACTCAGTGTCATATTTGCCCATCACTCAGACACTTCAACACAATGCAATGATTCAAATCAGGATCACTACCACACGGCAGAATAAAATCCAGCATGATCTCCATCCTCCGCCTCACACTGAGGGCCAAACTGTCTCTCTGCTCTAGCTACAGACAAACATAAACAGATCCTTCACTTTTTTTTTTTATGACAGGTCTACCTTCCATTCATGGGGTGCAGGGATCAAATCATACATCAAGGTCACAGTATCTCAAAACACACCAGAATCTCTAATAACTTTTGATCTGCAAACACCCACAAAAGTAAGAAAAATATTTAAACTACTATTTGTTTACATATTAAATGTAATTAGCTCAAGGACAGCAGAACTTGACTGTGCTTAAGGATAAGAAGAGAAAGTTATCGTACAAAGCTGAACAGCAGAGAAAGTGGAGAGAAGCAGGATGTACCAGAACATTGGTAGTGCTCAGCATTTCTCTCACGTGAAGGATTTTCAGAGACTGTGGGCTATGAGGATGTTACCAAGAAGTTCTGGGAGGGTCACAGTACAAGGTGGTTAGAACACAGGCAGGTCCGCATCCACTTCCATCCAAATTTCAGGAAGGTTCAGGAAGGGAACGTATTATTTTTTCTACCACCTTCATTAAGAGTTACTGCCCGCAGCACCAATGCAAAACAGCAATACTTCATGCTATGCATTTCCTTTGCAGCTTTGAGGCAATCGACCACAAGGTGCCACTGACTCACTGCCAGCACAATCAGCTGGAGCAAGACATCCAGTACAATTACCCTTCAAGTAAGGTCAGGCAAAGGGAGAACCAGGCTCTGTCTTAAGCATCTTCTCTCCCTTTCAACAAGGGGGCAAGGGGAGACATAAGGTGACTGCTCTCAACCAGGTATGGCCATAACATCTAGTTGGCTTCCAGAGACGCCATCTGCTCACCAACAGGTGTCATCAAGCCAGGAAGAAAGCTGGATGAAGAAATAAACAACTAAAGGGTGAATCTACACAAGGCCATGCACAATTGGCCAGAGCACAACTGAGAAACCAAAGCATTGCCTTCCCTTTCCCACTGAAGGGGGACTCATGGCATACATCATGTCAACTCCAAGCACCAGGCTTGTGTCCAAAGCCTAGCAATGCCTCAGCTGACCAGCATCATCTGTGCTCAAAGAGAAAAAAAGGTGTCTCCTTTCCTATGCACTTCTGTAGGAAACTGAAAGGCTACAAGCCAAAAGCTACGGTCTGCTAAATACTGAAACTAAGACGGATGCAGTGGAGATGCCTCAGCTTTTTTGCCTTTTATTTACTTATTTAAAGTACCATGGCCGCCCACCTCTTCACCTCCTAGAGGCATGATACCTTTGGATTCCACACCTTCCATGAGCTTTCAGTGTTTTGACCGTTCTCAAAAAGTCCACTGAAGAGCTGGCCAAGACACTAAGACTTTGTTATCTTAGATGCCACATCCCCAACCACAGCAAGATAGGTACACGGCTCTTAACCTTCAGTATAGAGATGGGACCTGGCAATGAAGTGATCTTTGTTGATGGTGTTCTGTCTCAAGACTGATCTTCCAGAAGTCACCAGAATAAACCAACATCTGAACACCTTCAGAGTCCATTATAAATCCCTCCACTTGAACAGATTGTTCTTACTGTAACTACCATAATACTAATAGCAGCATAATTATAGAATTCTCCAGCCCCCGGTTTAAAAGAAGATCTGCTCAGAGAAGACTAGAAAACTCTACTGAAATCCAAGAAGGGCCTATGAGACACAATTTAATTTTATCCAAGTACTTGGACATCACAAGGGTATAGCACTGCGTGCTAAAGGAAACTTCAAGCTGGATTTCTAACTCCACTGGAATCTAACAAATATTCTTCTTAGTGTCCTTCAGCTGTACCAGGCTCCCTTGTAACTAATCTTCTCTCCCCATCCAAGGCCAGTCCCACCATAGGGATTCCCATCGTTCTCAAGATGCCTCAGTACATCCAGATCCTTCCGATGCTCTCAGAAGCCACAATCTTAATTCCTTAGCACCACTAGGCTAAGGACTATCCACTAAAGGAAAAATAGCGCTTCTACCCTCTTCTCTCCTTCACTTACACCTGATATCCTGGAAGGACTCTTCCTCAGCCCTGCTTACTGCCTCCTCAAAATACCCAGTTCCCTGAAGAGCACTGCAATGGCTCTGGAGATTGCATCACCTCTGGGTCCCAAGACTGATGTCCTGAGACCCAAAGGGTGATCTGAGGGGTTGCTCACTGCACTCTGTATGTACACACAAACCCTCCAAAGGTGGGAAACCCAGCCAGACACAGCACTGCTGCTTCAAGTGTGCAGTGGTTATAGCAATGCAAAGCAGAGCTTGCTGGTTCTGTTGCTTTTTGACTTGTCTTAGAAGGAAGGAATGCTCCATCATGAGACAAGGAGTCCAAAAGGAAACTGGGATGAGACTACGCAACTGCAGTTTATGTCCTCAAACAGGCCACAGGATTAATCAAAGAACTATACAAGAACTCCAAGCTAGTTTCAGTGTCTTGCAGAGTGGGGAAGGACACAAACATTTCATCAGAGGATAAAGGAAAATCGTGCTTTCACAGACTAAGTGATGCGTGTGGAAACACAGGCCGTGGCTTCATAGGTTCTCTTCCCTCACTCACCACCATCACGGCTCACTACCATTCCGATGTCAGTACAATCATATCAAAGTTTGCACTGTAAGCCCAAATCAGCAGCCAATCTCAGTTAAAAGTAAATAAATTTCGAGAAGTGCCTAGGGATGGGAACAAGCAGTTGACCAGCAGAAACTTCCTAAATGCTTTCAGCAGTTCACTTCTCACCAAAACTCTCATAGTCACATCCTCATATAGTTACATCCTCAGATGCTTAGAGAATTGGGACAATTTTTAAGCATGGTTCATCTAACCAAGCCTCCACTGAGGCTCCCATTCAACTGCCGTGAGCTTGATAACATCTCCTGGCAGCATCAGGAAAGAAGAACATCTCAAAGAGGGATCTGGAAGAAGCAGCAGACAACTGCTTTCAAAGCAGACCCTGGCAGGCAGTCCACATATGTCAAGCAAGTGGGATACAAGTCAAGAATCCTGAGAACAGCACCAAAATGAGCAGCCAAGATTAAACTCGGAGCTGAGGATGAGGGCACACAGCAGACGCGCAGCAGACCATGCAAGCGAGCAAAGAAAAGCAGGAGAGCTCCCGGGGACTGGGTGACAGCCCGAGGAACTGGGAGGTGCAGGTTGAGCAGACAAAAGCAGGGTGATTTTGATCTCCTGCAGGCTGGAGAGAGGCAGCTAAGGAAGGAATGAAGCAAGAAGCACTTGATGCCACAGCGACGGGCAAAGCACACAGACCCAGACAGAAACCATGTTGCCTCCAGCTATTTTGGAATGGGTGGCAGTTGTTTGTGCATCCCCGGGATAAAAGCTCTCCAAGTTTGGTCGAGGAGGGGAATAATTAAACCCCAGAAAGACAATAAATAAAGAGAGGCCATGAAGCAGCAGCGAGATCCTGGCGGCCACAGCGAAGAGCTGGCCCTCCATCCCCGCCCTCTTTCCTCCCCCATCCATCACCAACCACTTGGGGTTTGGCAGTGCGCTCATTTTCCCACAGTAGCCCATCTATTACTGTTTGGAAGAGCATTCCCAGACTCCTCCTTCCCCTCCTCCCCTTCTTTCAGGCCACAGGGGTCCTGCTTGGCAGCCCCCGGGTCCCCCTCTTCTCTGAATGCCTGGTTACCAGCCAACCCCATGCAAAAAGCATTAACCCCTCTTCACCGGGAACAGCCAGAGAAACCTGGCTCCATGCTGAGAGGTTTCCCTAAGGTGTCTCTCTCTCCCCTTCCCACCCCCTGATCCCCCCCTTTCTTTCCCCTTTCATTTTATTTCACAAAACCCAGCCCCAGCCCTGGGAGCATTGCATCTTCCCGAGAACGTTACACCCACCCCTGGGAATTTTTCTTGGACCAAGAACAGACCCTTATTTATTTGTCTCTTCTGCCTTTGTTCTTCATTTCCTCTTTCAAGACTTAGGCAAGACCTCGACACAGTGCCGCCTGGATCCCCCGCTGCCGCTTCACTTGGTTATTATTTTCGGAAGGAAAGCGCCGATAGGCAGGGAGCTCTTCAACGCCTTCCCCCAAGGCAGAAGCGAACCAACCCAGGCACCCACCTCTGGAGCAGGCAGAGGGCACGGGGCTCCACAGAGCACCCCGGGCTCCGGTTGTGCAGACACGGCCCCCTGCTCGTGTAATCCTCCTGATTGCAGCATCGCAGCCCCTCGGATTAAACCCACGCGAATCAAATCTCCGGTAGCGGCTCTGTGTCGGTAGCAGGCATATGGCACCACGAAAAGGGGCAGTTTCCCAGAATGAAATCAAAAGCCTCCTAATGCACTTAGCTCGGGGTCACATAAATCTCTCTTCTGCCTCCCGCAGATGGCTGGATCTCGTTTACAGGCACTGCAGCAGGCCTGGGTCTCAACAATATGTTTACTTCTTCTGTGCAAACATCCCCTTTCACTAGGCAAAGCACTACCCTGATCTCCAGATTAAGCTGAGCGCCCAGGACTGAGCGCAGGTCACCCTGGGCATCACACAGACCTCGATACCGCTTCTCGTCCCACTCTTCCCTAACATCACCTTACTTCCTGGGGAAAGACTAGGAGGAATTTTTGCATTTAGCCAGCTGCCAGCTTCCCCGACAGGAGGCAAAGCCATGTAATGAAAGAAAGGGGTTTGTTGCAGGCCACGGTCAGGTAGGAGAGCACAGCTTGGCTGAGGGACCTCTGGTGATTACATGTCCAGCTTCTCCCGAATGTAGAAGCCACAAACCGACAGCATGTGGACAAAAACAGGGAAGCCAAGCATTTCTGCTCAACGGAAGGACAGAGCGTGCGGTTTACTGCCACCACCTCTTGATTACAGGCCAAGTTCCTTTCCCTTTCCCTCCGCTTTCAGGTCTTCAGTAACACAAACATTTATCTTGAACTCTGCTTCTGACAAAATCAGCTGCCCAGCCAGGCCAGAAGTGAAGGAGAAGAGGAAGGCACTAAAAGCTAGTGTATAAACCCCCGTGAGAGTCAGTGGTGAAGAAAGGACACGCAATGCAGAGCAGCCCACAGCCATGTCCCAGGCAGCAGGACCACCTAAGCAGGAGCAGGATTATCCCATCTGCACGGCACAGCGACCTGCCACCACAAGGCAGAGGGCCAACGGGGATGAAGCGCATGCAGTACGTGCAGCAATTCATCTTCGTGATGCTCCTCCGCTGCAAGAGCCTGTAAAAAAAAAAGAAAAAAAGCCACCCCAATCCCCCTCTGCCCTCAACTGGTTGCTCTTTAGGGTTTAGTAACTGAGAAATGATGGGAATTTCAGCTGGGCTGTTTGTACAGGCTGCTGCTCGATCACCTTGTCTTTCAAGTCCACGGGTCCTGATGTTCTCTTGTAAAATCCGATGTGCCGTGTCATGCCAAAGCTTAAAAAAAAAAAAAAAACACTTTGGCAGGACAACACGGGCCTTCAAAAACTAAAAGCTCTCGAGCCTCTGAATATTTCAGAGAGCAGTGCTGATGATCCCTGCCCTAGATCCATGGCACAGCCCTGTTATTGAGTCAGGGACCAAATCCAAGGACTAGATTCGCCGTCTCCAGCTTGACATCACCTCCTTGCTGCAGAGGCAGCACTCTGAACTCAGGAAGCCCAAGCCACAGAGATGCTCAGCAGAACCCCACACCTGAAGGGCACAGAAACCAAAACTGCATTTTTTTTTTTTCTGTTGTTTTCAGCAGAAACATCTACAAGGCGGTTCAGCTGCGCAAAGGCAGGCAAACACGGGCAGAAAGGAAACCCACAGCACTTCCTCATCGCAAAGTGTGCGAACCTGGATGCCTGACAAACTCCCCTTCCCTGCCCCCCCCAGCGCTCACAGGAAGCAAGAAGGCTCTGTTCCAGAGCCCAACTGCACTATAAATAATTCAAGAGACTACTAAATTATGCAGAAGCAATCCCGTCGTCCCCCCTGGCCAGGCTGAACGCAGGTGTGGTCAACCCTTGCTCCATAAGTTGCTGCTGCACAGGGATTTCAAGGCCACCGAGGCTCCGTGCCAGCAGCACATCTACCAGAACGCGACGGCCGCTCGCTTACGGCCAGGCCTGCGCCAAACAACACGACAGGAGGTATCTGGGGACACTGCACCGAGGGGGAAAACAGCAATTCCTTTGAGCCACCTCTTCTCCAGAGACCTTGCACGGCGCCGAGGGAAAAGCAGCAGCTCGTGGCCCCTCCAGGGCAGGCTGCGCGGTGCCACTTGCTTGCATGTAAGGCAGAGAGGAGAGAGGGGCTGCCGTGGCAGGTGAAAAGGGAACCGAACATGCTCCGGAGGCAGCAAGAAGGAAACAGTTTTGCTAGCACAAATAATGCGCGGGGAAGGCTGAGCTGAAAGATGGAATCCCCTCCCCGCTCTTCTGCCCCGCTCTTTTTGCCTGAGGGAGACGCTGCCTCCCTAAAAAAAAAAAAAAAAAAAAAATTGGGGCTGCTGAGGTTTCCCCTCAGCAGTGGGGTCATTGATAACCGCGTGCTGGTCACCACTCTCCTGATTTACCCCATGCAGCCAATTCCCTGAGCTCAGGACCCCCAGGAACGCAGCACCATCCACCTCCAGCCCCTCCGCGGGCGAGCCCTTCCAAAGCCCCTACCTCTTCCAGCTCCCGCAGGCTCCGAGATGCATCCGTGCCCAACATGCTCGGTCTGCACGGGCCTCTGTCCTCCTCCTTCTCCCTGGCGCCCAGCTAGAAGCCTTCCTTCTGGCAGAGGAGGAACTGAAAGCGCTGCCATAGCCCTCTCTTCAGCCTCAGCACAACCCGCTTAAAATCTCAGGGCTCCGGCTTACCTTCCCCTTCTCTCTTAAAGGGCTCAGCATCTAGGAGACAGAGACTCCCTTCCCTGCCTCTTTGCCACGCTGTCGCGCTTGCTCTCAGCGCGGTTCCAGTATCTGAATGTCGAAACAGGGGATCCTAACGCAGATAAAGTCAGCGCGGCAGATACCTGCGCTTAGATCACAGGTTTCACAGTTGCCGAAGACGTTATGCGGTGGGTTTCATTTGCATCAGGTCTCTCAATGTGCTTCCAACCCGCTTGCTGAGGCTTTGCTAGCATGCAAAACACACACAAGGCAACACCCCAGGACAAATACGAGCCCAAATCCTCACAGGGATGACGAAGTCTGATTACGCTCACTGACCCTGGCCCAATCTGCAAGGATTTGCACACCAAGGAAAAATGGCAGGGTGCTGGGATTGTAGATTAGGCAGCAGATCAAGGAGGCGATAGCTGTGATGAGGACAGCAGGGTGCAAACAGCGACTACAAGCTAGCAATAACCCCTCGGGACCCGCACCCAGCCCACGGGTATCTCTCAGGATTTCTGAGATGGCCGGCAGCAAAGTGAGGACAAGTGCCACGCTTGGGTCATTGCTGTCATGCTCAGCCCCTGCTTGTGCTGCTCTGAGCACGTCCCAGCCTTGCTCTTTGCCTCAGTTTCCCTGGTTGGGAAGCGGGAGCAACACTTTTCTACCTCCAGCTAACGGGCTTGCTTAATTAAGAGAAGCTTAACAGGTTGCTTCGAGGCTCTTGGAAGGAAACCTTTCTAAATAAAAGGCAATGCACCGGCTCATCAGCAAGAGGAGCTGCCCCCACTGCCTCTCCCCCTCTCTGCAGGGTCACATCCACCTCTCCCACTGCTTGCAGATGTTGCTTTAGAGACTTCTGGCAGAGCTCAGTTTGCTCAGACACCACAGCCAGGGAGGATTTTTTGCAAAAAGCCTATTTAGACAGTGGCCCAGGCACTCCCTTAGCTGGGGAAATAGGAAATGTTAACCGAGCTCATCAAGCTGCCTATTCAACTGCAGGGGGGTGTTATCTTGGTATGAAAGGCTGAGGCCCCCACAGCAAGCAGCTCAGGTGACTGTTGCTATCCTCAAGCCGAGAATAATCACTTCCTAAATCACGGCTCAAGAACAAGGCCTTGTTTTTTTGTAAGGCAGCCAGATCCCTTCGTGCTTTTTCTTCCTGCAGCCCGCCTGGTGAGAGCTCAGAGCTGCACTCCCTTTCACCGGTCAGCTCTACACCAGGCAAGTTTCCGAGCACAAAAATATATCCACCCTGATCCAGGCATTTGGAGGTACCTGTTGTGCTCAGGAGCAGCTTGGGGAAAGTAAAGGGCTTGCACTGCAGGGAGGACAAAGATCAGAAAAGGAAGGTGAAGAAATCGCGCTTCTGTCTTCCTGAGGGCTGCAGCCAGAGTCCATTTCAGAGGGATACAGGCACGGGGTGCTCTTGCTGCATGTCAGAGCGGCGGTGCAGGCTGCTACTAGCACTGCTCCTGCAGCACGCTCCCCAAACTGTCCAAGCACCCCAAAACCTGACCCAGAACCGCCCACAACCCAGGCTCAGGCTCCTCACGGCCAGCCTGCAGCACCGACCTGACAGCACGGCCCACACGTGCGCTGCAGATGTGCCACCATCTCCCCAGGAGCATCCAGGGTGGAAACACTCGGCATTCCTAGGATGCACCCCGCGTCCCCCTGCGCTGCACTGTGCACACCTTCCCCTTTCATTCCCCGCTGTTAAGGTTTGGTGGAGTAGCACGAGATGCCATCCTGTCATCAGGATAAATGCAGCGTGGCCTGGCTTTGTCGCATGACTGATGGGTGACAGTGGGGAAAAGCAGGTGGTGCCAACCAGCCACACACTCTTACCTCTCCAGTCAGGGCTGAGAACTCAAACCAGCCCTTCCGAGCACCTCACGTTGACCTAACGATGTGAAGAGGCCTCTTGTGCCAGCCAGTGCCCCCCCGCCGCCCCCTCTGCCGGAGTTATTGTCAGCTGTACCAGCCTTCGTTAGCACCACCTCCTCCGGCTACGTCCCACTGATTGGGTCACGGATTCCAACAATGTACAAAGGGCTCATTTTAGAGCAAGTAACCCCACCTAAAACCTAAGCAGCCTTTAGAAATGAAGGCTGGCCCGGCTCGCCCCATCCATCCATCACCAAATTCCCGTGCTTCCTTCCTCCACATTTACAATCCAGTGCACGAGGGGGGGAAAAAAAATAATAAATAAAATCAATTTTTTGATAGCAGGTGCACCTTAAAGATGCTGTTCTCAAAAACAGGAGGAGGCTCAGACACAACACACTGAAAACTCAGCTATCAACCCCGCCAGGAGAGAGAGCTTATCTCTGCTCGCTGACAGGACAAAGCAAGGGAGGGAACTTGTCTGAGCTAAGGTGTCCTTCATGCAATGAACACACACAATAACACCCAAACCTGCTGTCCCGACCAACTCCCAACTCCTGCACCCGGCGGCTGCTTATACATGCCAAATTTATTGCAGCCATAAACCCCACAAAAGGGCGAGCGCTCTCCTGTAAGCGCACCCGGCAGGGCTCGTGTGCATTCCCGCATGCACCTAGCGAACACCCACCCAAGCCCGTCACGCAAGCGGCCCTCGAAGACATGCAATAGGCATGTGACAGCCATCTGGCAGGCCACGAAGTCCCTGCTGTATGTAACCACTTGTGCGTGGGAACGGGAGGGGAAGGATAAACACCAGGAGCACGGGAAGCGCGCACGCACACAAACTTCACACGGACGTTCCCCAAGAGAGCTCGCCAGCGACAGCAGCCGCTGCAACAGCGCAGCAGCCCCCAGACCAGCTATTCCCATCCCCTGTTGGGCACGAGTGCTCTCGATAGATGATCGCAGTCGTGGCCATCTCCTGAAGTGCAAATACACCCACTATTTTCCACCTCCTCTCCTTCACCGCCTCACTGAGACGATCCTTGCGTGCCGCACAGCCAGCTCATTCTTTCCCCAACCTTACCGACATTTGTGGGGAAGGACAGAGGGACACCGTGGCTCAGCCCCCAAACCCCATCTGGTTCAAGCTCCTCACGCTCTGGGCACCTCAGAGCCAAGGTGTGCAGGCAGGTGAGGCAGCAGCTGGGCAACTGCACTTGGAGCGAGGCAAGAAAGCGCACCTGCAGCAAATCCAAACCCCTCCCCTCTCCTAAGGATATAATTGCTGTATCCAAAGCATTAATAAACAAGCCATGCAGGTACAACTGAGAGTCCTCACGGGGAGGGAATGTTATACCTCGCAGTGGATTGCTTACCACTGCTGCAAAATCACCTGAGGGCGTAGAAGGGCCATAAATCTAGGAGGGACTTTGATGACAACACAGTGGCGGACTCCCAGCTTCGCTCCTGTTGGGCAGCTCGCGATGGCTTTCGTTCAAAGCCTGCTTTATATCGCTATAGGCTCCCCAGGAATAGCTCACGGGACTGCTTCTCACTCGGATGATGTTCCCGGCACTACTACTGAGGCTGAAAATACAGCGCAGGTGCTATGGCTGTGCTCAGGTTTATGGCTGCTCTGGTTTGGAAACCAGAGGTGTGCTGGAGGATGGGAAGCCCCTTGGTTTTCCATCCCCTCCAGGACAGCTCTTTGCAGTCCAAGGGTCAAGCAATGGTAGGTCCTGTGTGATTTCAGCTCTTCTTGGAGGAGCTGGCAGCAACCAGGACTTGGAAGTGGCTAACGAGTCACGGGCTCCAGCTGGACTTGAACACCACTTCTGAGGGTGGGACCTACAGGTCAGGGTAGCTGCTCTTTCAGCAGGGGGCCCCGAAAAGTCCCCGCTGACTCACATCCTGCTGGGATGGGGCAAGCAGGAACAAGAGTAGGTGGGAATTTGAAATTCAGTTTGCACAGGGCTGGGGGGGTTCCTGGTGACTCAAGTCGTACTTGTTAGCAGCCGTGCCACCGAGTGTTTTCACGGGCTTGAACTTCCCACTCACGGGGAGGGATTTGGCGTTAACTGGAGGGCCATTCTCCGGGAGGGGAGGTGCTCGGCACCCACACCGAGCTGCCTGTGCGGGCTTCTCTCGTGGCCCGAGCACTGTCCTGGCGTGGAGCAGAAGCGCAAGACCCCAGCTTCGATGCTGGGAAGGAGCAGGGCTCCCCGGCGAAGCTCGTGGAAACACAGCCTGTGGAAACCCCCGGAGGAAAACCCCAGGATGAGGCACGGAGAGGTGCCTCTCTCCATCCCGCTCCCTCCCTCACGGAGCTGTCTGAGCAAGTCCCGAGCCGCAGCAGCCGCCGTGTTTCCCATCACCCTTGTCACGCTCGCCCAGGGAGCGAAACTCTCGCAAGGACAGAGCTATGCCAGCCCGTGCCACTCCAGCAGGGACACGCAGCTCTTCCCAGCCGACAAATAATCCAACCCAAGGAATTGGGTGCCTGCATCCTTTCGCAGCCAGCTCTCATCCTGGGGGGCTCGCAGTGGGTCTGGGGCAGAGACGGAGCAGGGGGGGGAGATGTGGAGATGGAGCAGGGCCGCTGGATGCTGCCCGCACGCTGCATTTGTCTGGGTGTTTTCCCTCCCACGCACGCACTCCTGTTACTCCTCGCTTGCTGCAGGCTTGGCACAAAGCCCCAGCCTGTGTGTGTGACCCCCCCCAAGCCAAGCAGGCCGGGCCTGGGCTGCGGGTGCCCCGGCCGGAGGCTGCCTCCATCCCCGGCAGCTGCGGGCAGGGGGGGGGGGGGGCCCGGCGGCATCGCCTCCCTCCTCCCCACCGCCGCCGCTGCTCCCTAGCGGGGGATGCTGGGATTATGGGGAGGGAGGGGATAAAAAAAAAAAAAAAATAAGCAAAAATAAATAAATAAATAAAAAACACGCGATCGTATAAATAAATAAGGAGAAGGAAAAGCGGCGGGGGGGGGGGGGGGGGGGGGAGCTCGGCGCTGCCCGCAGGGGATGACGCCGCAGCCCCAACTCGCAGGTGGCGGCTGCGGGGAAAGCGGGGGGGGGTCCCGCAGCCCCGGGGGCAACTTCAGCGGGGAGGGTGCTCGCCCCCCGACCCCCTTCTCTCCTTTTTTTCCCTTCCCTCCCTCCCTCATCCCCCAGCCCCTCGCTCACTCACCCCCGGCCGGCGCAGCGGCGGTGCCCGCCGGGCCCCCGGCGGGGCGAGGCTGCCGCTCGCCCCCGGCCCCTCCGCCGCCCCCCGGCATGGCTCGGAGCCCCCCGCCGCCTTCCTCCTCCTCCTCCTCGGAGGGAACGGAGCGGAGCGGCCCGGCACCACCTCCTCCTTCTTCTTCTCCTCCTCCCCTCCGACCGTGGGGAACGGCTGGGGCCGGGGATGCCGAGCCGAGCCGGGCTGCAGCAGCCCCTTTTGTGCCGCCCTCCCCGCCTGTCTCCTCCCCCGGCGCGCCCGACCGCCCCCCCCGGGCTGCCACCGCCCCCCGCTCCCCTCCCCCGGGGCAGCGGCCAGGCCGCCCCCCGCCTCCTTCCCCGCACAAAGGAGACCCCCGGGGGGGGCTTTCACCCCCGGGGGGGCTTCCCCGACCCGCACCGAGATGCGGAGCAGCCCCTCAGGCCGGTCCCCCCCCCCCCCGTGCCCAAGCCGGCGGTGCGGCAGCATCCCTCCCGGTGCGAGCGGAGGGCAGGAGCGCTCCTCGTTGTTGTTGTTTTTATTATTTTTCTCATTCTTATTTATTCTTTTCATTTTTAATGCAGGAGGCAAGGAGAAGTGGGGATGTGCGAGCTGCTGCTTTGCCCGGCGACGTGCAGGAAGTTTGCAGCGGTGCCAGAAATAGAGCCTGCGCCTGCACCCGAACCGCAAAAAAAAAAAAGGCAAAAAAAAAAAAAAAAGAAAAAAAAAGCTGCCTTGTCTTAATTCAACTTTTTTTTTTTTTTTTTCTCTGCCTTCTTCCTCGTCGGGCCGATCCGTGGTGGAAAGGGAAACAAAGGCAAGGAGAACCAAAACAAACCCGGCCGGGCGAGACGGCTGCGAAGCCGCCGAAAGGCGAGCGTGGGACCTCGCCCCCTGCGACCGGGAGCTAACGAAAGGGCAAAAGGAAGCAGCGCCAGAGAACACCCTTCCTCGCGAGTTGCTGGAAATTTAGAAAAACAGAGCCTCAAAAACAAAGCGGCGGTGCCAACGCCTCTCCAACCTGCCGGTTATCAGATGGGCGAGGTGGGCTGCCTGGCGGCTGGAAGCGGCTCCCGGGGGATCCCGACGGGGATCTGCAAGAGATTGCTGAGGAAGAAGAGGCCCCACGGCCCCATCTTCTGCCCGTCCTCGCCATCTTCCCCAGCCAGCACCGAGAAGTGGCCATCCTAATTTTAAGGCCAAGGTTGAGATGGTCTCGGAGCTGGCACAAAGAGATTGCAGAAGCAATAGGGGATTTTCCCCTCCCCAAACCCAGCTGGAAGGAGGGCTGCAGGCACCCGGAGGTGCCCTGGCTTCAAAAGTGCCTCAGGAGCATTGCAGAAGTACTGGGGGACAGGAATGAGGACAGAGGGGGAAGGCAATGGTACAACAAGTGAAGTTCTCGCCATATGAGAGAGAGAATTTGGGGGCAGAACACCAATGCCAGTCCTTGAGGACCCTGAAAGGCTCCACCTCCATGATGTTGATGGGAAGACACCTCTAAGACGACAACATCCCCATCTCCGGGACTGGGATGAGGTCTCTCATCCGTGGGAGGATGCTCTCCAGGACAGCAGAAAGCTGGGCTTGGAGGGAGCCCTCAGCTCCCGCAGCCCCAGGGGAATTTGGCAGCCACGATTCCATTTGCATCGGGTCCATGACAGCTTTTTTTGGGGGAGGGCTGGCAAGCGATGGCGTTAGCCTTGCTTGTGTGGGTGATTTCAGCTCGGGGAGCACAAATCCCATTAGGGATGGGCAGCAATCTCCGATTCCTCTCCCCCAGCCAGCAAACGCCCATCACAGAGGGGGAGGTTGACAGTGATGGGAAGAAAGCATTGCAATTTCAGACCTCCTTAGTTATCCCTTGCTTCAGGTATTATTCCCTGAGCAGTTTGAAGACAGCCACTACTTTTCCATGTTAAACAGAAAGAAAGCTAAAGGGTTAACCCAGCCACTGCAAATATTCAGGAACATCAGACCACAAATGGGAGCCAGAATAGCATCCCTGCGCAGAGAGGCAGCTGCAATACCACAGCTCCCCTGTCCTGTGACAAACAGTGTTTGCCACACCGAGCACTCCTCACTGCACAGCCAGGTCCCTCCGCCTCCCCGGGGCATCTGCACCTCCCTTACATGGATTTGTGGCAGTGGGGATTTTATCCACGCCTTTCAACCTTGGTGTGGGGAAGGACAAGGGTTTGCTACTCTTACCCTGGACCAGAGCGAGGCAGAAGTGGTGCAGCGTGGGCTGAAACACCACCACCAGCGGCATCTTCTTTCCAAACCCACGTGGGTCTGGGGTTGTGGACCCAGACTGCAGAAGTCGTATTTTTTATTATTTATTTATTTTTTATTTTAATGATCTTAGGTGCTTTGATGGCAGCAGCAGACTGAGGCTGTAGGCTTAGATGTAGCATCCAAGCGCCTCAACATTTTTAATTTACGTAGCCATCGTACCATCTCCAAAAGGTAAAAACCCCAAACCTTTGGCTCTGTTTTACATAAAAGGAACTGAGGATTAGAAAAATTATATGATTTGCTGGAGGCCAATCGGAGAGTCTGTGGTAGGGGAGAAATTTGACTGTGGGTCTTGAATTAGCAACCTAACCATTGCTGCCTCTGTAGTGTTTTCTCTCTGCTTTGCATACTTCAGACTGAGACATGCTGGACAAGCTCCCTCGGGATGAGGAGTCATTTTTAGCCCGATTTCATACAGAAACGAAGCTCTCACGATCACGTTGTCTATCTGCCTGTCTATCAGCCGCCCACAATACGGTTTGAATCCACCGGCCAAGTCCAACCAAACCTGGCAGCGAGGAGGATCTCTCAGCAGAGCGACTCGGATGAGCTCTCCAGCAAGCGGGAAGAGGGCGAGGATGCAGAGCGTGCCCTGAGCGCTCGCCTCCTGCCCCTCCCCTGCTGGGGAGAGAGGGATCGAGCTCTGGGCACGATGTTTGGGGCCGGGAAGGGAGCTGAGCTCTCTGCAGGGACATCCCGGGGGTGCAGCGAGCCCAACCACGAAGGTGGCAGAAACCTCTCGCCCCACACTCGCAGAGCAACTTCTGCTCTTCGCGCTCCCTAAGCCCCAGCGGCTGCTCCTGGGGGAAGAAGCCGATTACCATATTGCAATGAGTTAACCTTAAATGGTCTAAAATCCAAACCTCTGCATGCAAATGAATTCTGATGGGTTAAGCGAGATAAAACACCGCCCAGCCACAGCTGAGCCCCAGCCCAGCTCGTTCGCTACCCGAGAAACTCGTGTGCTCGCGACTGAAGGCAGCGCGCGCTCCTCGGCGATGCAGTCAGCCCCGCGAATATTTGTGCCTCCCCCAGCCCCGTGCTCCAGCCTGGCCAGGTGCAAGGCTTTGAAGGCAAAGCCTTTTCATCTGTGTTTTCAGATTTCCGTGGGCCTGTTTTCTTTCAATGCTAAAGGTGGGAGGCGTGGGCGAGCCCCTCCGGGCAGGGTGTCGGGTGGGCACTGGGCTTTAATCCCACAACCCCGCTGCTAAAACCCCGCAGGGTCTACCCCTAGGACGTACCAGCTAGAGGCAGGAGGACAGGCGCTTCTCCATCACTTCTCAGGACGCCTGGTGCCCATCTGAGGGGCTGCTCCTTGCTGGTACAGGCGTGGGTGACTCCGCGTGTCCCTTTGCGAAGGGGAACTAACCATAAATGTTTCCGTCTCCGCCGCCGTTATGCGATCTTTTTCCACCATGTGGCCATTGCTGATAAGTGGTTCGTGGGCTCCCTGCGTGCACGGACTTTGACATTTGGTTAACTCCCTCACACTGAGCTACAGAGCCCGGGTAATGGCCACAGAGCCCAACTTTCGCTGATGCCCTTTCCGCAGAAAATCACCCGAAGGTCATCTCGGTTTCTCCCTTTCGGGATGCCAGCCCTTTTAACGCCCTTTCGAGCCCGCCTCCACAAACAAAGTCCCCCTTTGAGCCAAGCACTCCTGAAATCTGATGCCCTTGTTCGTTTTGCGCTGCTGGTGGCAGGGAGGAAAGCAAGAAAGTGACATTTCTGGCGTTGGTCACCAAGCCAGCAGGGTAAGACAAGGATATTTATCTCTTCCTTGAGTGCTCGGAGGCCTCAGATCTAAAGAAATTACAGTTGCTGGCAATCACCATTCCTAGCAATCAGGCTACAGCAGAGGCGAGGGGAAGATGAGCAAACACGCTGATAGAAATAGTTGGGGACCAATGCTAATAACAGGATCCGCCCAGAAATGATGCCTTGTGTGCAGCAGAAACAACAACAACAAAAATGCCATTAAACTTGCGCTGCTGTTAAGTAACATAAAACTTTGCCAGATAAGGACTGTTTGCTCTCTCTTAGGGGTTTCTGGCAGCCCTGCTCCCTGGATTACTTCCTGAAATGCATTTGGCTTTTTTTGTTTGTTTGTTTCGTTTTTCTTTTTCAGCTGACAATCTTAAAGGCAAGGTGATTTTCAGCATGGGCTCGCACCACCGGGTCACGCCGGGCAGCACAAATAACCCCATCTGTGGCGAGAGCCCCTTATCACAATATAGAGGGGGAAAACCCAAGTGCATGTGCTTGGGCCAGCTCCTCTGCTTCCACGTTGTCTTCTCGCTGGGATTTGCCCTATCTCCTTCTGTCTGAGCTGGGCGAGAAGCACCTCCTTCCCCGTCCAGCCTGGTGGCAGCTGCATGCTTGGGGACACCGAGATGTGGCTCAGAGCCCCCGTGCTGGCGTGTGAGGGAAGGAGAAGGACAACTGGGCTCTTCTGGGGCCATCCAAGAGCTGCTGATGCCGGCCAAGTCCACCACCCACAGAGGAGGAGAAGCCCCAGGGTCTGGTGCCCAACTTGGAGCTGCAGCACGGCCTCCCTGCGAAGGTGTGAGGCACAGGTTCCTGGGGCAGATCTCAGACGTGGGCCCACCACAGGGCCGTTCAGCTGCAAACCCAACGCCAGCAGCGTGCTCGGGCGGCTCTCAGAGGGTTGCAGCAAGCGGGTGAGAAACCGCTGAAGGCAGAAACGTCAGGAAGCTCGCGGTGGCCTCGGCGAGGCACCAGGAGGTTTAACTCTTTGGTGGGCTTCAAATGCTCACCAGCACCGCCAAAGCTCAGCTGTCGAGGCCAGCCCTGTGTGGGCAGCGGGGCAGGAGGGGGGATTTTCAGCCCGATGAGTTAAAATGCTGCCGAGCGGATGCACTTCCACTGGGATAGGATCGATTTCCTCGGCCCCTGTGACTGATACAAGCATGTCCAGCTGAGGAATTGCAAAGAAAACAGGCTTGAAATGAATTTCATTGCAGCCGGCACCAGCTGCGTGCGTTGATAAGGCCTCTGATAACACTGCAGAGGGGAGTTATCGATGTCGGGCAGGGTTTTCTCATAGCTACGATACCAGAGAGTGCTTCCAGTGCCCAAAAACCATCCCTTGAAACAGCGACCAGCCGTGGCAGCCTGGGACTGGGACAGTGTGCTGGCGAGCTGCTTGCCATCTTATTTTATTGCTCTTTTCTGAAGTGCCCGTGAGATGCGGAGGCTTATCAGAGCACCCCAGAGATAACACTTCAGACAGTGACAGGCACTTGTGGGATCACTGCCAGCAGCACAGCCACGGGTCGGGTTTCCTGGGGATGTGGCTGGGACAGGCAGGAGAGCCATCGGCCTCTTCTTTGGCAAAATTTGGCTACGTTAGCTTAACCGTGGTGCTCGCTCCAGCTGCACTGGCTGGACTGCCCAGGCTCGGTTCATCCAGGCTCATTAATCTAATGAAGCTATTAAACCCTGCTCAGAGTGACAGCTTATTGCAGGGCCAATGCAGCTACGCTGTGGTGAGCTGCTCGCCCTACCCAGAGCCTAGGCACGCTCCTGGGGGGCTGCAGCTTGCCGGGGAGCTGCGGTGCACACAGAGCCCTCGCCAAGATTTACCCATCTTTGGAGCTGGGAAGGATTCCCAGAAACATGAAATTAGGAAAACACCCTGCAAGCAAACAGAGAGCTGGAAAGGAAATGACACCTAAAGGTCTGATCGCATCTTATCCGCCTGCAGCTGAGCAGATTTAAAAGGTAACCCGGCCCAGCTACCTGTCGCCACCACGCTCCCCGCCAGCAGCTTCAGCCTCCTCCTGAGCACTTCCAAAATACCTGGCTCAGCGCCGTGCACATCCTCTCCATGCATCACCTGTTCTGCTCATGGGAGCTGGCTTAACTTTGGCTGTTTCCTTTGCCCAGCTCGTGCTGCCTGCAAGAGTCCTGCAGGTCAGGGGAGCGGGAGGATGCGCTGATGTTGTGCTGGCAGCAGATCGCATCCTGTGGGGTCAATTAGCCTTGCAAAAAAGGCTTCAGCGGGTATGTGTGCCCCAAAATGCAAGGCAAAGGAGCAAAAAGGAGATGAGGCCTTCCTGGAGGTGCACGAGGAGGGCATGGAGGGAACATTGTCCCGATCGGTGCCAGAGCAGAAGAGGGGTCGGTGTTGTCTCCGGATGCAGCACAGCAAAACTTTAGCTCCAAGCCATTCCTATTTGTCTTTGCTCCTTGCATGTTGTGAATAGATATTAGCTCAGGCTCAATGGGCTCCACGCAGGTCTTGGAGCCAGATGATTCAAGCTGGGATTTGTTCCACATCTTGGTTTTTGCGTGTTTTCTTTAGCTGCATTTTAATGGTGGGGTTTTCCTTTTTGTTTGGTGAGCCGTACAACGTGGGTACCGTTCCTTGCAGCCATAAATATCCCAAATAAATGCTGCTCTCTGCTTAGGCGAGGGCAAAGAGGAAGTGCCCTACAACATAACAGGTTAGGTTTTTGTCACAGCTCTTCGCCTGGAAAGTCATTGGGAATGTGTCCATGCAAAATGCCGGGTGCTAGTCTGGAAAACAGCATACAATGTCAGCAGAGCCCCAGAGAGAGGAGCGTAACACAGTTAAACAAAGCTGGGCTTGGGTTTAGATCACCTTCATTTCCACCTCAAGCCAACAAACCTCTACTCTGAACGCAGCTAAGCTCAAGCCCAGCTTGGGAAGGGAAACAAAATTCTTGCTTCCGTAGCTGCCTGAATTTTCTGCAGGTCGGTCCCAACAGGCTGCAGTAACCCCTGGGCTGCTCTCTACATCCTGAGCCGCAGGAGGCCAGGAAGAGGCTGGCGGCTGAAAGCGAGGTGGTCTGGTTGTATGCAGACCCACCAAACCTCGTGCAATCGATCGCTGCTTCCTGCTGCTCCGTGCCCCATGTGCTCGACAGCTTTGTGCTGCAGTGCTCGCGTTTGGTCGTGGAGCAGGAGAGGGGCTGGGGGGGACCTCCAAGGGGGTAATTGGAGGAGAACCCTAAAAACAGCCCCGTAGGGCTTTCAGGAGGGACAGCTTTGACCCACCACTCCTGGCTGCTGCTACCTCTCCCCCGCCCCAGATTTATTTGGGGCAGGTGGCTGCGGGCAGCCCCATAGCACGGGCACCCCGAGGAGGGGCTGTGCGCCCGCAGCCTGCAGTGCCCACGTCATCCCGCTGGATCTGGTGGATAGCTGCAGGCTGCAAATTTGAGCAGTGTCCCCATGCCAATTTAAATAAATAAGTGGCTCCGCATGCTTTGCCTGGCATCTCATTCAGCCGCTCAAGCATCAAATACCTCCGGGATTCTTTGGGTCTTAATTTGCAGAGCTATTTCCCTTCTGAGCGCTCCTTTATTTTCCTTTTTTGCTTATTTAAACCTGTTTTTCCTGTGGTGAACGAGCTTTGTGGGTGAAAGGAGGCAGGGATAGTGGCAGGGCTTCCCTCCAGGTTTAAGAGGGACCGGCAGACTGTAGGAAAAAACCGTCTTTGCTGGCTGCTGCTTCCACAGCCGTGGCTGCTGGAGACAAATGCGGGTCCGAAATACCACAGATATGCCTCAAGGACAGAACAAGCTCAGGCCTGATGGAGTTGCCTTTAACGCCAACGAGAGCAGGGAAGGAGGGCGAGTGGGGGACATACAGCCCCCCTGCCCTGCCCTTCCTGCTTCTCAGGGTGCTTCAGGCCATGGGGTCTGCAAAGAAACCCCTGGAGTGGCCACCAAGGTGCCTCAGAGGCCGCAAGACTCAAACACAAATGGAAACGGAGCTGGTGTTATTTTCTTTTTGTTTAAAGCCAAAGATGAGAATACTGAGGGATCTGATTCATGGTATTTGAACACCTGGGAGTGATACACAGCAGAGCCTTCTCAGAGGCACGAGATCTTTGCTGCACATAATCTAAAACAAATGTCGCCCCAGCCAATCTCTAATCAAGGCCTTACCAAGCGCTGAATAAATATAGGGGCTTAACTAAATTAGCCAGATCCGTGGTGGTGGTGGATTTATGGCCCCTCATTCCACCCACATACCCCTTACGCAGACCTTCCTCGCTTCCCTCCAGGTGCCTGCTTAACGCGGTGGCCCGGCGCGGTGTTTCGCAGGTGTTTGATAATAAGCCCCAATGCTTTGGGGCAGGACACTTGCACGGGCTCAGGCTCCTGCAAGCTTGTCGCAGTCAACCTGCAAAATAGCCGAGAGCATTTCTTCAAGCACGGTTCCCTTTTTCTCATGCTAGCGCCCGTTGTGGTTTTGCACTGCGCTTTTGTGTGCAGCAGCTCCGCTCCTGCAAGGCTGCAGCCGCCTTTGCGCGGGTGCAGGAGGGACGAGGCGAGCAGAGGCGCCGCGCCAGCCTCCCTCCCGAGGGTGCTTCACCGTGGTCAGTGTTTTGCACGTCAGCCAGACCGTAAATAAACGCTTTGGCCTCGTGCTTTAGATGTGCTTGGTAAATGCAGCGTGAGCTTTGCTGCAGCCCTTCAGCTCCTCCGTATTCCTGCCAGCCCTGCCTGCAGGCAGCAGCAGCGGTGGGAAGAGAGCACGGCCACCTCAGTGAAGAGATGGACTTGGGCATGGCGAGATCAGGGGCCAGGCTGTTTGGACAGCCCAGCTCAGCAGGGATTTCTCAACAGAGGCTGTTAAATGTGGGGTGTCATAGCAAACCCTCTGTTTTTCATGCCCATTACATTTTCCTAACGTTTTTTGGGTTGTCCCCACCACATCCACATGGTGTATCTGGCTTTTGTGCTAAATCCTGCCCACATCCATGTCCTTTTTGATGGGGTTTAATGACCAAATCTTCTAAGGAGGCTGTGGAGACCACGGTGTGGCTCAGAGCAGCACAGGGACTTCACCAGCCCCAGCAGCGAGGCAGCCCACGGCGGCTCCCTTTGCCATCCCCCTTTGAACTCATCAGTGAGGATGCCAAGGCTCAACTAGATATTTAGTTCCCTGACACTTACTTAGGCCCCCATGCCCTAAATAGCACTCAGCAGTCATTTATCATTGCAGGCTGGGTTCTCCAGGCAGCGTGCTTTTGCGTGCTAGTATTTATAGCCAAGCCAATTTTAATTATTTTTTTTTTTCAGAAATACCAAAATAGTTATGCTCTCTGCTGAAATATCCTATCCAAGCTGCCACGCTCTGTGGTTCATAAACACGGGCCACCTCACGAACGAAATTTGTCACAACATCTTCTCTTCTCATCCCCTGGATCTGCTCTATCTGCGGCTGCTCTTCTGGAAGGCCTTTGCGGAGCCAGGCACCGTCCCCTCCTGACGGAGAAATTGCTCTAATTAGAGGCAAGCGAAGCAGTGACCCCCAGTGAAGGGCGCCTGGGGATGCTAAAAATTCAGCTAAATCCCTGATATTGCATCTTGCCCGGTCAGGGTGCCGTGTCTGCCCGGCTTTCTCCATGCCCACCTCAGGCTGTGGCTCACGGGGGCGAGCTGCAGCAGGGGCGCCGCCACCTCCCTCGCGTGCCAAGCGGGTGCAGCGGCAGCCAAAAGCTGCCTTATTAGGTCCTAATTACCTCCCTGCGATCCGAAATTCTTAAATTTGCCACTAAAGTCAGATAGGAGTAAAAAACGTCACACTTTTGCAGCTCGGATATTTGCAGCCATGAATAATACACTCGCACACTCATTTACTAATGGATACACTTCTCTTCTAATTTCTTTTCCCCTCCAGACATTTGCAGAAGCTCTTTTCATTCCCATCACACCTTTAGCTAGCAGTAAGCCATTCTGTTTTGTTGCTCTTATCTCTTCCCTGAAAGCTTTTATTGACTGCCTGTTGTTTTTTTCTCTTCACCTTTTCCATTTCCCATACAGTCTATTTTTTTATTTTTTCTTTCAAGTCTTCAGATCTGCAAGAAGTCCCTTGTGAAGTTATTTTGGAGATTTCTCTCTGCAGCAGCTGAGAGCTAATGACGGGAGCAAGGAGGAAAAGCAGAGCTGGCTACAGAATCTGGTGGGACTGGGAGGGGGTGCCAATATATTCGCCTTGGCGGTGACAAATGTGCCAGTTTTCTACCATTTCTCTGAGCACACCCCAAGCCAGAACAGAACTCGGGCACTGAGGAGGACAGGAGAAGGCCACAGGTGAGAGCAGCACCGACCTGCTTTGCTTCCACTGCCAGTTGGCTGGAGCAAGGGTCTTTCCAAAGCGCTGCTGCACAAAACCACCAACAGCTCAGCTTTGATCCCTCTGCTTTGAAAGAAGCCCTGAACTTGCCAAAGCGACCAGCTCCCACCAGAGGTCGGAGGCAGCCGCCTTTCCCTGATTTCTCTCCTGTGCTGCATGTTAGGAAGTGCTCGGCCACCTCTAGGAACCTGGCTTTGGATGGCTGGGCTGGTGGTGGCTTTTGGGAGCCAACCACAGCGCCCATCCGAGATGTTTGGGTGCCTGTTTGCCACCCGAACACCACAATAACCCCACAATAACCAGCAGGGCTTCTTGCAGCAGTGCTTTCCCGGCTCCCAAATGGAGATGTGTGGGGGTGGCAGCCCCACTCCCAACTCACACCAGTCAAACCCAGCACGTCCCAAAGGTGTTTGGTGACCCGTGTCAAATCGTGGCAATCAAAGCAGCTGCTTCTTGCTCCTCAGAAAGGAGCTGGTGTCACTCCCCACCACCCCTTGGCTTTTGCAAGGCTCAAAAAAACCTCTTTGCCCAGCTCAAGCAAAACCAGCAGAAGAAACATAGGGTTTCTAGGTCATGCTGTTCTTCGGAGATGAGGCAGAAAGCAGGTTAGGAGGCTCTCCAAACACCTCGCAGAGAGGAGGACAGACCCGAGCATCACGGCCCAGAAGTCCAAGCCCTCTCCTACGCCTCTCAGAAGCACCTTGCCCAAGCTGCCTCCTGCTGCGGCCAAGTCCCCTCACGCAGGGCTCCTGCTGCTGGCAGCCCAGCCAGCCTGCGGTTAAACCGATGCTCGATTTGGGGGAAGCAGAGAGGGAGAAATTCGCCTCCGAGCAAGAAGCCGCAGTGCTGCATCTGCCCTCCCCACCCTGGCTCTCCGAAGCCTTCCCAGCCTTTTGCTTTCCATGCTCCGCTGGCGTCTAATCCTGCGTGCAGGAGCCCTCGCGCTTCCTGCGCTCGTTCCTCCCGGGCATCTGTTTTCTCTTCCATCCTGCCTGCCCGTTCGGCAGCCTGCACTCGGTTCCTCTAATCCCTCCATCTTCACTCGTTGTTCTCAGCTCCACATAATAAATATTAACAGCTTACACGTACCTTGGGGTTCTTATGCAAGGACTCCAAATAGCTTTACGGTTCGGGTGCACATGGGGATCACTTTATTCACGAGCAACATACAGCCAGCGATGAGACAGCAGTTGTTTAGCAACCTACAGCAACAACACACAATAGTTAAGACGGGAAGTGAAGATAAATATCGCATCCATTTGAAACTCCAGGAGGGGATTGGAGTTGGCAGAATATAAGTGCTCGCGTTGAGTTTTAGCCAGAATACTCCGAATAGCATTCCTACGCTTACAGAGCGAACTAGAGGATTTAAAATACCTAACCCATCCCCGGTGGTTTATTTACAACTCTCGTTAACAGCGCTGACATTTCAGAGATGCTCTTAACTGGAGCGAGGTGAGTTCCTCAAGTAATGAACTGCACGGAATTACTCCAAAGCCCTTCCTCAGAATTTCTATGGAAGGAGCAATCAGATTATTATGTACAATCGATAGCTATCTATTAGCTCGGGAATTAAATTTATATATTTCAGGCAGTTTCTCCCTTCAGCTACAACTATCTCTATCCCACAACAACAGAAAGCCAATGACTACATGGTTTCTTTTCAGCTGTGCCACGAGCTTTTCTACTCTTTCCTGACTCTCAAACATTGAATGGGGTGAAAGGAAAAAGGGGAGGGGGCAGAAAACCACTTTCCTTCCTCCCCAGAGCATGGCAGTCAAGGGGCAGGGGCTCTGGGCAAGGACCCTGCATCCTCACGTGGAAGCAAGGAGGGATGGAAAATTGCAGATGGGAAAAGTGCAGGTGGGAGCTACCCCATCACCTACACCAGTGCATCCACCTGGAAAGGTGGTGACAGAATTTTGGGGATGAGCAAGCTAAAAGGAGGCTTTTGGGGATGGCTTTCGTGATGGAGGCATTGCTTTGGCTCCAGAGCAGCACGAGCCCCAGCCCCCTACCAAAACCATGACCTCCTCTTTCTGGAGGTCTGCAGAAAGCTCCTTGTGCCACGTAGCTGCTCTGGCTTTGTCCCTTTCTGCCCAGGATTTGATATTTCTAGGGGTTTTGAATTTCACCACCCTGCAGAAAGGCCCCTGCTCTTGTTTCTCCAGATCGCTCTGGTCCTGTCCCCTTCCACCCACCGCTTCACTTTACAGGCACAGGGGAGAGGGGGTTTTTCCACTGCTGTTCCAGCCTGCGTCTTCTCAAAGCTCCCTAGGGACAATATTAAACACTGACATGCGCTTATGAGCCTCTTTCCCCCATACACATTAATTCTTTGACCTGGACTCCTAAGCACATGTAGCATGCACAGAAAAGTGATTTTTCTCCTCTTTTTTTAATTTTTTTTCCAGTGGCTGTACAGACCCAGCTTAGTGTGATCCACCCGCTCCTACCCACTTCATTTTTTCGAACTTAGTAAACTAGCAATTATGTCAAAGGAAAAGTTTGTTTTGTGTGATCTGCTTTATATAAGCGTGTTTGGCAATTCTTGAACTTTGTCTGCAGCATCCGCATGCTGGAATATTTCCCACTTGAAGTGTTCTTGGTATAAGTTAGCAAATAGCATAGATAAATGGGATGGGGGAATAAGTAAGAAAGACTTGTTTATACAGCTATCGAAATCCGTGCCAGGTCAGAGCACACAGAGGAGGATGAAACCTCTTCAACTCCATTTTAGTCCACGGCAGGATTGCACCATCCTCCTAAACAGACGTGCAACAGTCTGGAGGAAAGGACAAGGAGCCCAGGTCAAACAACATTTTGGAGAGGTCCTTAAAAAAGAGCAGGATTTCACTGTTCCTGGCTGGGTAAGAGATGCCTTCCCCTGCAGGGAGGATGCAGGGACAAGGCACCAAACCTCGCACAGCTCTGCTGCCTCGTGCCCCGCACACTCAGCCTTCCTGGGAATCGAGCAGGGCAGAGAAACGAGGGCATTGCAGGCAGCCAAGAGCCCGGCCCTGTTCACGGGAAGCCCCGCGGGGCAAAGCAATGTCAGCAGGGCCTGGGAGGGCGAGGGGAGAGCCACCCACAGGCACACGAGGGATTCCCGAGAAGCGAGCGCTGCTCCCCGCTCTGATCCTGCCCACATATTTCTCAGCAAACTCAGGTCCTGCCTCGGGGCGCTCAGTATTATTTGATTTATCGGAAGGGATAAATCTCCCTCCGCCCCTTTCAATGCTGGCCTCTGCTGCTGCATGCCCTGCTCCCTCTGCACTCCCCTCCTTCCTTAGGTGACCAGCCTGACACGACAATAAATCGGGGCAGGAACCCAAGTTTTGTCCTTTCACCCGTAACCCCTGGCCGTCGTCTCGCTTTGCCCAGAGCCTTATCGCAGCTCCCCGGGGAGCCACCAGGCACCACGGTCACCCTGGAGGCCTCCCCGTGCTGCTTGCGAGCTGCAGGGTTTGGGGAAGGCTGCAGCAGGCAGGGAAGAGGCACGCTTGCCGCCTGCTGTCAGAAGCCTGAACTGAAAGGGGAAGAGCGCTGCGATGCCGAAACCTCTGCCAGCTCCTCCAGGCCTCCCCTGACTTGATGCAGAGCAAGCAGCTCAGCAGAAGACCTCCTCTCCTCACTGCCCACCTCTGCTGCAACACGAAGATGAACTCATCTGCAAGGCAGCCACATCATGACATAGCTACGGCTTTTGGGTCACTCAACACAAAGCTTGCTTTGGGACAGGAGCAGAAGCTGCTGAAGAAAAGCGCGTCAACCTCTCCTCCTGCCCTCTCCAACCTCGTGGAAGTCCATTAAGGGCAGAGATGTGCATTTTGTCTACCCAAACCACTAATTTATATTTTAACTCCAGCACCAACGCTCTGCAAGGATGCATGGGACGAAGTCCTTACACTTCAAAGTCATCTACACGGGCTCAGGCCACTTTCACGGCAGAAGCTCGCTCGCTGCAAGCTGCAACCCCGTGGGCTGGAGGAATAGAGGGTTTCACCGGGAAGAGCTGTCACACCCACACGCGGGTGATGTAAGGAAGAGAGCAAGCCACACGGGTGCCAAGGAGTGTAGCTATAAGTTATTTATTCTGCAAAATAGAGGTATCTTCTATGGAGTTGAACACTGGAATCACAGCATTATGAATCGAGTTGTGGAAACATTATGACAGCACGCACACACGCAGGCACACGCCCGTACACCTACACACGCGCACACGCAGCCTTCGTACAGGCCCCTACTCTTGCATTATCCAGAAGGGAGCCCTCTCTGCAACTTTATTTGTAAAAAAAAAAAAACCTGCAGCGAGGGTTGCATTCAAGACCCTATCTCTTATTCACAGGGCTTCCAAGGGACAGAGGTCGGCCGGGACGAGGTGCAGGGCGCAGGCAAGTCGTGTGTCGAGAGCGCAGCACAGGCTGCCCGGCGCGTCCCGGGCAGGAGTTAACTCTGGGCAGCACCCAGCTCTCAGCTGCAGCGCTCTCATCCCTGCCTCAGCCTCTGCTCACGCAGCCGAGTGCCGGGTGGTGGGAGGGAGGAGGCACGTTTCCCCGTTAGGACACCGTCAGCGCTCCCTGCTCGCCATGGTCCATGTTCCAAAGGCGGTAAAACTCTGCAAAGTCCACGTAGGGCTCCACGCGCCCGTCCTCATCGGGCTGGAGCGAGTGCGTGGGGCGGGAGCGGAAGAGCCCCCCATCCGAGCTGGAGCTGCTGCTCTGCGTGTGGGTGTTGGTAGACTGGAGAGTCACAGTGGGGCTTTGGCTGTGGGGAGAGAGAACACGGGCATCTTTATTTTGCCCCACATCTGCAATTTTGCACCCAAAAGGCACCAGAACAAGTGTTGGTTCTCCACAGATTAAGCTGTCCTGTGCAAACAGGTGAAAGAAGTTGCAGCCCTCCTGCTCTGTCACAGTACTGGGTATGCTGAGAAGTGTGTGGGACTGGTGAATGCCACAGAAACCTGCCTTACCTCTAGCTGGACAACCTTAAGCACAACTGGAAAAGGGAGAAGGAAAAGGGAGAAGGAAAAGGGAGAAGGAAAAGGGAGAAGGAAAAGGGAGAAGGAAAAGGGAGAAGGAAAAGGGAGAAGGAAAAGGGAGAAGGAAAAGGGAGAAGGAAAAGGGAGAAGGAAAAGGGAGAAGGAAAAGGGAGAAGGAAAAGGGAGAAGGAAAAGGGAGAAGGAAAAGGGAGAAGGAAAAGGGAGAAGGAAAAGGGAGAAGGAAAAGGGAAGCATGCACTCTGCTGGCCTCCTCATACCCATACAAATCAAGCTTTACAGGAAGAGTCTGGCAGCAGCAAAGCTATTCTTGCACGACCTGTGTTACAGCAAAGCAGCCCTGGTGTGTCAGCCTCATTGTTTTTGGAGCTACCCGAACACAATAAGCATCGAGCTTCTTCACTTTTCTGTTTATACACACTCCACCCCGTGCCAAAAGGCTGAACTCAAACCAGAGCCATGAGTACGATCCTGCAAAGCAGATCCAAACAGAATCCAGGTCTAACCTTTATCCTTTTTTCTACCCTGGCCTCCACCTGCGAGGAAGCCAGCTTGTGCAGCACCACCTCTCCTGCACCCCTGCCCTTCCTTATTAAAAACGAAGGGCACCCATTCTCCCTCCACGCACGGCGCAGGATATTTACTTGGTGAGGGTGGGGGTGGCTTCATCCAGAGTGGAGCTGCTGTGGGCACCGTTGACCATCTGGCCTTGGGAAGGCATGACAAGGGACAGCGTGACGCTTGTCTTGCTTGTGCTTTGGGAGCTGGAATACGGCACGGAGACTGGGTAGACACGGCCTCCTGAGAAGGGAGAAAAGAGAATTATAAACGCAGGTGAGACATCAGTGACTGAAGGTGCACAGAAAAAAAAAAAAAAAAGTCAAAGGAAGAGCCAAAAATCCAAGGGAAGAATTTATATCAAACCGCCTTTCTGAGATGCTAAGATGCAAATTGTTACAGACTCCAGGCCTCAGAAGCCAATAATCCCTTTAACAGACAAATCCTTCTACACTGAGCACCTCCACTCCCAACGCCAGATCAATCAAGAGGACTGATCTTCCACCCTCTATTGTTCCCTTCCCTCCGCAGCATACCTTGTGTTGGTGTTAGCGTGGGCTGGCTCATCTCACCCAAGGGGTACCCGAAGTTCCTGACGAGCAGGGTCATGTCCTCGTGCCGGGGACAGAACTTGGACCGCTCCCCGCCGCTGGCAAAAGTGTCGCAGTGGATCCTCTTGACGCGGTCCACCACTGCTTGGGCCACAGCATCCAGCGACGTCTGCTTGGCAAACTCTGTGGCTATCATGGCTGCAATTTCCTGAGCAGAGAAAGGGGAAAAAGAAAAGAAGAAAGAAAAAAAAAGCAGAAGGATGTTTAGGAGATGCTGGAGGAAACCTTATCCAGCCAAGTGATTGAAGAGTTTTTATGGCAACTTATCCAGCTATGGTCCTTGCCAGTCTCACTTGCTGATATGTGCCTAGAATCATCCCACTCCCTCTAAAGGGCTCCTCCTAAAGGGGCAGGAAGCTGCCTGGAAGAACTGGCTTGGCAAAGCAGCTCTCCCATCATTAGGGGCTGGAATGGGGATGCACAGGCACCCAGCCCGGGCAGCACTCACCACACAGATGCGGAGGATGGCCTGTGTGAGAGCAGTTGACCCCCCTGCAGTAAATCAACAGCTGAGGGAACGTTTCCTGTGAGGGCACACTCACCTGGTTGGCCTGCCCAGGCCCGTGAGCTGCCTCCAGAGCTTTGTAGAGCCCCTCAGACATAAGCACCAAGAAGCCAGTCACCCCATCCAGCGAGTGCCCTCCGTGGATTTCAGGCTCTGCTATGATGGGCTTAGATTTAGCAGCACTGCAAAGAGACAGTGTCTTTAACAATCGCTCTTGCCACAGTAGGTAACAACAGAGGGTCATGAAGGGACTAAAACCACAAAGGGAGTTTTTTCTGACCTGAGCAGTTCAATATCAGTGTAGCCATATTTGACTTTGTAATCTCCAATGCGCCGAGTGCTTTCCTGCCCGCGAATCGTTCCCACTTGTTTTATTTTCCCTGCATCCAAACCTGCCAGATTAAAAAAAAAATAAAAAAAATACAAAGTTTGGGAAACTTGCAGGACTCCCCGTGGTCATACTGTCAGGAAGGAGAAAAGGAAGATCCACAGCTAAAGAGAATGGTAAGATGAAGCAAGGTGCCAAATGATACTTCTTCCCTACAGGAAGGAGAGGAAGAGCAGGTTGCTCTGTTCCACGGGACACCTCATTAGCTGTAATCTGGGAACGAGAGAGGAGAGAAATGCATACAGCCCAGCCCTCACACTAAAAGCAGTGGCTGGCAGTGAGACAAAGCCCACGGCCTGGTCCGAAGCCACCAGCAGCAGCTGGCCTGAGCGCACAGGCATTTGCTGAAACGGCCGTGGAACATCTGCGCCTGTCAGCTCTGGCCTGCACGATGGGAGGAGGAAAGCAGGAAGGGGGAAAACATATGCGAAGGATTCTTTTTTTTTCTTCCACCCTGTTATTGATCCCCATTCCTAAATTCCGTCTGACAAACTCACTAATATGCTAACGTGGAGAAGGAGAAACGGAGAACTGTCTGCCAAAAGGACTCAGTTTGGTCAAGTGCTCAGATTGGCGGTAGCTACTCTTAAAACAAGGATAATCTGTAAACATATACTTAATTTAAATTAAGTTTAAGGGGATCTACCTCTGCTTTGTTGTGTAACTCATGTCTGTTGGGGACTATGAAGGAATCACACCTCAAAGAAAGTCCTAACAGGCACCGTCTGGGGACAGCTGCTACGTGAGGCAGGACTCAGAGCAGACGAGCCACTTACCTGGTCTGTCCTGGCAATTCCCCCTTCCTGGTTATACCTGGAGCTAACAGGCAGAAAATGTTATTTTGAGATTTATATCTAGGGATGACTGTCCTCAGTACAAGGTGAAGGCAAGGGTCCAACTGAAACCCTCCCTCTGAGTCAAACCGAGCCTCACCGCGCAGATGGCTCCACACCTACCCCAGCAGTAAGACACAACTCTGCCATCTGCTGCAGACCCAAGCTGACTCATCAGCATGGCCTGGCTCATTTGCCAGCTCCTGGCAGGGGGATACGAGCTATCGACAGACACAAACACGGGGAAGCTCCAAGCACGCCGGAGGGGTTGTGTCCAAATCACAGCGACTCTCCCGGAGCACTGAGCGAGCTGCAGTGTGCTGGGTGAAGAGCCACACAGGCAAAAGGCCTCTCTCTCTCTTTCCCCAGGACAGGTGCAACACAGGCACCATCACGATAAAAAGTTTGGGGGATAGAATTTATCCCTGTGCTTCAGCTCAGCCCCACAACGGTCACCACTGGGCCCCCAAAAGCCTGTGTACATTGACTTTTTCTACAAGCTCTCCCTTCTGTTGGGATTGCCAGTTGGAGAGCCACTGCTGCGCCAGATTAAGGTCAGTGTACCCAGCAGATTCCTGTTCCACTGTGGACTGCAGCTAAACTCCCTAGAGCGTTTCTGGCAGCAGAAAGGCAGTTGAAGGCTCTCTTTCCCTAGATTCCTGTATTCAGTCCTTCGTTTCACAGCACATGCCACTACTGCAGGAGTATGAGTAAGGCAAAAAAAAAAAAATAAAGAGAAATGGAGTGAAACAAGAGCTATCAGCAAAAACCTACCGCACTGACAGCCTCACCAGATAAGAATATAGCTACCAGGTGAGCCTAATGAAGAATGCCAAGTTAGATCTACCTAAGCAAAGGCACAGAGCAAAAGTAGCTCAACAAGAAGAGTCTGGTGCTAACAGTCACACAAGTGGTCTGGGCTAGTTCTAGACAAAGAAAGAAAACACGCCAAAGATTGTAAAGGAAAAGGGAAATTGCCCGAAGCAAGATGTCAGTATTAGACAGAGTTCAATAGTTAACTGATGTGAGAGCAGTAAATGTCAGTGTTTGGTCTGACTCTGTCTGAAGTCTATCTGCTTTTTTTTGCAGTAGCAGCTTGTACAAAGGCGGATTGGAACACACCATCCTGAGGGTGTGGCATCGCGCAGAACCTAACCAGCAGAACTGTGGTTTGCCTCCAGAGGGGCAGTCACCTCATGTCCATCCTGCTTCTGCCCTCTGGCTGTGTGCTTCTGCTCCTGCCTTCCTTATCGACTCTAGTAATGGCACAGCTGGAGGGCAAATCAATGTCAGTTTGGCAGCCAGACATGAAACTAAGTCTCAAAATGAACAAAGAGGGGGAAAAAAAAAGAAAAAAGATAGTTTTCTGTAGGTTCAGCAAGCTGAACTTACTCACACTGTAGCCTCACTGTGGCTAGACATGCAGAAAAAGGCACTGAACTGGTAATTTGAAACCACAGCCCACAGGGAGCTTCTTTTTGTGGTCTGTTATTGTTTCCAGTGGCTTGAGTCATTCCCGGTGCCCCAGATAAACTGAGGCACGAGATGTTCTCAGATAAGGAGATGAAAATCAAGCACTCACCCAGCTGGGAGAAGCGAAAGAGCTCATCCTCGTTCTCTGTCGTATGGTCCACGTTGAGCTGAGTCACCTGCAGCCCATCCACCGTGGACTTACACAACAGTGCCCGGTTGGTACCTGCAGCGGGAGTAGCGAGATGAGGCACCAGATAGCTCTGCGTTAAGAGGGAGAACATATCCAAACGGGAAAGGAAAAGGAGAGGGGAATAAGGACAGAAAAGAAGAGAAAAGCTCATGTACTCTCTCTTCATGATCTTCTAAAAGTAGCCTTGCCCGCAGCATGCTAGGCCTGTTGGGCAGCTCTTCTTTTAGGCCCGAGCCAGCACCTCACGATCAAGCTCTCCACTCCTCAGTGAACCTGCACTACCGCCTCTCAACCCATTTTTCCCCATTTTTCTTTGGATACATGCATTGCATCTGTCATTATCTGCAGAGATGATCACCCAGACTGATTTCAATCGGGCCTACAAATAGCAAGCATATTGCTCGTTGGCCACAGACCAAAGGAACTGCCCCCCACGTTCTCATTTCTTTCACTTCCTAGAGCTGCAGCCATCCTCAGAAACGCCTCGACTGAGATGCTAAGCACAAATGCTGAAACACAAAGAACAACTCACCAACGTTGGCAATATAGAGCTTGTTGTTGAGAACAACAGCCACGATCGCCATGGCTCCTCCAGAGATCTCCTGCTCTACAACCTTCAATCTCTCCACAATCTTCTGGTACTGAGGAGGCAGCTGGTGGTGAGGAACACCCTGGAACCCAAGATTATGGGGGAGGCTTAAACACACAGTCCACAGCACTGGAACTATGTAAGACATACAATTATTTGCTCAATCCTAACATCCTGTGGGTCTGATAAGGTTCTGGAAACGACAATCCAGTTCACCTGAAGACCAGAATTCATGTCTGCCCAGGTGCCATGCAAATTGGAGGCCTTGCCTCTCACCCACATCATGTCTGTGTCCCTGGAAGAGCCACACCTTGTGGGCTGAACACCTTCCCACAATATGTTTAGTTCTTTACTAAGAAACCCAATGATGAGTTTACGTAGTACTAGTAAGAACATTGGGAACTGTGGGATGCGGACCAAGACACTTGTTGCACTTCCCACAAGCTCCCAGAAGAGAACTACAGGGATGCAATTTTCAATTACAGCTGCCCTCGGACCAGACTGACTAATGTCCCATCCAACAGTCTGGAAAGTAAAACCTCCAGAAATTTTCCTTCTTAAGGCCACGTTACCTCTGGTAGCTGGGACTGCAGGCTGGCCTTCTCTGCCAAAGCATCATCGATGGACTCCAGGAAGCTTCTTTCTACCACATCAAAAGCCTGAAAAAGGCCATAAGAGAAACTGAGCACTTGTCCAGCACCTACAGATCTCTGAGCCTACCCATCCTCACCTCTCTAAGACCAGTTCATAGAAGTGGTTGATCACTGTACATACAGACATTCAAGATCACAGCATCATATTAAAATGCAATTATTTTAGTGCAGCTACTTAACAGCTTGTAAAAACAATCTGTTACTACTCAAAACAGGAGACAAAAACACACAAATTACAATCGCAGCAATGTCAGAGACCTATCTGATTTTGTATGTTGATTGTAAAAACTTATCTATCACTCAAGAAAGTGCGCTCACAATCCATCTCCCCACGCATTAACTTCTCCTTTTCACTCGTTGTCATCTCTTTCACAGGCTGACTTGTTCCTACATGTCCAGTGAAGACTGGCTGCAGCTTCCTGGAGAGCTGTCAGCAGTGTGCTGACAGCACTGGGGGACAGATGGGTATGAGGTGGGAGTGAAACAAAGCACTACAGCTGCTCACAGGATGAGTACAATCACAACCATTGGCAGATGTTTCCAAGCCCCTCAGAAACCAGATGCTGCTCCCCTGGTGGCAAAAAGAGGAGGTGGGTAGTGTGAGGAGCAGGAGCTGTTCCCAGCCAAAGCTGCTTTACCTGCAGCAGAACTCGACGCACGTCAGCATCGCTGTGATCTGCGTGAAGCTGGCCCAGCAGCAGCTCGGCAGAGAGCCTCTGACCCACAAAGTTGGTGACTCGGTTGCCATCGTAGCCATTGAAGACACCGTAGAGGTAGCAGTTGTTCTCACTCCTATCAGAGACAAGAGCAAAAAGGTTAGAGATGGCTGTGGTACAAAGACACACGTGAGGACTAACTGCAGGAACCTCCTGCGTTCTCCACGTTCTCTGTGAGGAGCTGAACACCACGTTTACCTGCCCTTGCGCCTGCAGGGCTCCGTGACCGAGGCACAACCCGCTCACCTGAATTTTAACCAGTTATCCTCCAAGGGGTGACCCTCCGTCCCTTTGCCGTCTGCGCTGTAGGAGCGGTTTGGGGCTGAGCCCACCCCGGAGAGATGGCAGGACGGCAAGTCGTCTGTCCAGCTGGGCTGCTGCTCCTGGGGGGGCAGGAAGACGAAAAAAGAGACCCCGTAAACCCCAAGCAGGCTGAAGGTGGGTTACGAGACCACCCCCACCCCCTTGCTAGCCAGAAACCCGAACCGAGAGCCGCAGCCGGGTCCTGCCCTGCACGGGGACCCCCGCGGCTGGCAGCGCTCCCCCGGGACAGGGGGACCCCTCAGGCAGGGCTACCACCTCCAGCCGCCCCCCGAGCCCCCCGGGCTGGTCAGGAAGCCGAGCTGCCAGCCCAGCAGGGCCTCCCCCAGCCGGCACCGGGGGCAGCGCGGCGGGCGGGGGGCTCGCACCTCCCCGCCGCCACCGCCACCCTCCCGGCCCCCCGGGCTTCCCCCCTGAGGAGCTGAGGGGCCGGGAGGGCAGGAGGAGCGGGTCTGCCCTCGCACACACCTGGGGGAGTGCGGGAGCAGGGAGGGGGGAAGGCGCCACTCACACTCTGCAGCAGGCTCCTCCTCTGCGCCGCCATCTTGCAGCAGCGGCCTCCTCCTTCTCCCCCGCCCTTCCCTTCGCCGGGCCTCCGCCTAGTGGCGGGGGGAGGGCGCTGAGGGGAGGCCGCCATGCGCGGGTCTCCGGGCAGGGGGAGGTGGTTGGGCAAGCTGTGGTGGAGTTTTGTCACCCCAGGCGGTAAATAATGGTTCCTGGTGGTGGAAGGGAGCCTGCTGTGCTCCGGGTTGTGCCCGCTGCTTCTTGTTCTGGTAGTTGGCAGTGCTGAACAGAGCCCGCTCCGTCATCTCTGCGCCTTCTGGTCATCAAAAAGCTGGCCCCAAAGTGCCAGGAGCAGGCAACACATCGCTCTGTTGGCGTGGAGTGACTGCTGGGGTCTGATCTTCAGAAAAACGCCTGGGGAGTCCTTGGTAGGGGCAACTGCCATGGGACCGGCTGCCCTCAGCTCTCCTGCTCAGCCCTGCCAGCCTGCCTGCCCACACGATGTGCAAAAACAACTTCTTTTATTCACCCTTTAGAACCTATCTTTGTCTTTTTTAGGTTGAGGTGAACTCTGCCAGGAGGGGCAGTTCCCACTTAACCAGCTCTGCTGGAGTGGGAGGAGGTCACAGGAATCAAAGGACGATGCGTATGGGGTGTGTGTCTTCCAAGTGGTTGATGAGTGAAATTCCCATTGCTAGAACTCCACAGCCTGTAAAGAGCTACCATACTGGCAGAGGCATTTGTATGATTTATACGATTTTATAAGGAAGAGATGTGTATATTATTTTTGCCCAGGGAAGTGGTGGAGTCACAGTGCCTTGTGGTGTCCAAGAAGGGCCTGGACAAGGTGCTATGAGATACGATTTAGTAGGGTAGTGGGTAGTGTTAGTAATAGGACGGTTGGACTAGATGACCTTGTAGGTCCTTTCCAACCTTATGATTCTATGATTACAAGTCAGTGGAAGAGCCCTCCAGGTGTGTGACTGGTGTGACCTGAAGTGTGTGATGACAGGTAGACAGGCTGCAGCGCCAGGGTGCTGGGCACAGAGCACATTTCTCTGGGTGAACCCAGGCTGAAGGGGCTCCAGCACGAGAGACTTGCAGTTGCAGTCATGTAGCAGCACAGTTGTGAGGGCATGAGTGTTAAGTAGTCTTGACTTCCAGCAGTCACTTGATACTCTTTTAATGACATCTTTGTGGCAAATATATTAGATTCAGATGCACTTCAGAAATAATTGCCAGTTAATTAACCTCATTCTATGGAATGATGGGTTTTGCTGCAGGGGATCCTGCCAGAGGATTCCAGCTCCCTTTCCTGTAAATCCTTTGTCTATTGTTTTGTTACATCTCTTTCTTCCAAATATACAAAGATTTCAGATCCTTTCTCTTCCCTTCAGGCTGAAAAGACTCACAGATATTCAGCCATTCAAGCAGACTTAGGTACGGAGGCAGAATTACTTTTTAAAGGCTATATTCGTGAAAGATAGAAGAAAATGCTAAATTTAGAGTCTCAGTCTACACACAAATTTTCACATGTTTAGCTTTATGCATAAGCTTGGTTTCACCAATGTCATTTGAAGTATTCCTGTGAGTAAAGCTGTGAGTGGGTACAAATAATTTTAGTAATGGAGCTCGAGTCTGCATTAAAATTAAAAGTAGGATGGATGGATTTAGTACTAATGAAGATCTGTTTTCTTACCAGGACCAAGAGTTCCCGGTGCTGCAGAAATCTGCCTAGAACAGCATTGTGTGTGCTGCTGAAAAGCAACGGGCAAGTTTATCTGCTTTAAAACACGATGTCACTTTTTCAGCATTGCAGCAAAAGCTTATGCTTATTTAATGACATTCAAGGTTGCAGTCCTGCACCTTGATGAGTACAGGCAGACCCTGTCCTTGCACAGAACACCACTGAAATCAGCAAGGCCTTGGACGTGCTCGGAGACTGCCAGCGTGTATTGCATTGCAGGACTGGGGGTTTTAGGAGTCATTTGTATCTTATGTCTGCGAGTCTTTCTGAGACTAGCAAGAGTGGAGTCTGCGTGTGTCTGTGATAGGGCAGAATATGATTTCAATGAGTAAAACAACTCTCCTAAAGGTGTGAGATAGAAAAGCTGCCGTTTTCCGTGTTTGTACAATGACTAGTCACCTCTTTGTAGTTGTATGCCTTGTTCCTAGTTTAAATGTATGACTTCAGCTCTCATAGTCACTGATCACTGTCATTCCATTTTTTTATTCTTCTTTTTTTTTTTTTTTTTTTTCCTCATTTGGGCTGGAAAACTGACCTGGTGCAAAACATTTTCTGTTGGTGAAAATACTTGTGCCAGCTTCAGGATATTCTTGTGGCTCTGTCACTGAGCTTCTGCCCTAAGATTGAGCAAGGCACTTAACTACTTAGTCTGCAAAAAGTGAATAGTTTGATTTGCCAAGCAAGGCTGCTTACAATGCTAAATGCATGTTTGTCCATCCTTTTGCAATCTTCCAAAAGGAAAGTGCTACTGAAGCTCATTTCCTGCTTTATGAATACCTGCTTGCAGAGACCAGCATCTTTAAGCAGTACGTGCTAGATGGAATACTGCACCAACAGAGCTTCTGTTGCTGTATTGATAGAGCTTATTTGTTCTTTGTTTTATTTATGCTCCCTACCTTCAGTAAATCCTCCCAGAATTTCAGCTATATACCATGCTGTATTCTCATACAGCAAAAATCTCCACAGCAATGCAGGATATCAGTCACTGAACTCATCCATGCACCAGTAAATGAATTGTCTAATTCAATGACTACCAAATCTTCAGCTCCCTCTCCATGTTAAACTCCTGTATTCCTCATTCCTCTCTCCCTCTCTCTTTTTGTATTTATTGCTTCTCGTTATTCTCCGGTCCCAGTGCCAGGTTTTATATACACGGTATTTCTGGTGCCAAGCGGTACTACAGCCTTCCTGTTTTTGCAAATGTTTTCTCTGCAGAAAAAGGAGAAGCACGGTCACACTGCTGGGCTGGAGGATAAAAGATGAAGAATGTTATTGAACACCCTGCCCCGAGGAGCAGGGAGCACAGGGCAGCCCCAGCATGGTGCTGCAGTAGACATTCAGACATCCTACACAATGGGAGGCAATTACAGGATCGCCAGCAGAAACCCTCACATCAGTTATTTTTTCTCTACTGATCGCAAGCGAGATACATTTAGGGAGATTTTTTTTTTTTTTCTGCCTTGTTTTGCTAATAATGGAGGCTGGGGCTGGAGAGGAAAGTCATGATTTTTGGCAAGGCTTGCAGCAGGTGATGTGGAAGAAAAGAAGGGTCTGTGACAGAGCCAGATTGCTACACTTGCTCAGCACCTACCATGGACAGAAAAGGATGGTGGAGGGGGGTGGCATTGCAAGCTCCACCCTGAGCTCACCCCACCTACCTCTACCAACTGCAGCCCGATGCTTCCCACGGGCACAGATGCCCTAATGCTCCTGCCTCATTTGTAGGCTGCTATTTCCAGGCAGGTTGAAAAGGCCAAGAAATAGAGATAGAGCAACAGAGAGAACGAGCATGATGAAAGGAAGGAGAGCTGGAGACAGAGAGGAGGTAGCAATTCTTTCCCCTAGCACCTGCCAGAGAGTTGGAAAGCTACTGCGAGGAGAAAGGGAGATGGAGAGGGAATGTTTATCCCCCCCAAGAGAATGAGACAAATATCACTGCAAGAGAGATTTTGTACAGAGCTGTAGACCAGCTGGAGTTTTGAGGGAGGGAAATGAGGTTGTTTCATTTGTGCTGAGGCATATGATTTTTCTGACTTCTATGATGTGCTAAATAAAGCCTCATCTCCTGGAGTTCTGGGATTATGTGAACTTTTAAAAAAAAACTTTATAGTAGAATTGTGTTTGTAGATGTCATGCCTGCAGGGAGAAGCTTCAAAACGTGACTCATAAGAGCTTGAAATACCAGAAAGCAATTAAACAGATTTCAGATGATTAGAAGAAACAAACAAACTCATAATGCTGAAGTCTTACTCATTGTAAATGCTTGTTTTTGACAATTTGGTCTCAGCAGTTCTTAACTCCTCCCGTTGCTAAGACATCTCTAAAACACTTCCACCCCAAAAGCTAGGGCTGTAGGAAGATCTTTTTCCAAAGAAAGGTTAATCAAGGGACAGGTGGGTACATCAACACTTTTGGGTGTACTCTTATGTGAAGCTACAGTGTGTGTGTGTGCTCAGCTGTACCCAAGAAGGGAGCCAGTTTGGAGGACTAGGTACAGCCAGTTTACCATCGTGTGTCTCTGCGTGCTGTCCTCAAGCTGCACAATAGCAGGCACGTTACATACTGTGGTACTCGAGTGATGAGAAGGAAGCTTTATCTAAATATTATCACAGGGTAGCATTTTGAATTTTATTTTTATCACAGAGCGAGTTGAAATGAGATCCTTTTTTTTAAGGCTGGGCTATCTCTTACTGAAACCCAGTCTTGAGAGCTCTTGTTTCCCAGTATTTATGTTTTGAAAATGTGTACTATGCTGGGCACCCAAGCAATGGTCACACACAGATGAATACAAGTAAAGACACATCAAAATAATAAAAAGATCTGCTTCCCTCGGTGTGAAAACATTGGTGTTCATATTATATTTTTGCATGTCCTCCATACACACCTTCTACCCCTTTCAGAATAAGTCTCCCGTTCTAATGCGGTACTTCAAGCTCCTGCTCGTCTTTTCCTGCTGAGTAGGTAAGAGACACTTGATGGGTGTGATTTGAAACAGGCCAAGCAAAACAAGCAACTGTTGGAAAAGCCCTCCCTCCACAAAGAAAACCCAGACCAATTTTTCACATAGTTTGGTTATTTTGAATGTCGTAACTTTATTGAGACACCAGTAGTTACCACCTTCACTTTGTTAACCACAAATATATAGGACATTGTAAACACAGGTGCCGAGGTGGCGGGGGTCGCTGTAGTGGGGTTTGAGGACGGACGGGGGAGCGGGGAGGAAGGGTGAAGGGACACTCGGGCTTAGACAAGACCACTCAGGGGATCCTGTATGCAGCAGGCCATCCGCGAGTCATCGTATATACGTATATATGTATAGCTTTATATTATACATCCTTTGAAATATATATATATAATATATATACTATACACAGGCAGTAATGTGTCAGGGGAAGGGGCAGGGCAGCCCAGGTGGTGTTACGGGTGCCACGGGGAGTTGTTTGGATGGATGGTTTGGACTCACTGCGCGAGGTGGCCTCGCTGGGCTCCTTGCCTTGCACCCGCTCTGGGGACCAGAGCCGAGCCTCCTGTGGAGGCCATCCCACTATGCTGCCTTCCTGGGGCCTCCCAAGTGCTCGCGAGGCTGTGGGGACACAAATGCCCTCCTCCCCTGAGGGAACTGCCAGGAAGAACGCGGAGGGGAAGGGGGTGCAATGAGGTGATGAACTGGGTGCTGGGGACAGGGGAAAACGGGGCATGGGGACGTGTCCAGAGGTTGAAGCCACAGGTAGAGGTGGGGCAAAGGTTCATCATTCCTTTGCCCTTCACAGCCCCTGCTTTCATGGAAGTCCCTTACTTGGAGGCTTTGTAAGATAAGAAGACATCAATGGGCCGTTGCGCCCAGCAGGGGATCCGTAATCCTCTGTAATCCAGACAAATGGCATGGCGGGAAGAAAGCCTTCTTATCATTTTGCTTATGTAGCCTTCCCTCTGATCTCCTAATCCCCAGAGTGGGACTGATCTCACCAAAGTTGAGGAGCTAAAAGGGACATGTTCCAGCCAGCTGCCCGGGCCTTGCCTATGATCACCAGAAACAGGAAGCACCTTATCAGGAGCGCCTGAGATAAGATAAACAACCCCTTGGGTAGGGCCATCTCCAGAGATGGCCATATGCCACTGGAAGTTGCATTTTGAGGGGGAGGCTTGTCCCACCTCAAACCCACTGGAGGCCATCAGATGGTTACGAGGGAGGCGAGCCAAAGACGATAAAGGAAGGCTTTCTCGTGAGTCACCCCCGCATGATGTTTAGCCATCTATGTAGCTCTGATGGGGGTAGGGCCATGCTACACCCTAAAACAGGTCCCCAGGTAGACCGCCCCGATGCATGGCCTGTACCTCATGCAGCTGGTCCCTCGCCCCCTCCCTGACGAGATGGGGCAGGTAATGAGCGATTCCTCCCAGAACGGACAACGTATTTTATGCCAAGGGTTGATTATTTATAGCCGCTGCCTCCTCTCCCCTTTGGCTTCCCCCAAACACCCAAAATGAAAGCGTGAAGGGTGACACGGATGAGTCTGGGTGAGTACAACGAGTTTTTCTCCTCCTCCACCTCGTTATTCTCTCATTCCACTCCCCCCTTAGGAGAGATGGACTGGAGGGAGCTCCCCCCCACAGCCACAGTCATAATGAATCTCTCTCAATAAAGTAACCCCCTCCCAAGCCTAAATATTAGGCTGATCCCACAGAAAATAAAAGAAGCCCGAGGGGCTTCCCTCTGAAAAATACCCCTCCTATGTACAGTATTGCTTTCGCTCGCAGCCACGGAGCACAGGACGTTTGCCCAGGCCCTCCTTGCATGTCTACAGGGTTCGTTGGTTCCCCTTTCATCAGCAACCACCAGCAAGGGAGGGCAAGCCATGGGGATAGCAGCCAGCAGCACAGGTCTGCAAGTGACAGGCTTGCCTCTCACCCCTGCGGAGGTCTAGCAGCTCCTGAAAGCTGCTAGGAGCAGGTAGAAACCGTGCCCCCTTCCCTCTTGGGGTCTGCAACTCAACATTGTCTCCCCCTTCTCTACCGCTGTGGGGCAGCTGGAGTAGTGCTAGGAAGACTGGTGATGTGGGTGAAGGAAGGCTCAGCGTCCTCCAGATGAGATGTTTGCACAACCACAGGCCGTGCCCGCGTCCCATCCTCTTGTCTCCAAGGGATGCTACAGGGAATGGGCCAAACGCTCAGGTGAAGCACCTGCGGATGCTAGAGCTGCTCCTGATCTCTGCTACGTGGGTCAACGTTGCATGGACCACGGTGGCTGCTCAGGGGATAGAGCTCCTCAGGACATACCCCACTGCTTGTGCTCTAAGAGGGCTGTGCAGAAAATCGCACGTCTGGCTATTGCTCGGTTATTTCCCTTTAGGCACAGACATTAATTTTATCCTGGAATTAGCAGCCTGCTTCCGGAGCTGTGTCTTGACTTGAAGCAAAATCACGAGGAGTGTGGAGTACTGTCCTTCCGAGCTCTATCCGAGAGGCACTACTGCCACCTAGGTGAGGCTTTAAAGACTTACCAGATGCTGCAGAAGGAGCACGAAGGTATAATAAATGCAAAATACAGCAGGACCAGCCTTCAGAGAGCCCGGTCTGGCACAAACCAACTTCGCAAGGACGGAGGAAGTTCTCCCCTTGCTGTGCTGACCGCCCCATCCGAATGGGAGACGAAGCCCACCTACGGACCCTCACTGCTCGGCGGCCCCCCAGTGTGACGGCAGCCACGTTTCTTTCTAGGGGTCCTGCTCCATTCCCCTGTGCTCGAGGTGGTGCCATGCTACCAGAGGAAGGGAGGAGGCTGCAGCAGCACCCGAGGAGTGAAACTGGCTTCCTTCTCCTCCTCCTGCCCAGGTGAAACGGCAAACAGATGAGGGGAAACACACCTCCGCCTTAACCCAAAGGGAAGGAGCAGCTCTCACGGCACTGCCCCTCTGCTCTGCTCTCTCAAGCCTTGCTTTCATCTACAGCAAAATCTACAAAAAGCTGCATTTGTTTTTGATTGTACCTGCAAATATTCCTCTTGCCCTTCCCGTTTTCTCTCTTCGTGCTCCCTCCCCTCTCCCGCTCCCCCCCAAAACCCTCTGAAAATAAAGCATTTCCCCACTCAAGTGGAAGGGCACCCTCGCCCCTCCATGCAGCCCCCCCTCCACCCTCGCACGCCTGCATGCCAGCTCTCAGCCTGCCCCCCTTCCACCCTCCCCTCCCTGAGCCAACAGGCCCTCGGGCCCAATTCGGACGCTCCCGCATCTCCTGCAGCATGGAGCAGCATCGCCTCGCCTAGGAACACCTCTTCCCTTCCACCCCCAGCATCCTTCCCCCCTGCCCCACTGAAGGAGGGAGAGGAGCGAAGGGGGGGGACCTCCCTCGGTGACAGATTTTGGGACATGTTGGTGCTGGCCGGTAGTTCTGGTGGGAGGAGAGGGAAGAGGCGATGGGGAACCCTTTTTCTTTGTTAAAAAAAAAATACAATAAATAAAAACAGATGACCCAGAAGGCTGGAGCATAGCTGAGAGCCACCTCTTGTGCCGCTACGCACGTGTCTGGTTTGTGCCTCGGCTTGCTGCCGGCAGTGGGAAAGGGGGCAGAAGGGAAAGGGGCCGGGGAAGGGGCATCGGCGGCTCAGTAGTTCTGCGTTTGGTACCCCTGTGTCTCGGTGTCGAAAGCATCTGCCGGAGGAGGCTGCTGGTACGTCCCCACCGCGTCCGTAGCATCCTCCTCGTTCGTGTAGGGAGCGTAAGGCATGCCGGAGTCCTGGCTGGGGTCCATGTAGTCCTGGGAGAAGAGGGCCGAGTCGGCGCCCAGCCGGAAGCGCTGATACGCCAGGAACGCCTGGCCCACCTTCAAGGGGGGACGGGGAGAGACGGGAAGCAGAGAGGGGACGGGAGAAAGAGAGAGGGGAACGTACCGAGAGAGAGAAACAAACAAAAGGAGGGTTAGTAGTGGTTACGGGTTAGTGCGCGACGCCTGTCCAGGTTCAGGCTGCCCTGCGTAAGGCACCAGCTCCGTGGCAAGGAGAAGAGGGACAAGCTGCAATGGGGTGGCCAGCAGGGAGCCTGGGCATGGGGTTCAGCATCGCAGACCCCAAAAGGCACGTCTCGTCTTCCCAGAGCATCCCCGACAGCGTTGAGCGGTTTGGCAGGTCACGAACTGCCCCACGGGGAAGAGTTTGGGGAATGAGGGCTGGGAGGAATGGAGAAGATACAGTGGTGGGGGCAGAAGGCATCTCCTGGCTGAAATATTAGGTCTGAGCAGTCATCAAAAGAAAGGCACAAGTGTTACACAGCATTAGTTCGGGTGAGGGAGAGAAGGGGCAGAGGAGGAACACACGAACAAACGCCCGTGGTCAGAGCGTTGGAGCCGACTGCTCGACAGCCTCCTTCATCTGCACCCCTTGTCCCTGCCCCCAGGCTCGCCACCAGCGAGGGGCACTATGGCAGCAAGGACGGGGAGTTGGGGAACAGCGTGTTGTATTCCTCCTGAAAAGTAATGTCCCTGAGTCGCCGGAAACCCAGAAAGGTGAGGAAGCCCTGTGAGGAGAGAGAGAGAGGTGTGGGGAGGAGAATCAGTAAGAAAGAACAAACCAGAGCATTTGACTGAAATTAAGAAAAAAAAAAACAAAAACAAAAAACACATTGTGCTGGAGCTCAAGGGACACCGCTGCTTGCCCTTGGCAGCACTCGAGCAAGGGGCTTGGCTTGTGGGGGGGTCACGGTGCTGCCCCTGGTCCCCGCTGCCACTTTGGCTGGTGCTCAGCATTTGGCAGCCCCCCTCCCTCTCTGACAGCTTCATTGCCTTTCGGCACCCTTCCTACCAGCCCTTGCCCAACACAGGAGATAAAGCTACGAGGACTCGGTGCTTTCAGAGATGGGATGAGAATTGCAGGGGGGATTTGTATTGAATGGGGAACAAGGGATTGCCGGGAAAGGGAAGTCTAAAAAGCCTGCAGTCATCTTCTGAAAAAGCCATTCCTGAGTGGAGCTGCAGTCATGGGTACAGCCTGGGAGGGATGTGGCTGCAGCCTCCTGTGGCCACCAAGCATTTTCATGCAATGGGATGAAGAAGTGACAGCGCTGAACCCCTGTTCTGGAGCTCCCTTCTCTGCTTAGCATCGATGAGCTGAAAGGGCTGTTAAAATCCTTTCACGTGCAGGGAAATGATGCCCGGGGAGGCTGGCTTGCACAAGGTCATCCCGGAGGTTTGTCAAGGACACTCTTGACTGGAGTCTCTGTGAGGTCTCCTTCCACATACGTTCTGGTGTCCTTGCTTCCCAGGTGTATTGGGTTTACGTGGCAAGGGTTTGGTAGTGGGGGGCTGCAGGGGTGGCCTCTGTGAGCAGAGCCCAGCAGCTGCCCCATGTCAGGGCAGAGCCAGCTTTAGGTGGCTCCACAAAGCACCCACTGCTGGCCAGAGCCAAGCCAGAGAGAGACGCTGGTTGGGCCTCTGAGAGAGCAGATTTAAGGAAGGGGGAAACAAATCTGCTGTGAGACAGCAGCTGGGAGAGAGGAGTGAGAAATGTGAGAGACCCATCCCTGCAGCCCCCCAGGTGAGTGCAGCAGGAGGGCAGGAGGTGCTCCAGACACGCAGCAGCAGTTCCCCTGTGGCCTGTGGAGAGGCCCCTGGTGGAGCAGGCTGTCCCCCTGCAGCCCATGGGTCCCACACGGAGCAGATCTCCATGCTGCAGCCCCCCCGTGGGTGGAGGAGCCCCCGGTGGAGCAGGTGGATGTGGCCTAGAGGAGGCTGAGGCCCATGGAGAGCCCCTGCAGGAGCAGGCCCTGGGCCGGAGCTGCAGCCTGTGGAGAGGAGCCCACGCAGGAGCAGGGGTCTGGGGGGAGCTGCTGCCCATGGGGGACCCGTGCTGGAGCAGTTTGCTCCTGGGGGATGGATGGATGGACCCCGTGGTACTAGTTCTCTGCTCTAACCTACTAGCAATAGGTAATAAATTATATTAATTTTCCCATGCTGAGTCTGTCTTGCCCACGACAGCTCTTGGTGAGTGATCTCCCTGTCCTTATCTCAACCCACGAGGCGTTTACTGTCATATTTTCTGCCCCTGTTCTTTTTGGGACGGGGAGTGATAGAGCAGCATGGCAGAGCCATCAGTGTGAAACCACCACACCAGGTTTCCCTTTCAGCAACCTCTCCTCCTGCTCTTCCTTCTCCAAAGCCATGTGAACTGGGATCCCAGAGCCACCCACCTCCCATTCCCCACAGGCTAACACGCTGCAGAGGACGCTTGATCCGATGTCACGGCTTCTCTACTCACCCAGGTGAAGATGGAGAAGAAGGAGAACGTGATGGCTGCTCGGGCTGCATCCCCTCCCTCGTTCATCGGGTTGTCCTCTTCTTTGGAAGCTTGCCACTGGTTGGTCAGAAAGCAGAAGCCAACGAACCACAGGAATGCCCAAAAGGCTGGGATGGGCCACCAGCAGCACGCCAAAGGGGAAGGGGAGAGAGATCAAGAAGGCACGTAAGGGCAAATCACAAACACATCGCGTTTCTCTGGAAACTGCAACCCGATGAGACCCGCCAGTGCACTGCAGGCTGGGCCAAATTCTGCCTGTGCAGGCTTTCTAAGCTCAGTGAGTAGGTTCACGGACAGCTAAACCATCAAGGTGACTGCAGAATGATAGGTGCCTGCAGAAGGTACCTCAGGAGAGTCAGCGGGAGGAGGTTTTGTTTGCTTGTGCTTGGATTGATCACAGGACTTGCATTTGGCTCTCAGTACAAGAGCAATCACCACAGCTTCACGCCCCTGTCCTGCAAGGACGAGCGAAGAGCAGCTCCTTCCAAGGGAGCCGCAGCAGGAGCAGCCAGCCCGCAGGCGCACAACTGGCCTCTGCTTAGCTCAGCAGCGATGAAAGCCCTTATCCTGACGAAAGCTGCTGAGATATCCTCAATATCCTACATCCCCTGGGGACGGGGGATGGGAAAGGGGCTCGGTAGCAGGGAGCTGGGCGTCCAGGTTGGCACCCGGTGGGGAGAAGAGCAGAGGCAGCGGCCAGCACTGAAGAGCAGCGCTGTGCCAGGAAGCTCACCCGAGACACCGATGTCGGAGAGCACTGCCTTCTTGCGGTCCTTGACGCTGCTGATCTGCGGGAAGTAGGCATCCAGAGCCAGGTAGAGAAGGCAGCTGAGGAAGGCGAGGACGCCCACGGTGATGCCATAGTTGCAGGCGTTGCGGTTGCGGTTGAAAATGCAGTGCTCCTGCGAGTCGTCCACGCGGTTCACGTAGCCTTCATTGACGATGGAGCCAAACACCACGATGGAGAACACCTAGAGGGGGAAAGAGGTGGGAGGCACATCAGGGCAAGCCCCCTCTGGACCTGCTCCTGCAAGCGTGGCCGCTCTCCACCAGCATCACTCCTGTCCCACAGCCTCGCCTGGACTGTGGCCCCGGGGAGTTGTATTTTATTTCAGAGGATTAGCTTAAAATAGGGCACTTCTGGATGCTTTTTTTTTTTTTATCCATTTGATCCAAACAGATGTAAAGCAGCCTCAGCCCGGAGGAAGGGCGGCTTCCCGTGGACACATGGGGAGGTGACGTGGAGTGTGAATTCGGATAAGGCTTTGGCGCAGGCGCCTGCATGCAAGAGCTACCAGCAGCAGCAATCTGCTTACTTTGCACTTTTCCTCCTACCCACTCCTTTCCCTTCTAGGAAGTCATTGTTTCCACCACACATTTGTTCTCCAATTTTATCCATGAAGCTACCGAGCTCTTTTCCCCGTTCGCCCTCCCACAGCCCCAGCTCCTCCTGCTGACCCGCTGGGCTCTCACTCTCCCCACCCCCTTGCACATCTTCTGCCCCTCTGCTTGGGCTTTTTTTACTTCTTTTTAAAAGCATTTTATCACCTCTTACAGCCATTTAGAAGATCTAACAGGATGGGTAGCTTCCCTCCTTCTCCCCTCTTCCCAGCTCACCACATCTCTTGCTCCCCTGCCCATTTACTGCCGGGATCAGCTTTTGCAAGATTTCTGCCTCTTGCACTCGCCGTCACCGTGGCTAACGCCAAAATCTGATCACAGCTGCAGGAGAAGGGCCCCCATCAGCACTCCCTACCTGCCGTGTGTTATTTTAAACCAGGCAGAATTAAGGATGAGGCCAGGTAGGAAGGCCCTAATCCGCAGCTGCCAGTTTAATCTTCGCTCACCGACTTAGCCTTTGTCACCTGCCGCAGGGCCAGCCCTCTCTGACACGGCAGGCTCACCGTGGCAGAGAGGTATTTACGGCAGCCCCACTCCTTCATCTCAACCAAACAGCAGCCGCAGGAGGAGGAGAGGAAGATGAAGGTGGCACTTGCAGGTTTTTCTTTGCAGGGCATCTCAAGACCCTTGGAGGATGCCCCAGTCCCACAGCCCAGAGCTCTGCTGTTTGACCAAGAGCATCAAGAACAACCCTGACAGCCCTCAACGGTGCCCACGTTTCAGCTGCCAAGCTCTAACACGTATCTACTAACACCAGTATAATTTTTTCACTCAAAAGCTCATAATTTGGTCCCGCGTGTGTTGCTGATGTCGAGCGTGTTTTTGACACACCGCTGCAACCCAACAGAGCTGGGAGGTGGTGCCTCTAAGCATCGGGGCTGTATGGGTTCTCTGAAAGTCAGAAAGAGATTTCCAAGACAGGAGATTAAACAGCTGATTTCTCCTCCTCTTCCTCCTCCTTGAAAATCAAAATTGATCACACTTTGCTCAAATTGCCCATGAAAAACACAAGCCAATAAAAACCTCTTACGCCCAAAGCAAAGGTCTGGTCCTCGAGATTTCAGTCCGAGTGGTTTAGAAAGGCAGCAAGTCGCAGACAGTTACACGCGGGGTCTTTCAGCAGGAGGTCTCCCGCAGTTAATGGCAGGCTGGGCTGTACGTGCTGTATTCCTCTGACCTACCGGAGGGCCAAGAGACTGCTCGAAGTGAAGTCCAGGTGCTGCCAGGGCTGACACTGCCACCTGAAACACCCTCCTGATACTGAGGTTACAAAGCGAGTGCAGAGCTTCACTTGGAAGACGAGAAATAGCCTCAAAAGAGGCTTAGCCTGCTGTTCATTTTTGTTTCAGGGCTCAATAATGGTAAAGTGTCGACTCCCTGAGTCAGGTCAAGCCTTGCAACACTCTGTATTGAGTCTCTGCTTGCTCATTTTGGGATGAGTGAACTTCTGCAACAGCCTCTCCCCAGAGACGCCTCTGGTTACTCTGTTCCTACCATGATACACGTCCTCTCTGGGCTCTTATCTCCTGGTTTGCCGCTGACCTGGAAGGGCTCTCACCGAGCACAAGCAGCAGAATAATTCCTTTTCGCCTCTGTCCCTTCAGACCTGCCTGCATCAGCACTTCCTAAAGGAACAGTTGAGTGCCCAAGACCAGAGGGACATCCCCACCCCCCGAAATTTCCCAGTAGGAGGCTGAACTGCTGAATATTTAACCCACAGCAGCAACGTCTTGGCATAGGTGGTGGGCAGAAGCCCGCTGACCTAGCGCGGCACCTGGGAACGCTGTGGCCCCATTTCGCACAACGAGTCCCCAGTGCACAAAGCTTTGTGTACAGAGAGTAAGAAAACGCCCCAAAATACACCTACAGCTGGGAAGTGACGTGCAGGAGGCCGGTGCAAAGCCCTGCACCCCGATATCCCCCACAGCAGCACAGCGCTCTTGTTGGGGACCTCTCCCCTGCTCCTTCCCTGCGCGTGGTCGTGACAACCAGGCAGGCGTTTTGCTTTTGGAGTGGCCTCATTTCTTCGGCGAGGCTGTTGAAGAAACTCGACGGGGCTTAAAGTAACCGGATTTTTAGGTTGGGCAGGTTTCCTTAGGCCTCCGGGAGCAACACCAGCCGAGCAGGTGTAACATCTCTTTGGAGGTGCCCGTTCGTGGCACACAAGCAGTAATGTATTCAGCTGCTGACTAGAAAAAGGGACAGAAAAGAGCACTTAGAGGGGATCTGGGCAAGCCGCCTGCTGTTGGGACCCTGTTTTCACTGCTCCTTTGACAGCACATCATCACAGGCTGCTGCAGGCATTTCCCTAGGCTTGTTTTAACCAAAGGGCTCTGAGGCACCTGGAGAAGCCCAGAGCAGGGCCCTTTGCAGAGCTGACACAGCCAGAGGAACTCGCTGAAAGACACCGAAAAAAAATAATGAATTTAATGCTAGGGCACTGCGGGACGAGGCGGGGGGAGGCTGAGAGTTTTCCTGCCCCGCTTTCCCAGGGGCTGTTACAGGGGTGTGAAGGCTTACAACGTGCCGAGTGGACAGAAAGCCACATCCCCCCCATGAAAGACCTCTTTTTTCTGGCCCCAGAAATCTGCTCCGGCCAGGCACAAACTCCTGAGCATCATGTGAGGTCCCCAGCGCGCTGCCCATCCCCAGCCCCAGGCATCATGTGATGGGCCTCCGGGTGCCGTGCTAGGATTTTCCTGCACCTCCTCCCAGGAATTTGCCATAACTCCTTCCCTAAAATCCCCACCAGGGCCTTTTATCAGGGATGAGGCTGCTTTGGCTTGCGGCAGTGCCCTCCAGCCACGGGCTCTGCTGCCCTGCCTGCTTCCTCTCCCCCTCCCCAGCCCCCCGGTTTATTCCATTAGGGAAAGGAAACAGTTTGGGGACATAATATGGCTTGCAGGACTTCAAATCAAATCCATCTCGGGCAGAAGGAGGCAATAACCTCTCCTGTGCCTGATCTGGCAGCAACCAGGAATAAATCTATTTAAAAATGCGAGGACGAGGGAGATATCAAATGCCGGCCTGGCAGAGATGAGGGGGTTTTCATTTGCGTTCAGCCGCGGTTTCTGGAAAGCTTTGGAGAGCCCTGCACAGCCACGGATTGTTATTATCATCATCATCATCGTTAAATCTTCGTGTTTTTAGCTCATTTTGAAGAAAACACACAGCTTTTGGTAGCGTGGGACCAGCAGCTCGGAAGCAGAAGGCCTCTGTTTGTCCCCCACTGCTGGCACTGCACGCACAGTGGTGTCCTGACGAGCCCTGACCCTGGGGCTTCCCCCCTGTGTTGGCAGGGGGGACACAGCCCTAAATTCCCCCAAAACGGGTGGCGTTAACCCCCAGCCCCTTTCCCTGGCCGCCAGCCACATGGCACCGGCTTCCCCGGGGCTGAGCTGGAGCAGGTGATGCGGGGAGGGGGAGAGGCTCCACATCCCTAATTCCTGCATCCTTAATTCCTGCCCTGGGATCCCCAGCAGGCTCTCCTCCCCAGCCAGCTCTTTTTCACGCCCGGCTTGGCAGCAATTAACCCTTCTGCTGCCCACGTTTGGGAGCCCATGGCTGCTGGGAAAGATGGGGCAGCAGACAGTGAGGGAGGAAGAGGTTTCCTGGGGGCACTGTGGGAAGCTCCGTCCCGTTTTATGCTCTTCCCATGGTCAAACAGCAGCTTCTGCCCCACTGCTCCTAGCGACAGCTCCCTTGGGCCATACCCTGCCTTCTCCACGCTGCCACCCAGGTCCTCCTGTGATTTCCAGACTGCCCCCACATCGCCAAGTGGCTGCTGAGCGAAGTGCCCCCAAATCGCACCTTTGTCCACCAGGAAGAGTTCCCTTCTATTCAGAGCATATATTTTTTTTTTGCTCGTATTTCAGCATTGCCTTCTGTCCCTCTGTGCTGCTTCTCAGATTTTTATCTGCAGATGCCATTAGCGGGTGATTTGTCCCTGCTCCAAGGTCTTTCCTGGAAATGTCAGGCTGGGCACAGCACAACCTGCTGTGCCCAGCCCCGAAGCACACCGGGGCTGTGCGCATCCACTGCCTGTCCTCTCCCACCAGCACCGACCCCAAAAAGCCCCAGTGGAGCTTAAAAAGGGGTCCCACGCGAAGGGGACCTCGTGAGGAGCCATGCCTGGAGCTTGGCTCAGAGCAGAGGCCGCTTTCCTTTTATCGCTTGCCAACACCACGCAGCCACTGACCAAAAAGCACGTGAAGGAGAGGAGGCAGAGGGCACGAGCTGCTGCGGACCCTCAAAGCCGGGAATTTCAGCGGCAGGGACAGCCCCAGGCCCTCCGAAGCACCAAAGCACTGCCTGCATCGGGCTGCAAGCCCCGTGGGCACGAGCCAGCTTTGCTGCCCGCTGGTAAAATGCCATACACACTTGGGTGTCGGGACTGTCTTCTAAAACACGGCGTGGCCCCAGCACAAGGTCATTGCCTCGGGAAGCCACCGTAAAGATATTCTGCTCTTAATGAAAGCTCGTCACGTGCAGCCGGCCAAAAGGAGTCTCCGGCTAGCCACGGCGAGGCGAAAGGCACGTGAGATGTGAGGAGGCATCGAAGCATTTCCATCAGGTCCTGGGGTGGGAAGGGAAGGCTCCTGGGACAGCACGGCGAGGACGAGCCCTTCGTCGACAGAAGGGTTCAGCTCACGGGGCCCGGCAATACGCGGGCTAAGTGCGGATGCGCTCGCCGCCTGTAAATGCACCCGGGGGAGAGGAGCAGGGAGGGAGCAGCACCATTTAAACCGAAGGGCATAAGAGCATGGAAAGAAATGGGTAAAAAAAACAAACAGCCGTGAATAGATTTGCCCTGATGGCCCCGAGCATCTCAGCATCTGAAATCTCTCCCAGAGGGAGTGAGAAGGGCGAAACAACCACGAACCATTATTTTTTTTGAGCAAAGTTCAGCTGATTTATGGAAGGGGCCAAAAGGGCCCCTTGTGACAGCCTGAGACGGGACTTCAACACCCATCAGGACCTTTCTGGGACTCAAGTTTTGGGGAAAAAAAATAATCATAACTAAACATTTGGGGACTGCCTCCCCTGGCTATGGGGAGGGAGAGGTGCTCAGCAGGAGAGACCAGACAAAACCAGTGAAAAAGCACAGGGAGGAACCTGTTGTTGGGGAGAAAAAAGGTGAATGCCGGGTCCCTTGCTGACCTGCAGCAGTTCCAGCTCCTACATCAGGACACGAGTTCCCACAGGTCCATCCCACAGCACCTGGGGTAAAGCCCAGCCTGTCCTCTGTCAAGGTCAGACCCTCAGAGATGGGGAAACACCGTGGGGTGGCAGGGACAGGCTGGTCCCCGGGACGTGCTCCTTGCTGGGGGGACCTGGGGAGCACGGGGCTGAGCTCAGAGGGTGACCCGACAGCACCTGAGACACTCTGGAGCAGAGCAGGTGCCCCCCCCCCAAAAAAAAAATAAAAAATCCTTATTTCCTGCTCTCTCTCTGCCTCACCTTTGGGAAGCCAGAACCCTGCAGTGCTCGAATGAAGTCACAGAGGAGGGGAATAAAAAAAAAAAAAAAAAAAGAAGAAAGGAAAAAGAAGAAGGCAGAGAGGGAGAAAGAGGAAATTCTGTCCCAGAGATCAGAGGCAGGCGAGCCTTTGTAGGTCACCCCGCGTCCATCACCCTCGCTCTGCCCGCTCGGGGAAGGGGGTCACGCGTCCCCCTGTAAACAAGCCCGGACAGACAGACGGACGGATGGACAGATGGACAGGCCACCCCCGAAATGTTAATCCCATCCCCAGCCATCTAGCAGCTCTCCAGCCACCCTCGAGTCACGACCCCCGCGGACGGACGGACGGGCGGACGGACAGACGGACGGCACCCCCCGCGGCCACCTTCCCTTCAATCCCCTGTTCCCCCCGCGCCGCTCGCTGCATTTTATTTTATTTTATTTTATTTTCCCATTTCAGGCGGCTCGCGCCTCCCCCTCCGGTGCGCATGTGTCCCCCGGCTCCCTCTCCCTGCCCTCTCCCTCCTCTGCTCCCGGCCCAGACCTCAATCTCTCCCGCGCCGGCTGCCCGCCGCAGCTCGCTCCCTTAATCCCAATGACCTTCTTGCGGGGACGCGCTGGTGTAGGGCAGGATGGGGGGCAAACATTGCAGGCAAAAGAGTCTGGGGTGGGTTGAAAGCAAGCCAGGGAAGCGCAGAGCCCCCCCAGCAGCTCGCCCAGGCACCGCCAAGCCCCGCACACCCTGCGGCATCACCCCAGGGGTGAAACCCCAAAGCTCTCCCCGCTATATCTGGGGTGTATGGAGGGCTGCATGCACGCACCTATGCGATATATGCGCGTGGATGTGTTACATAGGGAAATACGGCCACAGGAGATAGCCAAACACGCATAGCCCTGGATGTGTGCGCACGGGGAGGTGTGCGGGGAGGCGCAGCGGTGCGTACCCCCATAGGTGCACGCAGTGGATAGCTAATGGGTATATTACAGCACTCCATATAGAACCGTCCTAGTGGGAATAATGGGGTATATTACGCAATGTACAGCACAGGCAGCGATTTAGGAGGTCTAGCATATGGGAAGGGTATTGTATAGCGAGAGAATAAGGGTGTATGTATATATATAACCTATATATATGTATATATATAGGTGTGCATGTGCAGGGGGGGGCGAGGACCGTGCCGCCTGCCAGCCCTGCAGCCGGGGGGGGGGGGGGGGGGTCTCCCCCGAGCCCGTCCCGTTCCCAACCCGTTCCCAGCCCCGTTCCCATCCCCGGTCCCCATCCCGGGCTCACCCAGGAGAGGAGCCGCAGCAGGGTGTGCGGCTGCCGGAGGAAGGCCTGCGGGTCGAAGGCGCCGCCGGCTTTCCCCGCTCCGAAGGCGCCCCCGTCCATGGCGGGGCCGTGCCGAGCCGCGCCGAGCCGCGCCGAGCCGGGCAGCGCCGCGCCTGCCAGCCCCGCGCCCGCGGGCACGAGCCGGGCGCGCTCACGCCGCCGCCGCGGGGGCGCGCCGCGCGGGAGCGCTCCCCCTTCCCTCCCCTCCTCCCCCTCCATCTATTTTTTTTTTTATTTTTTTTTTGTATTTTTCTTTATTATTATGTTTTTTTCAGGTCTAGCCGTGGGAGGTGGTGCAAGGCGCGTGGGTGAGGCTGCGCAGCATCCTGTCTTGTGGCTGCCTGGTGTTGAGGCCAGCCTGGGCACGGCCGAAGCCCAGCTTTGCTCCACACCACCAGGCAAACCACGGGATGTCTCCGGCTCCTTATTGCTAAAAAACTCAGCTCAAAGGCTGACGAAGCAACACAACCAGCAGGTTGCAGACCGGTTCCGTGGGGAACGTGCTCAGCTCGCTCCGGCACCTCTTCGTCCTGCCCAAGCTTGAATTTGTTTTATTGGCAGCCTGTGACGCAGCCCTGCAACGCCAGAGCCAGCTGTAGGAGCTAGAGGCAAGCCTAGGGGAGATAAATGAGCAATTAAAGCCCGGCCTTTGGTTGCCCAATAGCAATAGCTGTGAGCAGCTATTGCTCCTTCTCGTGGGGCAGGTTGGGGACAGACAGGGGATGGACAGTCCCACTTCACATCCCACTTCACATATTTGGGAAGACGAGCTGCATGGCCAGACCCTCAGCCCTCCTGCCCCACATTCAGGCAGGCAATGAAATATCCTCCTCACAAAGCATCCGTAAGGGGCCTCCAAACAGAGCATCATTTTTTTCTTTCACACTAGATGGGTAAGTTGCCTTCCCGCACTGAACACCTTAGCTCTCAGCTACACCTGCACAGCTGGCAGCGGGATTTGGCTCTGTTGGAAGGTGTTTGCTTCAACTATTTCATTAATGTTTGCAGTAACTTGATACAATCATAACATGCAGCCCTTCCACCACACTGATCAACCGATCCCAGCGGTGGGAATTCAGATGGCTTCGTGTGCTGTAGGGAGGAGGTGTCCGGCCCTGGGGACACCGCCAGCACAGGGTTTTGCCCTGATGTCCCCACAGTGCCAGGGGCCTCCTGGATGCTCCCAGCTGTGCTGGTTTATCGTCCACCTGGCTAGGTGTCCTGCATCTCTTAAATATGTAAAAAGTGTGAAAACCACAAACAAACTGGCTTTTATTACTTTAATTAGTGACTGGTTCCTGCTGTCTGTGTATCCCTCAGGATTAAAAAAGGAAACTCCATTGGATGCCAGGGCTCTGCTTGCTGACACCGAGGGAAAGCGCTACAGCCCCACAGCAGGGCTCAGAGACGCTTCAGGGCATGTCTCAGCTGGAGTCGAGTGTCAAATCAGTTATCCTGCAATGGCACTCACGCAATTTCAGGTCTAGAGAAGTCTGAGAGAGTTTCTGTGGTCTGGTCCTATCCAATTTCCTTGTGCCAAAGGAAGGAGAGTGAATAATTTATCTGCCGTCCTTCAGCTCCCCCCCTGTTCAGGTTTCATCTCTGCTTCGCCCCTATGCTAAAGAGATGCTTCTGTGCAAGCTCCTGCATAAGCAAGCCACGGACATGAGCAGATCCAGCATCACCCCGTGACAGAGCTTGTCTTCGTGGTGCTTATTGCTATGCCGAGAGCAGTTGTACGTGGAGCAAGAGAAATAACACGTGAATAGCATAACTGACAAGATCTCCGACAGGTTCCACAATAAGTCTTATTTTTGGTTCCCTTGTCACAGCATAACTTTATCACTTACATTGTTGTTATTGTTTATTATTAATTCAGCAGTAACCCAGAGGGGCCCTAATTGAATTTGGAGCTGTGTTGTACCAAGCACCGTGGAAAGAGACAGTGGGACACAGTCCCTGAAGAACACACAATCCACTTGAGAACATGTCCCTGCAAGAAATAATTCATTTGATGTCTTTTGATGTTTTGAGATATGCATATAAGCAAAACAGATGCCAATGTTAGCAGTAAAACCTATTTTAGCTTATTAATTTTTAAAGAGTGTGTTTTCATTTCTTTGTTGTTACTGTGTTTTTTCACGTTGTCTAATATCTTTTTTAAAGTGAAGATTTGTCAAGCGTGTTTTGAGTCATTACAGTTCCCTATGACTATGGAGCTTTTTAATAAAAACAGCTACATATTATGTCAGGATTTTCTGCTGAGGCATGCATTCGCTCACAGCTTTGAGTAACAATATTGTGTTTTTTTTTGTAGAAAGAAAAAAAAAAGAGAAGGTTGACTGCAGTGCTACACACTCTCTAGCACTATGTACATCTGAAAGATGACACTGGGATATTGTATTGGACAACATAATAAATGACACAGCCAAAGAATTATTTAAGAAGTTGCATGTGTTTTATTATGTACCCCCCATTAATTTTGTTTTCTTAAGACTAAAGGATAACATTGCCTGTTATTACTTGTAAGTGTACTTACAAGTTTCGCTTACACTTTCAAGAAAGGTATTAAATAGGTAATATTTTCCTGGTTCCATCTCAGAAGCTTCGTTCTAGGAAAGATTTAATTGCTTCAATGCACTTTTTCATATCTAAGGCCTTCAGTATTGGCTGCCCAGCATATTCAGCGCATGGCACTTCAGAAGACAACCGAATGCATCCTAAACTAATTCACAAAATTCAGCCAATTCAGATTTCTGATCTGGCTAGCCAAACTTGACGACGTTGTGACAACTGTGGGCAGCTTTCTGTAAGCAGAGCCGAGCCCGCCTCTGCCTTGGTCCTTCCACTCTAGTTTAGGTTGGCGGACAACTTAAAGAACAGGAATGTAGTGAGGCACCCACTGATACCTCCCTTGTCTTTTCCTTCAGCTATAAGCACGTTTTGGTGTTGGCTATAGTGATGTTTTTTTAATTTTGTTTGGCTTTTTTGAAAAAATCTTTATTGTATGACAAGGGGAAGATGCTGATTGTGCTTGAGGAGACTGCAAACAGCGCTGCCCCCACTGCCTCAGATTTTTGTACCACCTGTAGCTGCCACCCTCAATGCCAGGAGAGGAGCAGAGGACTCACGACAGCGCTGTCCCCACTCCAAACCCTACAGGGACAGGTGACCGAGCTCAGATACCCCCTCAGAGGGGCGACATAACGAAGCCCCCATCCCCATCCCCCCGGGCTACCATGCCCAAAATGGCCGCCGGCCCCTCCCCCGCCGCCATTTTGCTCCCGCACTCGCGAGAGCCCGGCCCCATGGCGGGGGGCGGGCCGCCTACAAGTAGGGCTGGCGCGGGGCGGCCCGGCCCTTCCGGCGCGGCGCGGAGACAAGATGGTGGGTGCCGATGGCGGCCCGCAGCGGCCTGGCTGCACCATCCGCCGCCCATCGGCGCCATCCCGGCCCCGGCAGCCTCCCGGCCGCCATCCCGCTGCGCCTCTGCTCCTCGGCGAGGCGGCGCCGGGCTCATTTTGGGGCCGGGGGGCGGCGAGGGGCGCTGAGGGGGGAAATGGTTTGGGATGGCTCCAGACCCGCTCTGCTTAGCGCGGCTTCTGTGGGGATTCCTTCTGAAAGGGCCTCCTCCATTGCTGCTTGTCGCGCTGCTTTTAACGGGGGGCTTCTGCTTAAACTGAGGTGGGAGGGGGGCTGCGTGTTACCCACGGGGAATTCTTTAGTCTTTGTGGGGTTTCTATTGAAATATTGTAAGGTTATTTGTGCTTCTTTATCCCTAGATTTATAGGGTGTACTGAAATCCTTGTGGTGCCCTGTGACCACGTTGCAGCACGTGTGTCTCCGTAACGAGTCGGTGGTTTCTTAAAACGAGCCTGAAACAGGACATTGAGGAAACTAGGAAAAGCGTAGTTAAGGAATAAGAACTATATTCTAATATTATAATGGATTTCAGAAGCCAAGTAGTTGATACTGAGAAGAATTTTAAGAATGTAAAAAGTCTTTCACTATATATAGTTTTTACTAAAGATAAGAGCTGGCAGCTGGCCCTCAGATGGGGTTAAGTGAATCCTTGAAGCAGGCATTAAATATTTACTTTCTTTTTTTTCCAGTCTCACCGCAAGTTCTCAGCTCCCAGGCATGGGTCTCTGGGCTTCCTGCCCCGCAAGCGCAGTAGCAGGCACAGGGGCAAGGTGAAGAGCTTCCCCAAAGATGACCCCAGCAAGCCTGTCCACCTCACTGCCTTCCTGGGGTACAAAGCTGGGATGACCCACATTGTCCGCGAAGTTGACAGACCTGGATCCAGTACGTATTGATGTTCCTCTCGTGGAGCAAGATGTTTTCTTAAGAATGATGAAAGATGGCCTTTTAGGTCATAGGTAGCTGTGGATTTTAGTTCTAGATAGACTTCAGTCAATTCAAAGTGTTTCTTGAGTGGGCAGTCAGGCTATAAAGCACCCCAAAATCCTCCTGTTACCATATACAGCATGAATGATGTCCCAGCAGCAAGACTTTGGGAGTGGAAGTCTTATTAATGGTCCTCTTGACATGTGCAGTGACTTGCACAGGAGCATGATGTCTTGCTTTATCTGTACTCAGAATACGTGTGATGACCTCTTCTCTATGGGTAGACATGAGTAAATCTCCTTTGGTGTTCCCTTGCTGATTGTCAAGTCCTGATTCAGTTCTGTTACTGGCTGCTGTCCATTTTGCTTCTCAGGCTTTGTCTGCAGCCCGCTGAGCCTGCCTCTAGTTTTTTCGAGGCTCTAAATTACCACTTCCAGCAGGTCGTTTTGCCATGCATCATCTTTGCCTTTGTGAAAAGAATTTGAGGCATGTAACCTTTCACCTGAAGGATTTGAGAGTGAGGAGGAGCAGAAGGTGCTTAACAGCTGATGCTGGTTTTGACGTGTTGTATTTGTCTTCTTCCAGAGGTGAACAAGAAGGAGGTGGTTGAGGCAGTCACTATAGTAGAGACTCCTCCCATGGTCATCGTAGGCGTCGTGGGCTACGTGGAGACCCCCCGTGGTCTCCGCAGCTTCAAGACCATCTTTGCGGAGCACATCAGCGATGAGTGTAAGCGGCGCTTCTACAAGAACTGGTAAGAGAGCAGGACTTTTGCCTCACGACTTAACTTTTTTTTTTTTTTTTTTTTTTAATCTGGGTTGGAAGTTACTTTAGTGCAGCTTTTCTGCAGTTAAAGTTTGGCCTCCATGACCTGGCCTAAAAGCATGCCACGCTAGAGCAGTGTTTCTGGGAAGATGACAGCTTAGTGTTCGTGTCATTCTTGGGGTGACAGCGTTGGCTTCTGCCTGAGCTCTCCCCAGCAGGCTACACGTGATGATAACTTCGACGGGCGGACATAAGGAAATCGCCTCTGGCGCTCGTTGATGAGTGTCGAGTCCTGACTGTGGCCTTGTTTGCTCAGGAAAGGGGAAGACGAGTGTTAGTTCTGATTGCCGTTCCAGGCACTGTTGTTGTGGTCCAAACATGCACGTTTGCCTGAGCACGGCTCCAGCGTGTCTCGAGCCTGCAGCCTGTTTATGAGCTTGGCAGGCCGAGAAGACGTCAGAGCAGCGCAATAATTCTCGCGGGTGTTGCAGTGACGACCTGTCAGGCGTAGCTCAGGCTTCCAAGGGTGTTGTGCAGCTGATAGCTGATAGCATCTGACACAATGCCTTTACAGATCTGTTACTCTGTTAATTGTTCAACATCTCTCTACAGTCTTTTGTCTTCTGTACTGTGAATATTAATGTGCTTTGGGATTCATGGCAGCTCCGCTCAGCGTTGGCAATCTTGCCTCTGCCTGATGAGCTCCAGGCTCCGCTTGCCAGTGGAAAAGATTCCTTAGAAGCTGGCAATGAGCCCAAAGCGGCGAAGGTGGCAGCTCCTTCCGCTCATCCCCCCTCCGGGGGGGATCGATGAAGGGCTTAGCCAAACCTTGTCTCTGCTCTGCTCCTGAAGGCACAAGTCCAAGAAGAAGGCCTTCACCAAATACTGCAAGAAATGGCAAGATGAGGAGGGCAAAAAGCAGTTGGAGAAAGATTTCAATAGCATGAAGAAATACTGCCAGGTTATTAGAGTCATGGCTCACACTCAGGTAAGTGTCTGCAGCACTCAGGTACACTATAGAAACAAGGAAGGTTGCAAGCACAAGGCTTGCTTCACTTCAGTAGGGAGACTTCTGCCCACCTGGCAGTCTGGTGATGACTTGAGCACGTGAAAAGTGCCAGTAGTCCTCATTCTGCACACAGTGTGTGCTCACAGTGTGGGTGAGTAGCCTTGAGGGCAGCTGTGGGCCACTGCAGGAGGCAGCAATAGCGTGTCCCTAGCCGTCAGTGCTCTGCCAGGCCTTTTTGGGGGTGTAATTCCATCTTTGAGTTGGCTATAAGTGATGTAAGGTGGCTAGTTAAGACTTGACTATTAAATACAACTAACTTCCAGTGCCTAGACAAAAAGGGTACGTTCGGTTCCAAAAAAAAAAAAAAAAGATAAGGCCAGGATTAGAATGATCCTGGATAATTGATACAAGGTTTGTCTTGAAGAGGAACTAAATTTCATCCTTTCTGTCCTAGATGCGCCTGCTTCCCCTGAGACAGAAGAAGTCTCACCTGATGGAGATCCAGGTGAACGGTGGCACCGTTGCTGAGAAAGTGGACTGGGCCCGGGAGAAGCTGGAGCAGCAGGTGCCTGTGTCAACTGTCTTTGGCCAGGATGAGATGATTGATGTCATCGGAGTCACCAAGGGCAAGGGGTACAAAGGTAACCACATGGAGGTTTTTTGTCATCAGGGCTCAATTGTTAATGAAATGCTGGCCTTTAGTTGCCACAAATGCGTGGGCCCAGAGCTGAGGAGGTGCTGCTGTCACAGTTCGGTGATGAGACCATGGAATAAGCGCTGGGCACAGCGCCTGACATCCGTGAGGAGTCATTCCATGCTGCCTTCCTTCTGAGAACACAATCCGGGGACAGCCGGGGAGGGCTGTGGGGAGCTGTGGGTGGGTTTGTCAAGCAAAGCAGGTAGTTCCTTGGGTGCTGGGTCTGGGTGTCCCTTCTGTTGCCCAGGGACAGCAGCTCAAAAGGTGTCTCAAGCTCCAGTTGAACGTTTTAACAGCATTACAGCTTGAGAAGGGTTAGCAACGGTGTTCTGGTTTCCTCTTCCAGGTGTCACCAGCCGCTGGCACACCAAGAAGCTGCCCCGCAAGACTCATAGGGGGCTGCGCAAGGTGGCCTGTATCGGTGCATGGCATCCTGCTCGCGTGGCCTTCTCCGTGGCCCGTGCTGGTCAGAAGGGCTATCACCATCGAACTGAAATCAATAAGAAGGTAAGGTGTGTGCCTCCGAGCTGCTGGGAAGGAACAGGAGCTGGCCAGGCTCACTTACTGCAGGAGTGGGAATAAATGGAGAGTTGTGCTTTGGTGGCTTAGCTCTGTTGGCTTGAATGCCATTTTGGGGGCTGTAACCGTAGCCGTATACAATAGATAGCCATAAAATCCTTGTATGGCCACGTTATCAAGTACAACAGATACTCTTCTCCATCCCAAACTAGAATTGTTTGTGTTCTGACTGATTCCTGACCCTTGTTCCTACTGTCCTTGTCGTTTTAGATCTACAAGATTGGTCAGGGTTACCAAATCAAGGATGGAAAGCTGATCAAAAACAATGCATCGACTGATTATGACTTGTCTGACAAGAGCATCAACCCTCTGGTGAGTCCTTGCAGCTGTGTGGAGAGAGTGGCAGTTTTGGGAGGCAAATGGGCGTGGTATGAGATATGAAATGATTCAATGAAGAGTTCTTGAGGAAAAAAGCTGCTGTGGGAGGTGGTGCTGCTGCTGCTGAGTCATTCTTGGTACTGACTTGTGCAACTTGTGCTTACTGCATCTAGTATTTGGCAGCAGTCTAGAGGGATGTTACAAACCTAGGAACGATGCTCATGTAAATAAGGAATCGTTTAGCCAGGGAAGCAGTCTCTGCTGTTTCGTCAGCCTCTTGGTGTTGCTGCTGCTCTCAGCAGAAGTCACACAGCAGCGAGAAACTTGGCTCACTGAAAGGTAACAGAAGAAGTGGGGGCTTGAGTGAATGTAGGAATGGCCAAGACGCAGAAGCAGCACAGAAAATCGGGCAGTAAGCAAGCTGGGGATCATGATCTCACCTCTTAGCGAGCACTGACTGTCCTTTCCCTGCTCAGGGAGGCTTCGTCCACTACGGCGAGGTGACCAACGACTTCATCATGCTGAAGGGCTGTGTTGTTGGGACCAAGAAGAGGGTCCTAACCCTGCGCAAGGTGAGTCGTGCAGACACCTGTCAGGTGGGCTGGAACAGCTTGGAGCAGCTGCGCTGCCCCTGAGCCAGGTGTCTGGGCTGTGGGGATTCGTGTAGCTGGCCTGAAAGACTGTTTGTGAACATGTGTTTATTATTAGCAAATGGGCCTTGTGCCTAGCAGCTGAAGTGTGAGTTTGGAGTGACTTGAGGTGTTACCCATGAGGGTGATGAGCAGAAAGGGTGCTGCTGCTGTGCTCACCTGCCATCTCTCTCGTAGTCCCTGCTTGTGCAGACCAAGCGTCGGGCCCTGGAGAAGATCGACCTGAAGTTCATTGACACAACCTCCAAATTCGGTCACGGCCGCTTCCAGACAGCCGAGGAAAAGAAGTCTTTCATGGTAAGGACACTTCGGAAATCTGGCACATTTCGGTGTTGCACTTTACACTATTTTTTTTGGTTAATGGCAGTTTATAGCTCAGCCTTTGGGCTGCCCCAAGGCCGAGCTGTGCTGTGCTCTATTTGTCACTTGGGAAGGCAAATCTGCAGTCCTTGTGTCCTTCCTGTGTCACTTGTGTCCTTTCTGTGTCATCCCGTACTCTGTGGATGCAGAGGAGCTTCCCCGCTAGGTGGCACCAACAATTCTCCACTAAAATTGAAGTCTTAATTCGGCGCAGCCCCGGCTGTGCCAAGTTCAGCTTTCCACTGAAGCTGTGGGGTTGGGATTTGGGATTTGGAACAGATGGTGTCATTGAAGACTTACTTGTAGCAAGAGGAGAGAAATTAAGTAAAAATTGCAGCATTGTAATTGGGATGTGATGTGGTCATCAGTGTGCAATAGACTGCTGTTAACATAATTTATTCTCTCTCCTCCAGGGACCACTCAAGAAAGATCGCATTGCAAAAGAGGAGGCAGCTTAATGTGTGGAACCGTCTCGTGCTCTGCAGCCTGCGTGCTCTCAGACCAAAAAATAAAGATTTTAAAGAATTTCACTTTGTCACTGGGTTTATATATAGCCGCGTCAAGTCTGGTACTCTGCCTGCAGGCCTTATGCATGGGATCAGCCAAACCAAAGGAGCAAATCTCATTTGTCAACACCCAAATACTAACAGGGTTCCTACAATGACAGCTTCGTTCCCTACACTTCTCAGAGAGCAAAGGTGTTGGGGCAGAGCAAGGCGTTTATACGCGGCTGTGTGAAATAGCATTTGCATTTACTGAGGCATTTCATCTGCCCCAAATCCCCCTGAATCTTCCCTGTCCTTGCAGGTGTGGGGTCATTGCCTGGTGATAGGGAATGGGCTTGCTGGTGAGCAGGGTGACATTTTCATCCCGACACCGAGCATTTCAATGCAATGTGAGGAGGGAGAGCTGCGGCGGCTGCTGGTGTCGCATTACTGCCTGGCTGAAAATCCTCCCCCTGTGCTGAGGAGGCCGTCTGGCTGCTGCTCCCAGCCGAGTGTCCCGGTGCAGGACAGGACCGGAGCTGAGCAGCGTGAGTCCTGCATTTATGGGAGCCGTGGTGTTATACCAAGAAAGGCAGCGCAGTCCCAAGCGCTCGGGTGCCTCCAGCCACAATAGTGAGATCACCCGTGCCGCGGGCCATAGCCTGACTGGAGGCTCATGTAAATTTAGATAACTGCGCTGGTGTTGCCTTTGCTGCCCATAATTGGAGAGGAGGCAGCGATTAAGGCGAGAACCCCGCCGATTTACGTGCCAAATGAGTTGACACGCGGGGCTGCTCCCAGACGAGCCCGGCGTGACGCTATTTGCTCTGATCGGATCGAGCGAGCAGATGCGGGAAAATGCTTTTTTGGGGGTGATGTGTAAGAACCTTCTAAGAGTTAAAAGGTGGCCAGAAGGAGGGAAAACATTTACCTTGTTGCCCTAGAAACCAGACTCCATGACTGCAGGATCTGGCTGGCTCCCTGTCAGCCTCATTTAACACATGAACCTGTTGGCTGGTCGCAGCCAACTGTAACAAGAGAGGTCTCGACCACCATTTATCTTTACTTTTTTTCCCTCAAATCTCCCTCAGATTGGCAGGTAGGTAGAGCAGAGCCCTAAATTAACATTCCCCAATACAGGAAAAGCAGAATTCCCAACCTTTAGCCATCTTGAGGCACTGGCTTTGGGGGCTGGAGGTTTTCCTGCTGCTTTGATCCCACCAGTTGGGTGTCAGTGGGAACTGGGATTATCGGACGGAGCGGTGAGGTGTCGGGGATGAAAACCCATGACAAGTGATCCCACCCTGCCAGAAAATCTTTCAAACCTCCTTGTTTTACCAAACGGCACCTTGTGGCGCAATCTCCAGCGGTGGCTGGAGAGCTGGTGAATTTATTTCCAAGCAGTAATGGCAGCGGTGGGGGGTTTTAGTCGAATTAGCGCCTAATTAAAAAGGAAGCGATCCTGAAGAAGTGCTCTTGGTGTTGGAGGTGCTCGGTGCCCATCAGCTGGGGACGTAGTGCCAGGTTTTTATGGGTTTGCTCCTGAAGGGATAATTGTTTGCTGATGGGGGGTGGGAGGAACCCTAAAAATACTTTTTTTTTTTTTTAATCTTTTCTCCTCCTCAAAACCTAGGGGTAAGAGGACACCAGTGTCAGGAGGTGGCGCTCCTCCCTCTGTGGATGGTGGCGGCAGAAGGTGTGCAGGACACTTGTCCCCAAGGCCTGTGGGGCCAGCCTGGAGAAAATCCCGGCTCGGCTGAAGCTTTGGGCACCCAGGGCTCCTTGAAATATTCTGATAATACCTGGGGAGCTGAGCGTTGGGCTTTGGGGCGAAGCCACCCAGATCCATGGGGCAGGAGAAGCCGTGGGAGGCCAAGCTGGAGCTGAGGGGACGCATGGGTCTGGCCGTCGGCCCTGTTGACCTGAGCCTTCCTTCTGCAGAGCCTCCATCCACCCAGGCGGCTGGGGAAGGGTCCCACAGCCCGGTGGTGCTGGGAGCAGACCCCTTTTCCCACCAGACATGGCCCTGACCCCGCTTTTTGGCTCAAGCAGCGTTGTGGGAACTCTCCCCGTTCCAGCTGGGGCCGGCCTTCACCCCCGGCACCTGGGAACCCCGGCCCCAAACCCGGCACTCCCCAGCTGCAGGGGCTGGGAGCGGCCCCCCGGGGGGCTCGGGGGCTGCTTTCACAGCCTTCCCCCAGCACATCTGGCTCCGGAGCTGGCTCTTCCCAGCTCCTTCCCTCACCAGAGATGAAACAGAGGCGCAGCTGCGACGCTGGAGCGGAGACATGAGAGAGAAAGCGCGCGAGGCTGCCCGGGAGGGAAAGGCGAAGAGTTCAAGTCGGGGGGCTTGGCTCTTGCAATTAGCTTCACAAGCGGCCCAGCTGACACCGCCGCCTCGCGCCCCGGCCCCTCGCCTTTGATCTGAGTGACGGGCGGCGAGCTTCAAGCCCGCCTGACATGGAAGAGGAGCTTATGAAGGCGCCCCGGGGGGACGCGCGGCCGGGTGCACGCAGCGCGCACCGAACCCAGGAGGTCTCCCCGCGCACTCCGGGCAGGTTGGAGGCTGCTGCTTCCCCGGTCCCGGTGCTGCAGGAGCAGCTCGCCGGCCCTTTTCAAGCTTTCGTTTGATTTGCGGGACCTCTGAGCGGTTCCCTGCGGTCCTGGCTTCGGCACCGCTCGCCGGGGCAGCGCGAGGCTTGCGGGAGGCCACGTGGCTTTTGGGAAGCCCTTTGTTGTTCTCCCCCTCCGAACCAGCGTGGTGCTGGGGAATCGTGTGGTTTTGTGGCAGGCGCTGGGCAAAGTGGGGAGGGCTAAATTTATCTCCTGCCACCTCCCGACTTCCCCAAAAGGTGGGTGCGGGGGCTGGGCTGGGGTCCCCAGGGACACCCGGTGCCATTTGGGAGGCAGGGCTCCTGCCAAGCTCTACAGGGAGAAATCCCCCCCAAAATGTTGCTGCTGCTGCTGGTGATGGCAGGACATGTCCGCCGTGCTCATTGCTCTTATCTTACCACCATAGCCAGGGTCTGGACTGGACCCAAAGCCCGTTTTGTCCCCTTGGGACTCGGCCAGCAGCCGGGGCCCTGGGATGCTGGTGGCGGGAGGTGTTTATAATCTTTGTTTAGTTACAGAGAGCCTGGACGCCCACTCCGCTTCCCTACACACAATGGGATCAAACGGCTCCGGGATGTTTCCTCACTCCCTGTGGATGAAATCCCTGCATCTGCTGCTCTGCTGCACCCCCTGCTCCCCGCTGGCTTTGCCGGGTGCAGGGGCAGCAGTCCCACAGCCCAGGGCTCCTCCGATTTCCACGTCATTTCCCAGCTTCCCAGCTCCATCAGCCAGGACCTGCTTTCAAAGGCTGCAGGGGATTTCTTGTCACTGCTCTCGCTGCCCCAAAACGCGGGGTTTCCTCATTTCCCACCCGCCCACACCTCTGTTTTTCGGGACCTGTGGGTGAGGGGAAGTGGGATTGCTCATGGGGAAGAAATCGAGTGTCACCACCGGCCCCTGGGGCAGAAGGGAGAACATGAGCAGGCATCGCCCTGCCCTTGTTTTGGGGAGGCTGGAAGTCTTCCAGCCCTGCCCCACGCCTCCCTCCTCTCCATGGGCCTGCTGCAGAGCAGGGTAAGGGGACGGAGGGTCCCTGGGGAGGGTCCCTGCCCCGGTGCTGCCGTCTCCCAAGCAATTCCCTCTCCCCTCTCCCAGCAGGAGCCTTCCCCAGGTGTCCCCGGTGCCGGGGGCCGCGGCTCCTTTTCATGTCCCCCGCCCAGCCTCGGCTGTCAGCAGAGCCTGCGAGCTCTGGGGCGAGCGATGGGTGTCAGGTTCGGGGCAGCCAGGAGGGGATTTTGGAGGGGAGGGTGCCTTGGTGACACGCCGTGGGGAGTAGGGCGTTTTGCCCCATGCCAGCTTTGATGGTGATGGGAATAACAAAAATAACAAAGAGCTTTGGCCAAGGAGCCTCTCTCCGTGTGGGCAGCCGTCCCTCTTCTTCCCCTGCCCTTCCACGAAGGGTTAAACCTCCCTGCTCACAGCAGCCCTTTCCCCCTCCCTCCTGGCCCCGGGGCTAATGTTTAACCGAGCCTATTGCTAATTAAATATCGATGACCTCAGGCGGGTTTTGTTATCGTCTCCGAACACCTGATGCATGTGTCACCAGCAAGAGCTTGGCTTGTCTCAAGTTCACTGCCAAGCCTTGAACTCCCGACGGCTTCTCCCTGCCCGCCCCCGCTGCCAGCATCCCAGCACCAAACCCCGTGAGATGGGGGACCCCATCCCCGCGTCCCCCCGCCGGCACCGCCAGGGTGATGGGGCCGGCCCCTCGCAGGCTGCTCCCCAGTGAGGCAGAGAAAAAAAAAAGGGGGAAAAAAGGTGCAAGGGGACTTTTTGGGGACTGCACACCCCGCTGTCTCCACTCGCCCCTGTAGGCAGCCTCTGTGCCTTGCTGCTGGAGGACAGCTCAGCCCTCCCAAAAGCCCTGGGGCTTGTTTTCTGATGGCTGACATCATCTTCACACTCCAAGGTATAAATAGCCAACCTGAAAAACAAAGGAAACTCCCCACGAAGACCATGTAAGGCAGAGGCACGGTTGCGCCTTTTATTTGTTAGCTCACCGTTGCTATTTCCTGCCTCTGTTGGTCAGGGACCTCCTCCGTTGGCCAAAAGTCAGCTTTTTTTTTTCCTCCCTTGCCATGAATTCATGGCTCGGCGGCACCACCAGCCAGCGGGCCCCATCCCAAGGTTGCTCCAAGGTGCTGAGCACCTGCTGGGCACCCCGGGGTGGGGACCAGCACCCGCTGGAGCAGGGCAGGGTGGCGTTGAGGTCCTCCATCTCCAGGGTTGTGTTGGGTGCCCTGTGGTGGGGACAGTGGGGCTGGGAGCTCCTCCAGACCCACAGCTAGACCCAGGTGGGGATTTTGAGCCACAGGGTGAAGCTTCCCCCAAATTTTAGATCTCCACCTGCAAGGTCCCTTTGCCTCGTCACCGTGAGCAGGGTGTGGGGATGGACAGACCCACTGCTGGGCATGGGGCCACCCCACATTTCCCCTTTCTGGCTGCTCGTTCCCTGCCCTAAATCCCCACCACGCGAGCGGCTCCAAGGCTGTCCGGGATGGGTGAGCCAGCAGCTGGCGTTCGCCCCATCCAGTGCTGTCTCCTCGGCCATTGTTATCGGGGCAATTCTCAAGCAGCTCGGATCCTGTTTTTGTGCTGATGCTGCCCGGCTCTCCAGGAGAGAGAAACACAGGAAACGGCCGCGGCGGAAGCAGAATCATCTCCTGGAGAGAGCAAGGAGCGCCTGACGCCGCCGAGGGAACAAAGAAGGGGATTCAGAGGGGCTCGTGGAGCCCACAGCTCCCCTCTGTCGCCCTTTGCACCGGGACGGGCTCAAGGACACCCAGCAGGGTGAAACGCTGCCCTCGTGGATGGCACGGCCGCCCTGTGGTTAAATAAACCGGGATTTCTCCGGAGGCCCTCACCGGGATCTCGGGCAGCGCGCCACATTGGCGTGGGCGCGGGTCTCGCCGCTGCCTCGGAGCTTGGCCCCTCCACCCCGAAATGCCCCTGCCTGCACAACGGGCCCTCTGTCCCCCGTGCACAAAAGGAAACTTTGAGCGAAAAGGCCAGCGGGAGCGTGCGAGGCGCTGCCTTGGAGCGTCACGAGCCAACCCCGGCCCGTCCCCGGCGGGTCCCAGCGCCCTCGCACGCTGCCTCTCCTGCAGGTGCTGCCCAGCAGTGCTGCATCCCGAGGGATCCCTGAGGAAAACCATCCTCGATGGGATGTCTGTCCCCGTGGCTCTGCTGTGGGGTGTCCCAGCAGAGAGAGCACCATGGATTGCAGAGCTGTGAGGGTACCCTATAGGGTGGCACTGCTGGGGGAAGCTCACAGCACCTCTACCCCACTGCCTCCAGCAAGGGCCAGGAGCCTGGAGGCTTCTGCAGGGAGCGCTGCTGTTCCCAGGGCCGGCCTTCCTTCCTGCGTGGCTTTTGTGGTTGCAGCACGAGTGCCGAAATGTCATCGTCCCCTTATCTACACCGTATCCTGGCCCTTTCGGTACCCACTCAGCCTCCAGAAATAGCCCCGGCAGAGGGAAAGGAAACATCCCTAAAATAGCGCTGCCATTCAACCCCACACCTGGTCGAGTGCCCATCTTGGCTCTGCGAGGGGGTGGCAGAGCTGTTTCCCTGGGTTCCCCCACCCCAAAATAGCACCAGCACCTCGGAGGCGAGCAGGTGCTGCCCTGCCTGTGCCCACAGCAGCTCGGGAAGCCCCAGGACACCCCAGGACACCCTCACTGATCACCCCACGCGTGGGTCCCACACTGCTGGGGCCAGGTGAGCCTCCCCGGGGGGATGCTGGTGGTGATGCAGGAGGAGCGATCCGTCCCGCTGCTTCTCCCGAAAAGGAGCCCTGGCGAGGAGGAGGAAGCCGGGAGGAAGGAAGGCCTTGTTTGTCTGTTCCCAGAGCGCCACAGGAACTGCTATATGAGGCATTACCTGACCTCACTTACAACTCCGGATGCTCTCCATCCCCCCTCACCCCCAGCTCCAGCACCCCTGCGCCGTGGCTGCCCCTCTTGTGAGCTGCCCCGCCACCTGCAGCTGCTTTCCACCCAGCTGCAAGTCCTCCTCTGGCTCCTTAAACTCCAAATTGACCTGCACCTGCCCTCCTTCCTGGAAGAACCACATTCAGTCCCCATGTGTGGATGCAGGAGCGTCTGATGGCCCAGGCCACCCGTGGCGATGCGGTGGTCAACACACCGCGGGCTTCCAGTTGTGGGGAGGGTGCTGAAGCTGTGGGGTGGTTGTGGGATGCTCCGGGGGCTTGTCATAAACCCAGCTTGGAAATTTGAAGAAGGAATTTGGGGGTCTGCCCCTACGACTACCACACGTTAGCTTCAGCAAGACGTTCAGCCCCTACACATCTCGGCCTGCTCCCTGCCTCGGACACGGCTGAACGTGTCCATGAAGGACAAACGGGCCAGACCATGACACAAAGATTCGGTGCTCTTTGTAGGCCACGGCTTCCTCTGACGCCCTTCAGGAGGGCTGAGCAGAGATGTTTATACAGAACACAAAGGGTTTGAGGATGTGAGCTGGATGCTGCGGGACGGGGCCCAGCGTGAGATGAACGTGCGGGAAGCTGGATGCTCTCACAGAACTGCAGCTCCTGGGGCACAACCTGCCTGCTCTGGGAAGGACCCGTCCAACTGGGGGCTGAACCCATTCCCTACAACCTCCTGGCACCCCACCAGCCCCTGGTTAAATTAGGGGCCGGGACCCCTCCAGGCTGGGGGAGGAGGAGGAATGAGGCGAACAAGGCAAAGCAGCAAACACAGCACCCTCGCTTGAGGAGGCTGATTTCAGGGTTGGGAAGGCTCTTCCGAAAGAACGGGTCATTTCCAGGCTTAGGAAATGAAGCAAGTAGCCCACTGGCCCGGGAGGATCCGCGGGGAGGTCTTGCATCTCTGAAATCAACAACGGGCTGAGGTCACCGCTCAACCCGGAGGACAGGAACTCGGGCAGAGGAAGAGGGGACCGGATGCTCAGCCAAAATACCTGGAGGAGTGATGTTAAGGATATCCCCTCTCCTCCAGAGCCAAGACGTGACGGTACCTCCCTGGGGCTCCACAGGGAGCAGTGGCGAGGGGGCGGCTCGCAGCAGCAGGTGCTCCCAGGAGGGGCTGCCCCACGCCTCTGCCCACCTCCTCCTCTCCTCCGAGCCTTCCTGCGCCCGTACTGCTTGTTTCCCACCACCTCCCTGCTTCATTTTGAAAGGAGAACCAGTGGTGGAGAGCTTCCAGGCCCACGCAAAGAGGATACACATGGTGCAGGAACCAGCGGGGAGCAGAGCAAGGTAGAGAGGGAAGAACTGTAAAATACTCAATGAAACCATGTGAGCTTCTCAGTGATGGTTACCCGAAAAGGGAAGGTGAGGGGGCACAGCAGAACCAGAGGAGAGCTGCACAGCTTCCCTGGTTCCTGGGAAAGAAAGCCAGCATCTGCCAGGAGGGAGAGGAACACCAATGGAAGAGCAATTTAATTAGATAATCTATCTAATTAAGATAGGTGACAGGCTGGAGGCCAGGTGCCGTGGCAGAAGAAGGCCCAGCTCGCTCAGGCCGTGCTCAGCCCCGCTGGCTGCGTCACCCTTCCCCTCTCCCCTCCCCCTTTTTCCCCTTGAAGAAATTTCGAAGAGATTTTTTTTTTTTTTTTTTTTGTAATTGGCATTGTCTGTTTGATCCCTAGTTCCTCGCCAGGCAAAACAAGGCATGCATCTTGCTGGAGACAGGATAGAGGACTCTTGGAGTTAATCGTTTTCTCCATTGTCTTCCAAATGTATGCCGAGATGTGGCTGGGGGGGACCCATTGTGCCGTCTTCCTGCTTGTTTTTCCAGCGGTCTCCAGTGAATAAAAGCAATGCGAGGCTCGTAATACACTTTCCATGACCTCTAATCTCGCTGCACCATCTATTTCAATGGCTAGGTTGCATACAGTATTCATTAACAGCGGTTCCACCTCCACCTCCACCTCCTTCTCCAAAACCCAGCTGCTTGCCCTAGCTCCCCATGCCTGGAGCGCCACCTCCTCTGCGGTCGTCCTCCTCTTCCTCACCTTCCTCTCCCTGCTTTCTGCCCTCTGAGTGCTCTCTGTCCCCTTTTCCCCGGAGCATTTGGGCTCTGGAGGTGTTGGTACCAGGCCGTGGTGGCCCTGGCAGTGGGTGCAATGCCATGGCGGGTACGCTTGCCGAGGACCACCCTACCTCCTCATCCCACCATGATGATATTGGTCATATTGGGGTGATATTGGGGTGATATTGAGGTGCTAGGGGCCATGGCAGCACCACGGGGGAGCCAAGGGCTGGAGGCAGCTTCAGAGCAGACAAAGCCCACGGGTTTGCCTTCCCGCCTGGCTATGAGCTCACCCCGCCGCCGCGTGGGCTTGATGAGCTTCCCAGATGCCGAGGCACACAATGAGGCAGGGAAACCCTTGTTATTCGGCAGCTATTCCTCACGGCCCCGCTGGGAACCTTCGCCTTCCCCACCGCCTTCCTGCCACGCCAGATGCCCTCAGGTGTCCCTGGGCTAGGACGGCCACCTGGGCTTCGAGCCTGAGTCACCTTCTCTTCCCCCAGCTCTGCCTTTGGCAAGGAGGGATGACAAACAGCAGGAATGAATCAGAGCAGGGGATGGCCAAGGCACCGGGACCACCTCCAGATGTCCTGGCACGTGCGTCCCAGCCTCAGCCCCGCAGGGGACTGGGGGGCTGGGCACCGCTTATCGCCACGCGGCGCAAGTTTCAGGGGACGAGGAGATGTCTGGGTCACCCCACTGGAAGCTGTGACCACAAATCCCTTCCTAAAAGGACTGAATTTGGTCTTTCCCAGCTCTAAAAGGCCATTCCCAAAGCAAAAATCCCATTCCAAAAAGTCAATCTCATTGAGTTTTGTGCTCACACCCTGCTCCAGCCACGGATAAAACACCAGCTCCATGCTGTGCTCTCCTTGTTCCATCTTCTGTTTTTCCCTCTCCTTGGCTCCGTCACACCAAGAAATCATGGGAAAATCTGGATTTTTGTGCCCACCTTGAAGAGCCTGCACATCATTTCTGATGCTGGCAAGTGGACGCCAGCAGAATTGGGGAGCTGTGTGGCTGGGGCACCACCGCAGCCCCCGTCTCCAGCCAAAATAATGCTCCTGTTCATCAGCCACGTCTGCTGGGGAGGCAACCCGCAAGCCCCGTCACACTCCGGGATTCCCGAGCTCAGCCTCTCCGGGGAAAATTGGCACCAGGATGAGCCCCGCTGGGTCCGGCTGCTTGCACCTCCTCCATCTCCTTCCCGTGGTCGAGGAGCTGGCCCAGGCGGTGTGCTTGTCCCTCACTGCCTCACGTCGCTCGGTCAGTCCCTGGGGACATCACAGCCACGGAAAGATGGGCTCCGAGCTGTGCTGGGGTCCTCCAGTGAGCCATGGCCACCACCAGTGTCGGTCCTGCTGCTCTCCTGTGTCCCTCACCTTGACTAGGGCCCGTCACCGTTATGGGATGGGGTCTGACAGCCTCACAGTGCCCTGACAGCGGGCTGGGAGGGGGATCGACTTCATTACCACATCTCCAGCCCAGGCCAGAGACAGCTCCCTCCCCAACAGGCCCACGGTGAAATGCTACCCAAATATTCTTCCATCGTTATCGGCCTTGGCCGTACCACCCCTAATCTCATTCCTTTTCCGAGCTGCTCCTTGGGTTACGGCTCCTGGTGGTGACCGGCAGGGCACCACGAGCGGGGACAGGAGGACACGGGGACAAGGGACAGCCTTGGGGACAAGGAGAGGGAGCTGTGGCCAGGGTGCTCCCCTCACAGAGCCCACAGCAGACGGGGGGGCTGCTAGGGGTGGGCATGGGGTGACTGGGGCTGCCCCTTCTCGCGCCGGCCTCCAGGTAAGCCACCTGCCTGAGCCTGGCCTTATCTCCGACATAAAGCAAACAGAAAGGGGAAAGTGAGAAGGAATTCCTCCTCCGAGAGGGCTCTTATCGCCTTTCCGCTTCCCGAGCCCCGGAGAGATACGGCGGGCTCAATGCTCCCTTGTTCCCCGGGGAGCCTCTCCTCCCCTGTCGTGAGGGGATGCGATGGGGGTCCTGGCCCCACTGCACTCCCGTCACCCCCCAGCACGCCCTCCACATCACACCTATGTACATCAGCCCTCACCCAGGCACCCACAGCACCCTCCTCGATTTGGGGAGCCCCACAGGACCACGGCCTCGAGTCATTCCCATCAGATACAAGCAGTGCATGGTGGCCTTGGCCCTGTGACGGTGACAGAGCTCACCGCAACCTCGAGCAGCATCACGTAACCGAGGCCCAGAAGGAGCAAACCAGCGGCCAACACCACCGTGAAGATTTCCAGGCCCCTTCCACCCCACCCCTGTAAGAGAAGCGCTTGGGAAGGGTTTTAACGCAGCGCAGCAGCTGCCAGAAACGGCACAGCTATTGATCATCGGGTTACAGAGCGGCGGAGGAAAAATCGTTTCAAGGCGAGGAGCGAACAGATGGCCAGCCCGAGCGGGGAGGAAACGCTTTTGTCGCAGCACTGACAAGCAGCTCGACTCTGCGCTGCTGCAGGAGCCGCGTTGGGTTTGGCAGGGAAGGCAGGGAGCCTGCAAGGCTTGGTAGTACCACGTTTGTTCAGAATTTTTTATCCATCCTGGCGCTGTTCGGCTTGGTGCGGGGATGCGATCGCCACTCGCTCAGCCGTGGATCGGTGTGGTTGCCCAAATATTGGCGTGCAGTTCCCTTACAGGTGCGGTGGTGTAATCTGCCCGGCCTCCAGCTGCTGCTCCAGAAGGGTGTTGGTCTCCAGTAAGTCCCGTGGCCGTCCTGCCAGCACCCTTCGTGTGTCTCACATACTCTCAGGCAACACAAATGGCTCTAGGAATCTCTCAGGATGCCAGCCTGGATTCTTTTATTGAAGAAAATCTTTAATTTTGCTGCTTGGGCCTTTTCTGACGGCGTTTTTAGGTAGCACGGACAAACCTCTGAAGAAGTGGTCATAAAGAAATGAATATAAAAGGGTCTGCCCCGCATGGGGATGGGGGACAGAAACCAAAGGCAAGGGAGGTGCAAATATCTCCATCCTCTCATCTCGTGTTGGAGGTTGATGGCGCAAGACAGCGGCTCCTCTCCGAAGGTCCCGGGGACTTAGAAATGCCCGTGGCTGACCTGCAGATTTTGAACAAAACTGAGCAGAAATCCTAACTGGAGAAACCTAGAAGAGGAGGGATACGCTCAGTCCGTTCTTGGAGAGGCCTCCTGTCGGTACCACTGCAGCCGGGTGCCTGGGAAAGTCCCCTTCTTTTTTCGTTGCAGACGAGCCTGTGCCAACGTAAAGAAGCCTGGCAGAAAGCAAGGGCAGGTTCCAGCAGGTTCAGCCGAGGGAAGCTGGGCTCTGGAGGCTTGAGGAGCTCGGTGCAAGCAGCACGGCCCAGCCTGCTCCCCTGGGGTCTCCCGCTGGCAGTGTGCGGTGTCCGACCTCTTTTTCCAGGCAGCTGGGAAAAGCAGCTCTGCCTCCTCCCCGCTGCGACCTCGGCTCGCAGAAGGAGAGCAGGGAGAAGGTTGGGATGCAACAGTTTGGGAAGAAGGATCACAAAATCTCCCCGAGACCTACAGACATACCCGGGGGCACAGCGAGGTTCCACGGGGTCTGGGGCAAAACCAAGGTCTGTGATCTTTCCGAAATGAGGATGGCTCATAGCGTAACGTGCCGGGGCTCTCAGCAGGTACCCGGGGGCAAACTGCTCTCACTTTTCTTCCTCCCCTGCTGCCCTGCCCACCCTCCAGCTCATCCTGGGCACGTTCAACGAATTGCAATTAAACGCATCTCTAATTTATCTCCATTCTTTCCTCCCTCAAGAATGATTGTCCCAGGGTGATCTCTCCGATAATGAGCAGGGAACCGCTTTTGAAAACTAAAAAAAAATAATACTTGTTACAGAAACCCCAAAACCAAACGCCCCAAGAGCAACAGAGGCTGAAAACCCGGCTGGATGCAAACGTGCAGAGATTAGCAGCTGTTCCAATGCAAGATGATCACCCAGCGGCGTATGCTTCCAGAGCAGAGCCTGAAGCCCTACAGAACTATGAATAGATTAGGAAAAAATGCTGTCAATTGCTCTCCTTTGTGAGCGGTTCCCTGGCCCTACTGGCAGGCTGGAGCTGGTGGAGGCAGACGCCCACCCTGGGCTGGTAAGGGGCCGCGTGAGAGAAACCGGCCCAGACATCTGAGGGTGCAATCAGAGGGATATTTATTGCTGAAATTCCACCGCGTTTTCCAGAGAGAAGGGACGAGGGAGCCCCGCGAGCGCTGCGCTGAAGACGGGGAGAAAAGCAAGGCAGGGCCAGTTATGGGAAAAGCAGATTGCCCGGGGAAGCCTTCAGCTTTCTGCTGCTAGACATTCCCCACCGAGGCTCTGGGTGCAGAAACCGGCTGATTTCTCCCCGCGATCTGCACCGAGCCACCCCAGAGCTCCTCCGAGCCCCGAGCCCCATCCATCCCCGCAGCCACCTCTGCCCCCGCGTCCCTTCCCAGCTGCTCCCGCACGCTCGCTGCCGGCTGCCCGGCTGCCCTTTTCCCTGGGACAATGCCTGCCATTGAGGGCAGGCTGGTAGTGACACGGAGCTGCAGGCACAGCGGGTCCCCTGGCTGGGGAAAAGGGCTTCAGCCACCGGCGCAGCGCCGCACACGGCGGCCCCGTGCATCGCCCTGGTGGCTCCGCGTTTAGTCCCACTGTGAGGTGCCCAACACCGACAGCTGAAACCCAGAGCACGACCTCAGGAGCTCGCAGTGATGGTAAACGCCGTCCCACATGCCCATGCACCATGGGCAAAAATTGTCTCAAATATTTTTCGGAGAGACGAGTTGCTTGGTGCGGCGCTGCATGGCTTAGCGCAGCCACAACAGGGCCTTCTTCCTTCTTTTTAGGACACCTCTCCCCTGCAGAGTCTTCCGAACGTGAAATTAGAGGACAGGAACCGATTTATCAGCCAAACCCTGCTACCAGCCCTCTCCGTGGGGCTGGGGATATCTGCTTCCCCACGCCTGCCATAGGCTAACAATCCCTCCCTGTCTCACCAGGGAAAGTAAATGGGTCAGCGCACACGCAGGAGCGGCGAGATGGAAATGGATATTTGAGGGTTGCGATGACGATGAATATTACTATTGTTGTGATTTTTTGCTGCTTACAGACGGGGCTAAAGGATCTGTTCTGTACAACTTGTGCTCCCTTCCCTCCCCCCCCACACCCCAGCCCCTTCCTGCTTGCCTGCATTTTTTTGCTGAAGCACCAGTTCAAGCCTGGCATTTCTGCCCAGCGCTATCTCCAGGCAAAATCACAGGTCTCTGCGACTCGGTGAGTGCATCGCTGCCTCCCCGAGCGGAGTTGGAAGAGGGCCAGGGAATATCCCGGTGCCACCAGCTCCTGATGAAGCCGGTGCAGAGCGAGGCCAGCATCACTGCGGATCCAGGAGCCCGTTACGAGGGAAGAGGCAGCCGGCTCCTCCAGCTTGGCTATAACAAGCAGGGGGAAGGACTCTTCTACCCCAAGACGAACGGAGCTGCAGCCACTCGATTCGAAAGCAGAGCAAGGGAAATCAACCCCGGGCTGCCCCCTCCCCGTGGGACACCCTTGCCAGGTTCCCACACGTGTCCTTGGGAGCGTGCCTCCCTCGGAGCTGATAGCAGATACCTGGCAGTTGTTTTGCCCGCTGGGATGGTTTCCCAGCAGAGGGAGGAAAAAGGGGGCTAGCTCAGGGTTTCATTAACTTAAGAATTGATTGCAACGTGGCCTATATAGGAACTGTGTCAGGGAATTGGCTGGGGAGGGGGCAGAAGGCAGTGGGTGAGGGCAGCGCTGCTGCTGCTTCCCAAACCTCCAGAAACGCAGGGTTTGCGTGGCTTTCACACCCAGCTCTGGGCTGGGGGAAAGAGGGCTCCTCAGGCTCAGCCTGGAGCTCGGAAAAGGCTCCCTCCTGCCAGAAGCACGGCTGATCCCACAGCCACATGTGTGGGACGTGCAGGAGGACCTCCGAGCCACCCGTTCCCGCTCAAGAAATGGTGTGGCAACAACCTCCCCCTGCACGTTTGTGTGGCCGCCTGGAGGTAGACACATGGAGCATCCCTCAAGGGGACGCATGAGGACAGGGGGGCGTGGGGTGGGCGCTTTTGGGGTCGCTTTCCACCGGTCTGAGCTTCTGCTGCCAGCAGAAGGGACGGTGCCTCCGTCCTGGCCGTGCCTGCCCCAGCTCCCTAAGCAGGCAGGAGCGGGACGGCAAGCTGGAGCTGATCCGGCTGAAAATGATCCCAGCAGTAGGAACAAAGCAGGGAAAAAGAAAACCCAAGCAGAGCGAACGCACAGCTGGAGGCAGAGGGGTGCCGGCGCGATCGCCTCCTTCTCCAGGAGCTTTTTTCCGAGCGGCTTGCGCCAAATCTGAAGCCACACCCTCGGTCACAGACAGAGATGTAAAACCGTCTGCTCCCGAGCCCTGCCGCAGCGCCGGCGCACCCCCCTCCTCCCCAAAAAAAAGCCCTCAGTTTGGCTGCTCCGGGTGGCTGGAGAAGGAGGATGGGAGAGGATCCCTGCTCGGGGCTTGCTGGCAGACATCGGGCGCAGCCCCGGGAACGCGGGAGAGCTGCAGAGGTGGAAGGAGGGACGTGGGGAGGAAGGAAGGAGCCATTGTCACCGCAGGGGGCTTGGTGTGGCCGGCGTTCCTGAAATTCCCGCAGCCCGTGGGGGCTCCCCTGGCAAAGGGGAAGGAGAAGGGGAGGCCAGCCTGGTTGAGCAGAGGGGTTGCGCTGTTCCTGGAGCTGTTTTCTTGAGATAAGTCTGAGCTAATCGCCGGCCCGCCGGAGCAGTGGCAGGAGCCGGCCTTTACGTCCGACTTGACCTTCTATTGTGGCTCCAGACGGCGACCGAGCGGGTCCCAAACTTGGAGGCAGGAAAAAGAGACAGATAGCTCTGAGACACGGAGAAGGGACCAAAATCCGGGTGTTGAGAGTCCCCAGGTGGCTGTTTTAGAGGGGAAGAGGAGCTCTGGTTGCACCTTGGAGCACGAGCCCCTCCCCAAACCCTGGGGTAGGGGGCATGAGGAACCAGCCCCTGCTGCACATGGAAATGTCTTGGCAGGTTAGGGGAAAAAAAGGGATCCATCTTCCATCACTTCTGGACCTTGGAGACCAGAAAGTGCTTGAAAACCCCACTGTGATGGTCCCCTGGCAGAGCTGGCAGCCCCACGTGGGTCAGGAGAGTTGTCCCATAAGGGGGACACTTGGCCAACACTTGGAGAAGATGCAGCCTTTGGACACAAAAGATAAAGATCTGCAGGGTGGGCTGGGCATCAAGTCCAGAGAAAACCTGAGAGAGCTGACATTTTCCAAAAACCCAATGGTTTTTAGCAGCAAAAACAAATAAGATCCTTGGATAAAAGCTGGATCCAAGGGCTTGCGTGGCATGAGGGTATATCTGTGCCCCGCTCTCCTCCTTTATCTGGCTTTTTCCATTCTCTGAGGTACCTCGACCCTCCCTCTGCCCAAGATAACGGAGAGGCAGCCGAAATGGCATTTTAAACTCTTGGCTCCCTCCGCCAACAATTGGACAAAGCAAAGAGGCAGGATGGGAGAAACTGGCACTCTGGAAACTTGTGTTTGATGGAGAGGGGTCACACCCCCTTCAATAGAGATTGGAGTCGGGGGTCATTTTACATCTGCCTTTAATGAAGAATGGTGGGAAGGGAAATTTAGCTCCGATGAGCTAATTAAATATATATATAATTTCCACTGTGTTACCAAGAAGAAAAAAAAAGAAGAAGAAGAAAAAAAAAAAAAAAAGGCTTGGAGCAGCTGCTAGGTCATTGTTTGTGAATTTAAAAATAAAAGTTTCTTGGCATAGGTTGCCGAGATGGAGGCAGTGTCTTGCGCTGTCATTCCAGAAAGGGAGAGCGAGCGAGAGGAAGAAGAGGCCAGGCGAGGATAGCTCAGCCTGGCTACGTGTTGCTCAGGTGTGTCTTGGCTTTCGAGCCTCTTTTCCCTCTGGCTGGGTTAGGTAATCCACATCCTGCCCAGATGGTGAGCCTCACCAGGGACAGATTTATGGGCCCCACGCCCTGAAGAGCTGGGAATGTCCTGCCAGCGGGTGGCAAACGGCTGGCAGCACCCCGAGGGCACCAGGGGGACTCAGTGGCCCCGACTGGGCTCTCCCGGGACCCCCCAACCCTCTGCCCAGGGACCCAGGGGCTCCAGGTAAGCTCAGGTGCCTGCTGCTGGCCTGAGCCATGCTGTAGGTGTATCTCTGCCCGGTTCTGCTCCCTGCTGTCCCAGTTTCCTCACTGGTTGTCCCGGATGGCCCCCAGCCCGAAGCTGCCAGGTGGTTTTACCCCCAGGATGCACCTTGGACCTCTGCTGCATCTCCTGATGGACCTGGGCCTGCCCCACCACCAACCAGCAGCATCAGGGCAGTCCCTGAGGACTCATCCTCTGAGCCCAGACCTCTGTACGGTGTGAGAGCACACCCCGCTGCTCGTCAGGACCCAGGGTGCATTACCAGGCCCTGTCTGTCCCAACCACCCCCACCTGGGACCTGCACCCCCCTGGGCGCACCTCCTGGCTTGGGACCACCCCAGCTCCTGGCTTGTCGTCTCCTGCGGGGCCACAAGCCAGCCCGTGGCAGGAGGCCTCATCTCCCGCAGCCTCCAGTCTGATTTTTCCCTCCCCACCCTGCCGCAGCCATTAGCCCGACGCTTTCTGGCGGCGGCTGCACGTAGGACGGGAGACCTGAACTTTTCCATTCCCCTCTGCCCTGGTGGGTCCAGCCCCACGGTGATGCTCTCCCCACTGACGTGGTGGTGGCCGTTCCCATCCCCATGAACACCTCGTGCTGCTCTTTCTTCCCCCCCCCCCCCCACCCTGCGCCTGGTGTGCGATGTCCTTGGCAAGCGCAAGCATCACTTCAAAGAGCCTGCCCCTATATTCTTGGCAAAAGGAAAATAATCATAATAAAAGAAGAAAAAAAAAATAATTAAAAAAAAGGCTCCTGACTCCCCCCTCTGCCAGATTCTGCAGCCAGGGAAAGGGAGCGAAGCGTGGGAGAGCCTGGCTGGCTTCAAAGCCCTGCTCCACCTGCCTGCCTGCTCCATCGCCCAGCTGGGAGATGCTGCACCAGGCAGCAGGAGGGCTGCAGGACTTTCCCATGGCATCCCCCAGCCCCTCGGCCCCCGTCCCGCTGTGGGAGAGGACCTCTGCACCTCCAGACACCACGCCGACGTGCTGGCGAGCCCCAGCTGGCTGCTGGTGTCCCTCCCTCGCTGCTGGCCCACGCTCCCCTTTCCCTGGCACCGCTCGGGGTTGTCCGTACTCACAGCCCGTTTTTTTTTTGTTTTTTTTTTTCCCCTCCCTGGGAGCAGGACAGAAAGGCTTCCCGCATGTGCACTTAAGGCAAGCCTGTTCATCAAGAGCTGTTGGCTCCCTCCTCACCGTGCTGATGGGAAGGCCTTTTTTGTTGAAAGAGGAAAACAGATGAATAGATTCCCCTGACACCCAGCCTTATCAGGCATGAACCCAAGGGAGTCCCTTGTTTAAACATTGGGAGTGCATTGCTGGAGAACACCCCCCCCCCTCCCTCCCCTCCTGGCTTTTTTTTTTTTTTTTTTTTTTTTTGGTTGGGTTGGGTTGGGTGGTTTTTCTTCTGCCTCTATTTGCTCTTTCTGAGCTGCTTTCTTCTGCGCCAGACCCACTCAGGGGATGCAGGAGGACGGTGAGGGTCCTACAAGCCCAAACACCGGGGCTGGATCAGCCCTCTGCAAGGGGAGAGCTTGGGGCTGAGGGTGGGAGCAGGCGGAGAGGCTGGGATGGAGCATGGGGACATCGGGGCCAGGACAGGAGGACACCGAAGTGGGAAGAAAAGTTTGCTCTCTCCTGACCTTAGGTCTCCCTCCTCTCCATGCATATCTAAGCCTTTGAGGCTAAAAAAGACCTGCTCCCTCCCTCCTTCCCCTACAGAAATAGAGGGTAGAGTCAAACTTGGAATTCCCCTCTGTCTCATCGCTGGAGAGACAGGGTCTCGCTGGTGATCTCACCCCGCCAGAAACCTTTCTGTGCACAGGGCTAGCGAGCACTGGAGAGAGAGGCCGGGAAGGAGGAGGGGAGTCATGGCAGGAAACCAAGAACACATCAGACACTCTAAATTTAGATCTTTTTATTCAGCTCGGACAATATTCCTTGATTTCTCATTGTTCGGCAGAGGGCAGAGGGCAGGGGATCTATTGAAAGGCTTTGTCCTGAGAGATGCCACTTTGTCTGGGCATACGGGGGCGGCGGAGCTGCACACAGGGCCGGGCAGGGGCATGTGTCCCACTGCTCCAGCCGGGGCGATGCTGGGGCATCTGCACAGCCCCATTACCCTCAGCACAAAGCCTGGGGCCCCTCCATGTCCCTCGTCACCTGCCCCATCCAGCCCCAGTGACCGGTCCCGGTGCCAGCGGGGTATCAGGCGCAGGGCGTGTAGGATAAATACACACCCGCTCTATACGTCTCGCTGCCTTTCCGGCACTGCAGCTCAAAGTCTATTTTTAAACTCCCTCCTTTATTACACATGCCAGCAGATAGCGACGGCCTGCCCGCCCCCATATCGCGGGTGCCGCTCTCCCTGCAAGTCCCGGAGAGCACCCAGCACGGGGACGGGGCGCGGGGTGGGCAGCGGGCACCCACCCGCTCCTCTCCCCATCACCGGTGGGGTGTCCGGCCGTGCCCGTGCCCCTGCAAAGCAGAAACCACAAAGGGGTTTCATCCCAGTGTGTCAACGGGATCTCAGCCATGCTCTGAGCCCGGGGTTTACGGGAGGTAAAGGAGCTGAGGGCGCAGCATTGCCAAATCCACCTGCCGCTGGTGTGGGCACCTCCAACCCACTGCAGACCTCGCGGGGCTCTCCATCCCCGCCCCGCGTTGCACAGCTCTTGGGCACATTTTGCTCTGCCCCACGAGCACCGTTAGCAGGTGAGGGGGGGGGGGAAGAGCCACTGGCTTTTGGTTTTCAAGCCCTCGTCTTCGTTTTACATCATGAGTCATGTTACGTTCTGAGCTGAGTAACTGCTGGGGCTATTTTTACTCCAGCTCGGCAAGCTTCCTTCTCGCTGCCACCGCCGCCGCTCGCCGCGGACCCAGGGGCAAAGGATGGGGACACGGTGAGTGGCGGGGGCTGCGGGGCTTGGGGTGGCGCGGGTGGGGAGGGGGCACGCCGCCCAGCTCCCTGAAACGGAGACGAAAATAGCCTCTGCCTCGTCAGAAATGACAGCTGACCCGCGATGCGCAGCGCACTCGCACACACATGTACGTTTGTATTTATTATCCTGTGAGAGAGGGGAAGGGGGGAGGGAGAGAAATTCCTTTCAGGTGCTATTCACCAGTCTGGAAAAATAAAGAAGGAAAGCAGAACATTTTTTCCTTTCATCAAAACAGGAAAGAGAGGGGGAATGGGGTGGGGAGCAGATCCATAGACATAATGGATGGTTGCCAGAGTAAGGAAATTGTTCCCTTCTACCCTAAACTTGGGGGAGGGGGGAGATATAGCTGGTGGTGCGAGCAGGGAAGGCTGCATCCCCTCCTCCCCACTGTATGCCTACGGGAAAGAGCTGGGAAATCAGCCCCCCTGGCTTTGCCTTCCCTCTTTGAATCCTGCTGGACCTGCAGACCCACAGGGATGGTAGTGCCTTTGCCTTCTCCTTCAGCCCAGGGCAGCAGCCGCAGCCGGCATGAGCCCTCTCCCCTTGCCAGGGTCCATGCTCTGCCCGGTGGATGGATGTGTCTGCGTGCTCATCCCCCTTCATTTCTGTCATGTTTCTGCTGGGAAAGGGCGAGATGGTCAGCAAAGTGAGGGGCAGGGAGTTTCACCGCCGGCGTGGAGAAGGAGAGGCACTGGAGGAAGCCTGGCAAGTGCCATCAGATGCCTGCTCGCCTGGTGACACCTTCCCCTGGGGTCAGGTTCTCTGTGAGAGCTTTACTCATCCTTGGAAAGCACTTTCCCTGCCAGTGCCAGGGGCGAGGAGGTGAATGATGCAAGCCCTCGATGCCCCGAGGCCCTGCCTTTCTCCAGCCCCAGATATAAACAGCAGGCCGCCCGCCTGTCTCTGTCTCCTTCCTTCGCTCCTCTTCCCCCTTCCTCCTGCCTTCCTCCCTGACTAAACTCAGCCCTCAGGAAGCCGAGGCAGCTCCCATGGCAGCCCCGGGGCCGTATGGAGCAGCTGCCCCCATCCTGATGGCCACTTTTGGGATAAACCCGAAGGAACCAGCCCCCGCGGTGCAAACCCAACGCACCTCCCGGGGCCACCAGGCATAGAGCTTACTCTAGGTGCTCGTCACGGCTGCCCCCCTCCATTGACGGCTGCGGCAGCCCCAAGGAGGAGGTGTGGGGATTGCTCATCCTTCCCCTGAACCCGCAGCAGGCGCAACACCTAGGCTAGGTACGGCGAGTGGGCGGGCTGACTACACGCCGGCTGTCAACACCTCCTAATTTCTTTCCATTGATTGTTTTTCAAAGCGGAGGACTCATCACGGAGAGGCTGAGGCAACTCAGCTGTTCAGACTGAGTCTTGCTTTCCATTGTAAGCCCTGTTTTTCTTCCTACTCTTTCACAAGTCTGAAAAAAAAAAAAAAAAAAAAAAAAAAAAAAGATATTGCCCCTCACGTCGTGCTCCTGCGGATGGTGGTGAGTAGACCATTTTTAACACCAGCGTGAGATGAGGGCATGGCAGCCTTGCAGCAAGAAGCCGTGTGTCATCCTAGGACACATGCTGCCCTCCTCTCTTGTGACAAGAAAATAACCAAAGGGATGAGCTGTTCACAGGTTAGGGAGCTGCCGCGGCGGTGAAAGTGTTTTAATAAGAAACCCTGCTGCAGGCCCTTACAAAATCCCTGTTTTCATTGTGGTTTGCCTGAGGGGCCTTTGCCAGCTACCCCAGTTACATCTGGGCCTTGTCAATTTGCGATGCTCCGAGGGGATGTTTTTACGGTCCAGCCACTCCGTGTAGCCTTGAACCATCTTCCCACCATAATACCATGGCACTGGGCTTCAAACCCTTGTCCTGTGACATCTGTGACAACGATGACCTCCCCCAGTGGGCCTGCAGGCCTCCACCCCACAGGCCACGTGAGGAGACGATGGAGTCATCCCCGTTAGATTTAGGGGCTCACAGGGTAGATCACAAACTAATTTCACACAAGCAAGAGACTAAGAGGAACACCCAGCCCAGGACATGGTGGTTTGGTGTGTGTGTGATCCTGTTGGGTTCAACACCAATGATCTCAGTGGCGTGAGGTTGGCACGGTCTGAATTTCAGTACCTCACTGGAGAAAAATCTGTCCCTATCTTAAAAGCAGAAGGAGTGAGGCAAAGTGGCTGAAGCCCAAGCGGCTCGCATATCGCTTTGCTCTATTTCCAGGCGGGGTCATAGGTAGATGATTAGTCAAATTCCAAACATCCTCTTCCTTGCCGTCTGGAGATTCGACGGGGATTAGCTTTTTGTTTCTGATGTCGAGCTTCTAAAAACTGCCCAGCATCATCCACATGAAAATAAATAACTCTATTTCTATCCCAGCTCACACGTAACGTAGCCGGATATTAAAAAAAAAAAAAAAAAAGCATGTAGCCCCCCCCCAAAAAAAAGCAGGCCCTGCAGCAGCTCCTGTTCCTACCAAGCAAGAAAATTAGCAGCACTCCTCCCTGCTAGCGTGCTGCTGCATCCTTCTCTCGGCTGGTGCTAGATGTCCCTGCGGAGGAGCCTGCTCAGCCCTCCCACACGCAGGCTGTTCTGCCCTGGCAAGGCAGCCACCGAGGCATGGGGGACCCCCTGCACAGCCTGGATGAGGTGGTGGGGAGGCAGCCCAGCCTCCCTTTGCCCCTTATGGACTTCAATGGGGTCAGGGAGGTGCTGGTTTTGCCAACCCAAATCACCAGCATTCCCCCCGCAGCCCGCCGAGGAGCTATGGTGCTCCTAGGGTTGGTGCCACCTGCAGCGAGGTGAGATGGACCCAGACCTTTCTAAAACCCTGTTTTTGGGGCCTTCTGCAGATTTCTGAGGAGCTTCAACCCCCAGGTAGATGTTAGGGCAGTATCTCCACCCCACTGGGGGGGCAGAGAGATGGCTGGCGGGCCAAGATGGAGAATGAGGGGAATTCTAAGAGCGTCCAGAGGAATTTGGGGTGGGACTGGGCTAGCGCAGCTGGAGCATCTAAGGTGAAGTCCTTGCTAAGGTGTCAGGCGATGGAAAAGGGAGCAGAGGTATGCATTGCATTTCCACTTCCTCCCACTTGAGCTTCAGAACTGGGACCGTGCCACTGCAGGCTCGGTTTGAGGGACTCCCAGGACACTCCTTATCTCCCCACTCACCCACCTCAGATGGCCCCGGCTTCAAGAGCTGGGGAAATCTGGTAGCTGTGCCTCATCCCTGGACACCTTGCAAGGTGCACAGGTGAGCATGGGCGCGAGACCGTGTGTTTCGGAGAGGGTTGGCTGCATGAGGCTCGCAGGCACCCAGAGAGTCTCAGAGAGCATGTGTGATGCTGCGAGATGAGGCCAGCGCCGTGCCGGCGGGTGTACGCATGTGAGAGAGGAAGGGAGAGGGGGAGAGTGAAGGAGAAACACATGGACGCCCAGGGATGTGTGAATGAGACAAAATCCGCACGCAGCCGAGCACGCGAGCGGCTCGAGCAGAAGCCTGCGCGTAGCGCGGAGGAAGCAGGGGAAGATGCTTGGGATTCAGAGCCATCGCCTGCTGAGTGCCTGCGGTGCATGACAGTGCAGGAATGTGTCCGTGGAGACCAGGCTGCACAAAGGCGGTGCAGAAAAGCCCTCCTGGCCGTGCCCGCAGCAAGTGTGCGGCTCCACACCGGGAGATCGCCCATACGTACATGAGAGGGCGTGCGTACGTGTGTTTTTGCAATAGGATATGACTCTTTCTTGAACTCACCTGTTAGCAGCCTTCCCCTCCCCCCCCCTCCCTCCCCGAGCAAATATCTGCTTGCTTAATTTCCCTTCAGCTGTTTATTACATTGCGGAGATAATCACACAGAAAAACACCTCCTGGTGCCACGTGCAACACCAGATTGCCTTGTAGCAACGTTTAAATTTCTCCGGCTTTTTTTTTTTTTCCCTTTTTTTTTTTTTTTCCCTCTTTCTGCACACAAAGAGACGCAAGCTATTAAAGCCGTATCTCTCCCCGGAGCAAGTGTTGCGAGGGAAGGACGCGAGGCGAGCTGAGGAACAGGGGCTCCTGCCTGCAATAGCGAGAACCCGGGGCGAGAAAAAAAAAACAAACTCCCGTGCTGGGAACTCCTCTCTTATCTCTGGCTGAGGAGGAAGGAATTTCTGTCCCCGTTCCTCACGCGATATCCAAGCCACTTTACAAGGAGCAGTATAGCGTTAGCCATTTTTAATTAATTAATCATTCAAATTAGCACACTTTTATTTTGTCAGCGAGGAGCTGCTGCTCCCTCGCTAGATTTTTCGCCTTGATACCCGGCCAAGAGGAGGATGGCAAGTTATGCTCCACCCATCTCTCCTTTATAAAAGCAGCAGCCCCGAGTGCCAGTTTAGTCTCTCTTCCAGCTCGCAGGCTAAAATACAGCTCCAGCGGCTCGCTCTGCTCCCGTTGCATTTCACCTTGTCGGTTTTCTCCTCTCTTGCTGCAGCAGGGTGCGGGAGGCGGCTGGGCTCTGAGGCTTGTCAAGGCACACGGGCGCAGTCTGGAGCAAAAGAAAAAGAAAAAAAAACACCAACAAAACAACAAAAAACCACCAAACCCAGGCGTTTGCTCTCACCTGTCTCCAAAACCAAAGCAAAACCTCGCGGCCAAGCCTGCTGCCGGCGTCGCAGAACAGGAGGCACCAAAGCCAGCGCTTAACCTAAGGGGAAGAAATCCAGCTTACAACTTTTCTCGGAGGAAACGAGAAGGCGCGAGGAAGAAAAAGAGAATTTGAAGAGAGAAAAAAAAAAATAGAGACACCGAGGAAGATTTGATTTTTTTTTGGATTTGGCACCAAACTTTGGAAGAGTTGATTATTATTGTTGTTGTTGTTACTCCGTGCGTATTTTTATTTTTTTCCCCCCTCTAAGAACACTGAGGCGTCGCTGCCCGTCCGCAGAAGCTTTTCTCCTCGGCCACGCATGCATTTGTGCAAGGAAGAAGAAGGAGAGGGGAAATAACATGCGGGCCACCTGGTAGAGGAGCACGACCGAGGCACCGCCAGCGGCACGGGGGGACGCGGACCCTCGGATGCCCGTCACCCGCCGGGACCGCGGCTCGTCCCCAGCCACCTTATGAGATAGCAAAGCGGCCCAGGAGCCACCCAGACCCTCCTCAGCCCCCTTCGCCCCTCTTCGCCCAGCTCCTGCAGCTCCGAGGGGCGATGGGGACGCGCGGAGCTTGAGGCCGGGTCGCCGCGGGGGGCTGGCTGTCAGCTCGCAGCTCTTCCCTGCCTTGCCGGGGCTCTCCGTCCATGTGCCCGCAGCCGGCGGGGCCTGAAGCCGGGATGAATTTCGGCGTGCTCTTGGCCTTCGTCCTCTCCCTGCCCCTGGCCAGCCTGGAGGTGAGTTGGCTCCATGCAGGTGCCCAAGGGGGGCTCGGGGCGAGCGGCGGAGCGGGGCCGGGGCGGGGCGAGGCGAGGCGGGGCCGCCTCATGGCGGGCAGCCCCCGGCCCTCCGCCTCCCCTCAGAGGGGCTCGGAGGGGCTGCCCCGACCCCTTTAGGGTGTCCTCTTGGGTTAGGGGGGAGTCTGGGAGCCGCGGTTGTTCCCCCAAATTGGTCGGCTGTGAGGGAAGGGGGTGGCGCTGCACCGGGGGTGAGGGGTGGGGAAGGGGGTGCTGTGAGGGGTGTAGCCGAGGGGGTGAGAAAAAAGGGAAAATAAAAGGGGTGCGGGGAGATTCTGGCTCAGGGATGGGTGCTGCACACCATCGTGCCCCGCTGTCCCTGCCACACATGCTGCTGGGGGTGTAGGTGGGCACCATGAAGGACAGACAGCAGTCCCCACCTGGAGGGTGCAGCCACCTCCCCTCCCGCAGCCCGTTTTCCAGCCTTTCCCCTCCCAGAAGCGCAAACAGGGGAAAAAAAGAGCCGCAGGACCCCAAATCCTGCAGCCGGGATCCGCCATCCGATCGCAGGCAGAATTTAAGCAGGGTGTGAAGCCCCCTCGCAGCTCGCCACAGCACTCAGGTCCCCACCGCAGCCCTACCCAAGGCGACGGAGCCATGTGGCTCAGCTGCTATTAGGGTCAGGAAACCTCCTCCCACCAAAACTTTCCTCCCTTTTGCATCGCGTCTGCCCCTTCCTTCCCCATTTTGGGGGAAGGCGGCGGGCGCAAAGCCTGGCATCGCCTCCTCACGGGCCCGCCTCGCCCTCGCCCCCGGCCGCAAAGGGAAGCAGTTGGAGCCGCGGGCTGCCCGGTGGTTGGGTTGGTTTGGGGCAGAGGAGGGCATTTCCCCCGCGGGTGGCTTCTCCTGTGCTGCACCAAGCATCAGCTCTGGTTGGAAGATGGGGGGAGATGCGTCTGATCACAGGGCGCTGCTGCGGTGGGCTGTAACCGCGTTAAAGCGCCAGACAGCCTGGTAGGGTTAGAGTTTGGGGTTCTGGCTCCGGCCATGAGGTTTCTTGGGAGGAATAGCGATATTCATCGTTTCACTGGGGAACCGAGGAGGTTCCCAGTCGAGCTGCTACCTACAGCCAGTCCCCTCATCCAAGGGTGGCATGTCACCTCAGCACCAGGCGTACAGCATGCCCCTGACGGCGCTGCTGAACAGCAGGCATCCTCCAAAGGGGGTCTGCACCCCTTCTAAAGGCGTGAAGGTCCCGGAGGAGGCTCGGCAGGAGCAGCAGCTCGCCCCGATCCGCAGCGACCTGAGCTGGAGTCTCCCGAGTCCCTCTCCCTCCTCCATCACACCCACCTGGAGCTGGAGGGCCCTGGAGCCCGTCCAGCGGGAGGGAGCGCGCGCCTCAGCGGGAAGGTATTTGCCAGTTGGGAAGCGGGGATGCGAAGCGATTTGCATTCGCCCCGCGGGCTGCAATAGTTGCCTTGCAACATTTACAGAGATGATGGGCTGAGCCAGGCGTGGCTTTGCCTGGGTGAAGCCCTGTTGGCAGCGCTTTCTGGAATTCCCGAGGAATGGGGTGCGGCCGGGCGCTCGCTCACGGCCCCGCTGTGCCCCTTCCCGGTGGGAGCCTGCGGGGCGCCTGCAAGCGTCGGGTAGGGGTGAGGACAGATCTGGGAAGCCAGGACGAATGGTAACCGGAGGGATGATGCTTTTGGGTGTCGGGAAGGGAGCGAGGAGGCAAGTGGCAGCGGGAGGGAAGGACAGCGGTTCCTGCGCTGCTGCCGGCGCACAGCGGGCCGCCGCCTTGTAAAGGGGAAAGGAAAAATCAGGCTGTGTTTTAGGAATGTGGGCTAGGTCAAAGCTTAGGTTTGAGGCTTTGAAGGAAGCAAAATGTCAGCTGTCATCTCGCGTGGAAGGGGTTCTTGTGAGGAGGGCTCTGTCTGCATGCGTCGTCCTCCGACAGCAGCCCTCGTGCTGTGTTCAGTGGTCGGTGCTGCCTGCCAGGCACTGCAGTGTCTCCCCATCAGCTTCAGCATTAAAAAATGCTATTTATATGATTTTTTTTTTTTTTTTTGCCTGGTTGATCGCTCAAGGCCCCACTGCCGAGATGTCCTGCTGCGGTTGGCGTGGAGATGCTCAGGAAAATCCTCTCTCTCCTGGGCAGAGGAGTGGGTAGCTGGGTGCTGCCCTGCACTCCTGGTGCGGTCCCACGTAGGTCTGTAGGCACAGCACCCGAAAAACAAGAGGGCTGGAGGAGCCCTCACCTTGGGAGCATCCTTGGCTGCTTTCTCCACCTCACCTCTGCTGCCAGGGGAGATGCTGCAGATCCTGCAGCTCTTGCCCACGAATCGGAGCTTTCAGCTCCCCCAGTGCTCGAAACCATACATCGGCAGAAAGCTCCAGAGCTGGTGGGGCTCGTGGCGAGGCTGATTTTGGGAGAGCACGCGTGTGTGGGGACGGTGACATAGGACGGCATGGGCTCGTGGGCCTCGCACCCACAACCTGCCCGGGGCTCTGCTGCCTGCTGCAGAGACGTGCCGTGGCACCAGGAGAAGGGAGGGGACGTCCCTGCGGGTGCAGTTCGGGGGAGAGCCAGGCACTGGGGGCAGAGGGAGGGAGGGAAAAACAAACTCGCTTTCTTCTAGGAATTCAGCGGCCTCGCAGGAATACGAGGCCAGGCCTTGGGGCACTTGACAGCCAGCCAGGAGTCCATTGAGACAAAAGTCTTCTTTGATCTGCCGCGCAGTTAAAAAAGAAAAAAAAAAAAAAAAAAAAGGGAGATTGTTAACCTGCGTTAGACAAATAACCCCAGAAGAGCTGCTGAGCAGGAAAAGCACCAGCGGCTTGGGCTGTGCTGCCGGGGGTGCCCCCTCCTGCACCGCTCCCCCACCTTCTGACCCCATGGCACCCGCTGGAGGAGCCTGGTGGACCTCTGCTTCCCCACCGAGTGCCCCGAGCCTCCCAGCCCCGGGGCTGCCCTTCCAGAGGCCAAAGGGAGCAGGGACGAGCCGCAGCTCATGCCTGTGTAGCCGCCTCTTGGGCGCAGTTCTGCAGCGCGGGGGGGAAGGAAGGAGCTTCCCAGGCTTGCAGATGTCAGATGCAGAGCTGCGGCACAGACCCCGGGGAGGAGGACAGGCTTCTGAGCCGCGTGGGCTGCGGATACGCCGTAGCCATGCTGCTAGTATCTGCCACGGGAGAGAAATTGGCACCCGAAACGCTGCCGTGAGCAGGGAGCGGAGCTCGTTCCTGCGGGCGGTGCCCAGCAATGCAGCCCCCCGATCCCTGATTCCTCCCTGCTTCCCCCCCCTCCCAACTCCCTGAGCAAGGTGACAGCTCCCAGCTCGTCTCCAGAGCCCCCGAGCCTCGTAACACCTGCCCACGCTCTCCCCCGGCGGGTGCCGGGGTTTAAAATAAAAAAAGTTCCATTTCCTACACGTATTAAGTGTCAGGAAGGAGCAGGGGCAGCCATGCACGGTGGCGCTGGCACGCAGATGCGCCGGGCTGACAGGTGCAAACGCCAAAACGCCTGCAGTTCGCCACCCAGCACCGGGTGCTCCCGCTTCTTCCTCACACCACGGGGGTCGTCAGGAGGCATCTTCATTTCGCAGCTCCTCAGCAGGCCCTGAACCGTGCAGGCTTCTCGCTCGCCGGGCGTTCGTCGCGGTGAGAACCCCCCGGTGCCTGAAAGCCAACGCGTGGCCACCCGCCCGCTGCTTTGCCTCGCCTGGGAGCTGAAAGGAAATGCTCTGCGGGGAAGGGATGGCCGTAAGCCGGTGGGACCACACACGTGCCACCAAGTGCCCGTAAAAATAAAAAAACCCACAAGGAAAATCCCGGCGGGGTTCGGGAGCCAGCCAAGCTCTCCTCTCAGTTACAGGGCACGGCCTGGGGCTGCGCCTCCGGTGGCATCCCCGCGCCCGGCTGAAAGAGCAGCTTTTCCGCATGAGTAGCCCTGAATGAAGAGAGCTAGGAGCTAAGCAAACACTCCGGCCAGCACTTCCCTCCGTCTCTTTCTCCAGCCTTTCGGAAGTAGGGTTTAATCAGCGCTTGCTTTCCCACACGACTCCTTTGTAGTCGCGCTAAGTGCTGCCACCGGGACCAATTCAAGGCAGGTGCCAGCGCCAGAGCCCCAAGGAGATGGATGGCGGTGCACCTGCCTGCGCAAACCCCGGCTTCGGCCCGCCCCCCGACGTGTACAAACCTTGTTTCTCCGGGTTTTTGGCACCCACACCCAGCGTCCCCCAAGCTCCCATGTGTTTTTTATTCGCCCCGCAGCCCCCAGCCCCCTTTCATCCCCTCCCGGCGGCGTTTGTGGTTTCACCGCGGGCTCGTAGCGAAGCAGCAAGCTCAGCTGCGAAGGTCAATCTTCCTCTCCACCCCCCCCCCAGCTTGCTTTTTTTTTTTTATTATTATTTTTAAAGAGTATGCAAATGCTGGGTATTATTGGGCCGCTGTGGTTTGAGAACACGCGCGCGCACACGCACACGCACACGCTCCTCTCACAAAGCCCGCGAGGGAGTTTCATAACAAGAGGGAAATATTGGGGAGGTTTGATCTGATAGCGCAAGGGAAGTCTGCGAAAACGCCTGTGCTGCAGGCAGCAGGAATGAGAGGCCACCTGGAGAAGCCATCCAGCACCGGGGGAGGAAGCCTTGCTGGCCGCTCGCATCACTTTCAGGGCTTCGCTGCGGAGCTCAGGCATTTGCGGGCTTATTTTTGGTCGACCAGCTGCTGCTCGGGTTTTGGGCTCCTGGTTTGGTGAGGGCACATCCTCCTCTGCTGGTTCTGTTGTGTGTCCCCCCGTGCACCTTGGGTTCCCCCCGCTGGCTCTCTGTGATGCATGGTTTGCAGATCACCCCTCTAACGCTGCTTTTTCTCCCTTTTTTCTTGTCGTCTGGCAGGGGGACCCCATACCCGAAGACATTTATGAGATCCTGGGTGGCGGCTCGGTGCGCTCCATCAGCGACCTCCAGCGCGCCCTGCGGATAGACTCCGTAGGTAAATCTCCTCTTCGCCAAACACTCCTCTTATTCCTCTTAACTCTCTGGGGGAGGTGGGGAGAAAGGGGCAGTCCGTTTTCCAGCGGCCACACTACCAGCAGACCCCACTGCAAACACAGGAGTCACTCAGGGGCCGAGACCTGGGCATTTACACCTTTAATCCCCGTGAAACCGAGGGGAGGGAGGCAAGTCGACGCCTTTTTGTGTCTCCTAACCTCAGGAGGCGAGGAAGCGCGAGGTGGACGCAGGCTGGCGGAGGAGAGGAGGGCCGAGCGGGTTGTCCCGTTGAGGGTTTAGCTCGCAGGAGAGGCCACGTGCCCGGGGAGCGAAGTCAGGCCTCGTGCCCCGAGATAAGAGCCCCGGGGGCTGCGGTGCCGCGGGGTCACTTGGCGCAGGGCAGCGAAGCGCCGAGGGGTCGGCACGTGTGGGAATTGGAGCACGCGCCACGGCGGCTGGGCCGGCCCAGGGATTTATTTATAAACGGTCTCTTCAGAGCAAATTCCTTTCTATTCTAACCCTGCTCCCGCCCGTCGTCGGCCCCCCGGCCCCCCCCCAGCCCAGCTCGCCTTCTCTCTCTCGTGTTTTGTCTGTTTGGAGCTTTGTAATCCTTGCCGAGACACTATCTACGGGGGAACAGAATTTCCTGCTTTTGTTTCCTATGCCAGTCCAACCACTGGCGCAGTCTCAAAAGCATTCCCGCTGCCTTTCAAAACGGCCCTGGAGGGGCAGGGGGGGGGGTTGGAAAGCGAGGGGGAGGGCACCAGCTGCGTTCTGCTATTGTTTGCCTTCGAAAGAAAGAGGCGACGAGGCTCCCCAGCACCGCCACGGCCACTCCCTGCCCTCGCCCCGCTCCCTCCTCCTCGCCCACCAGCCGCACAATGGGGCAATTTCCAAAATTAGCCCAGCTGGATTGTCCCAGGGCCGGTCCCCCCCCACCCCAAGCCTCTTCAGCGCCGACCCGGGGTGTAGAAGGACAACCTGGAGAGGGAGGGACCCGCTTTTCAATAGGAGATTTGTTTCGAGTCAACAGTTGTTGCTATTTTTTTTTTTTCCCTCCCTCTCCTCTGGTGGCTTTAACCTTTGCGCAAAAGGCAGCCCCCACCCTCGCCTGACGGCGTGCCAGGCTCTGCAGGATGAAGGGGTGGGGGCGATGCGTGCAGCCCCTCATCTCCCACTGCCCAGGGAACAGATCCACCTCCACCAGGGCCACCAGCTGCCCTCAAGGCCGAGGAATGAAGCAGGGCTCCCTCGTCGGCTTGGAAAGCCCGGGGGTACGGCAGCAGGCTGCAGAGCTCACTTCAGGCCCCTGGTACACATCCCGCATCCTCCAGCGGCCGCTTGGGAGCTGAGAGCAACGTCCCTGCTCCCCCTGACAGCGGGGACAGGGCCGAGGAAGAGGGATGGGATGCGCTAGGTGTGGGAAGCCAGCTCCGCCGCGCATCTGATAAGCAGAGATCTTCCCCTGGCCCCAAATCCCCTGGAAGCGAGTTGCTCCCTGGCTGCTGACGTCCATTCGGCTTCCTTCAGCTGCGAAAGCCGGCCGCAGAAGGAAGGAGCTGGGGCTGGGTGGGAGCTATCTCCGCGCGCGGCCATTGTCCCCAGCTCCGGAGGGGCCGCGCGGCCGAGTGCTCCGTGGGGACCGCGGGCACTGCTCTGTTCAGCACTTCCTATGGGAAAAAGCCTCGGGGCGGGGGGGACCTGCACAGAGCCGGGCTCAGCGCTCGCTGCCTTCCTCCCCTGTTGCTCGTGGAGCTACCTTCCAGCTCCCGCGGTGCAGCAGAGGGGGAAAAGGGCCATTTCAGCCTCACTTCCAGTTCTGCTGCCCTAAAACTGACTCTGACACACAGGGGGTGAGGGCTGGGAGAGAGACCCATCACGTTCACGACAGGTTTATTCCTCTGAGCCGTGCGCTGAGCAAAGAGCAGCCCCCAAATCTCTGCGTCCCGGCACAGCCGTGGCCTTGCTGGTGGATTTCTACCTCGTGTGATATCCGGGGGGCATGGGCACAAGCGTCTGCCTTCTCCTCCTGCCCCTCCCCGCTGCTACCAGCTCGTGTCCTTCCCTTTGCAGAGGAGGACAGCTCCAGCCCGGACCTGAATGCGACTCATCCCGGTCCAAACCCCGCGTCCCTGGCTCGGGAGAGACGAAGCCTGGGTGAGTGTGGGGTGCTGCAGAGACGTGTGCGGGGGGCAGAGGTTGCTGTGCACGTGGAGGTGTGGACAGACGGGAAAAAGGGTCTGGGGCTCACGCGGGAGCTGGGTGTTAAACCCCAGCAGGGCAGGAGAGGGAGTCTGGAGCTCTGCAGGTTGCTCTGCTTTGGCTCAGCCCGCGGTGCTGAAGGGCTGTCACCTCCTGCCGCGGTGAGGAGCGTCGTGGCGAGGCTCCGGGTGGGTGGGCGACGGGGAGAGCAGTCTGCGTGTGTGTGGCAGAGCCGTGCAGGCTCTCTGCTTTTCCCACCGGAGGTGGCTGCAGCTGCTCAGCCCGTTTCATCCCCCCCCCCCCCTCCTCTTTCTCCGGGCCCTCCGCAGACGCCCTGGCGGCGGCAGAGCCAGCTGTCCTCGCCGAGTGCAAGACGCGGGCGGTGGTCTTCGAGATCTCCCGCGCCATGGTGGACAGCACCAACGCCAACTTCGTGGTGTGGCCGCCCTGCGTGGAGGTGCAGCGCTGCTCCGGCTGCTGCAACAACCGCAACGTGCAGTGCCGCCCCACGCAGATCCGCGTCCGGCACGTCCAGGTGAGACAAAACGCCTCTCCCTCCTCCCGCAGAGCTCCCCACAAACCCCAAAATCCATCGGGTCTCGGGTGCCGGGCTCGCACGGCCGCCTGGTCCCTGCTGCCTGCGTTGAAAAAGCTTCTCCTCTTTGCCCAGCCCCGCGGTTCCCTCCTGAGCGGGTCCAGCAGCGAGCAGGCACCTGATGGCAAACCTCCTGCTCTGCTCCTCCTGCCCGCCCCTCCGCTACTCCTGATCTTCTCACAGCTTCCTCCCAGACAGCTTGTTTAAAAATAATACTCATCCCACGCTGATCCCCTGCCCGAGCCCTAAGAGAGACTCCCCCAGGCAGAGGTTGGCTGGGAGAGAGGTTGCGTTCACGCAGCCCTTTTCGTCAGGAAATTCCTTTCTCAGAAAAGCCGGGCTGAATGAGGGAAAAACGTGGTGGTGGTGGGGGGGAGCAGGAGTTGTTTTTGTGGAAAAAAGCGAGCGAGAGGTCAAAAGCCAGCCAGAAAAAGTGACCTGGAAATGGTTTCTTTGAGGACAGAGGTCTCCCCATTGTTTGGCTGGAAGTGTTTGTCTAGCGAGCAGCGTGTGGTCTGAAGCGTGTGGAGTGGGCTTTCAAGGAAAGATAAACAGCCCGGCCGCCGCGGTGCTGCCGAGGGATGCTGCTGGGGCAGTGGGTTTGGAGGAATCCAGCCCCGGAGGCGCAGCGGGGCCGGTATTTATAGCTCGCGGAGCACTTTCGGGGACTGTGGCGGCATTAGATAAGGCGAACGGGGTCAGGCCCGGCCGCTGCTGGAGTGGGAGGACCCCCCTCGGCAGCGCGTGCCCTGCGGTGGGCTGCGGAGCCGGGAGCCTTCCCTCTGAGTCAGCACTGCTGGAGAGTCCGAGGGAATTTCCAGAGCGCCGCCTTCCCCCTGCAACACCCGGCTGAGGGCTTCAGCCCGGCGAGTTATTAAAGAGCTGGAGACAGATTCAGACAGGCCTGCTGAAGCGGTGTTTGCTCGCATCAAGCCCGAGCTGTTCTCCCTCTGCCCTTCCCGCGAGACCCTGCGGCAGTTCATTCTGGCGATGAACTCGGGTCCCCACCATCCTGAAGGAGGCCAGCACGCCCTGCACGCCCCCTGCTTCTGCGTGTGGGCAGCCACTCATCCCCTTCCCCACCACCAACAGGCTAGGAACGGGGGAAACAAGCAGTCACATCCAAGCTTGCCTGCTTTAGGGCTTCTCTGTTCGTGTGTGCAAAATCAGCTCCCGTACACACCACCCCCGGCCTTGAACCGTGCTCCATAAACTGCCTCCTGGCCCTTTAGGAAGGGAGCCAGCACGCACGGGCGCTGATTATTTTCACAGAGCCGGAGCCGCAGCCGCGCTCATCACTCGGCTGCGCCTCTCTTCCAAATAGGTGAACAAGATCGAGTTTGTCCAGAAGAAGCCAAAATTCAAGAAAGTCGTCGTGCCTTTGGAGGACCACGTGCAGTGCCGGTGCGAAGCGGTGTCCCGCCAGCCCCCCAGGAGCAGCCGGCCAGCGCCACGAGAGCAGAAACGTAAGGATTTGGGCACGCCTGGCGCGGAGGCAGGCGTGAGAAGAGAGGCTGGGGAAGAGGGGAGCGAGCCCTCCGCTGGCTTAAATCCTGAGGACATTTCCCAGGGTGTCTGCCTGCCAGCAAAGGGCTGACAGCGAGGGAAAGGAAGGTGAGGGGTGAGGAGAAGGACATGCTGGGGAAAGGCAGAGGGCAGAGACTGCGGAGGGCAGAGGGCGAGAGAGAGAAAAACAGATTGCAGAGCTCTTTGTTGATGGTGTGTGGGGAAAGGCATTTGGACGTGACCCGGTGTCCCCTCGCTGTACTCTCTCCCCTCTGTTTTGGCAGGCTTGTCACCGTCGTTCACCACAGCCGCCGTCTCGCAGAGGAAGCGGGTACGCCGGCCGCCGGCACAGAAGAGAAAACACAAGAAGTACAAGCATGTCAACGATAAGAAAGTGCTGAAAGAAATCCTCGTGGCATAGAAGTGCTGGCAGGGGAGAGAGAGCACAAAGCAGGTAACAGCGAGCTGCTCTCCTGGCAGGGAGAGGTGTTCCCCCGGGACAGGGCACCTCAGACACTTCCCGCAGCAGCTCGCTCACCCGGGTGTGAGAAAAGCAGGGCTGCAGGAGAGGGAAGGACACCGGGGCCCAACACGTGCACCCTATTTATGGCTTTATGGCTCTCTGCAGAGGCAGCGGGGTCACGCTGCAGCCCTGCCTTGATGTCAGGCTTCAGCCTCCCCTTTGCCTCCCTTAAAGGCAGACAGCAAGGCTGGCTTCTCTCTGCACCTAAATCCCCTCGGGATCCCTGTTATTCTTCTCTCCCGTGGAGCAGCTCCCGTTCTCCTTTCTCTATTGATTCTCCGTTGAAAGCAGAGAATTAATGTTGCTCTGGGGATCCCTTTTCCTTTTCTTTCATTAGCTGGGTTGGCAGAAAGATGGAAAAGCTGCAGTGCTTTTTGGTTCATCCCTCTCCGAGCAGGAAGCCCGCGCGCATAAGAAAGGTCATGCCAGGGGAGAGGAGAACTGGAATCTCGGGCAATAGATCTGGACTTTGTCAGGCCAGGGTCTGATTCTTCTCTCCCTGACTTGTGTAAACAGGAGGAGTTCCCTCAGCAGCAGAAGAATTTTACTGCTACAAGCAGAAGGAAAATAAGCACTGGTTCCTCACGAGAGAGGGAAAGGCGCAGAAAAGAAAGAAAGAGTAATGTGGGCACGGCACCTGGGGCTGAATTTGGAAGGAGGCAGAAAAGGAGGCTGAAAGCCCTGGCCTGTGACTGCAGCCCCAGCCCTGCCGCAGCTCATTTTGCATTCCCATCCCTCGCCTCAGGACAGGGAGATGACAGGCTTGTGCCCTGTGGCCTTGCAGGATCAGGGAACAAGGGGCACCAGTTTTGGGATTGTCATTCCCACGCTGAGCACCGCGAGGGCTCGGATCATCCCGGGATCCTCCCGGCCAGCCCACGGTTCCCAGGGTACGAGTGATGCAAACCCATGCGAATTTCAGCTCCGGCTCAAGCTGTCTGGGAGAAAAAATAGAGAAGGTCAAAAGCCCTCCCGTGCTTCTAATTTGGCACTCGAACACAAACATTTCCAGAGGAGAACAAGGGAGAGGATGGGAGCTGCAGGGGCAGAGGGTTACATACTCTAATGCCGTGCCTGTTTTTGTTTCGCTTCCAGGTTTATTTAATATATTTGCTGTATTGCCCCCATGGGGTCCTTGGAGTGATAACTTTTCCTCTTTGTCCGTCTGCCTCAACGACTGATTCAGGCGGCAAATGGTGCTTCCCTTTCCATCAGTGGACCTTCTCCCACCAAAGCCTCTCCCTCCTTTCATTTATTAGCGATATCAGTTTTTAGAAAAACAAAGAAAAAGAAAAAAAAGGACAAACACAGCATATATATATGAAGATATATATATATGAGAAAAGAACAAAGTACAAAACTGAAACCGCGATCCCCGACAGCCACAAGACGCGACGAGGACAGGACAATGCCTTCCCTGCTCCAGGGGACGGGATGGAAAATGTGAAAAGGGAAGTGGGTCCAATTTCTTCCGAGGGGAGGAGAAAAAGAAACGGACGGAGGGAGGAAGGGGCATATTCCTCCTTCTCCTTGTGTTTCTGCCAAGGCTGGGGGGCCCGGCTGAGATCCACACTTGCACTGGACATAGGCTTCGCCAACAGGCGGATCTCGGACTGCGAGCGGCGGCCGACGATGGAAAATGCACTAAGGACTTGTATTGCCCTACCTGGACAGATATCTATTTTTAACGTGCGTGCGTATATTTTATTTGAAAAAGAAAAACCAAAACCACTAAAACACACAGCATCTCGGGGAACAGAAAAAAAAAAAAAAAAAAAAAAAAAGAAAGGAAAAGAAAAGAAAAGCAACCACCACCACCACGAAAACAAAACCAAGAAGCCAAATGCATTCCCCCCCTCCCTTTCCCCTCCTGCTCCTGGTGCTGACTGGAAGGTGTTTGGATCGTGGGGAAGGAGCAGACGGCGGCAGACTCGTCTCCACACCCCCGGCCCCTCCTGAGGGGAGCCGTCTTTGCACATGCTGGTGGAGAACTCAACTTTCCAGGCTCGGACTCAGATCTTATTTTTTAAAATTCGCTCCGTATGTGTGCGCGTGTCTCCGTGTGTATATCTCTACATGTGTTTGCGTGTGTGTGTGTGTATTTATACATGCATATATAAATATATATATATATGTTCTTACACGGATTTCATTCCCCAGCGGCGGGGAGCTCGGAGGGGCACGCGGGCGGCCTGAAGAAAAGCTCCCAGTGTCTGCAGCGTTACTCAGAGCCTGCAAACTCTGGGATGGGATGGGACGGGACGGGCGGACTCCCCGTCTGCTCCCTCCCCGTCCCGTTGCCCTTTTCCCTCGCTCCCCACCAACCCCCCGCCGCAACTTCCTTGCAGGAGGCGAAGCGGCAGCACGACAAGGCCAGCAACAGCCAAACTTAGAAGCATGACTTAATCTCAGTGAGCTGTCCTTGCCTGCTCTGTGGTCCCGAAAGCAGAATCATGTCATTCCCCCGAGCTTTTTAACCCCTTCGCGGGCATCCTGCGCACCGTGCCAGCGTTGCTCTCGCCCTGCGAGTGGCCCTGGCTCTCCCATCTCTTCCCTTGCGTTTTCCCTCTCAGATTCCTTCTGGATTTTACCCATTAGCAAGCCTGCTTAGCTTGGAAGTCGATCCAAGCTGTGGACAGCTCCGTGTAGGTGTAGAGAAAGGAACGAGCACGGCCTTCACGGTTGGCAGCAGCGCTCTGAGGCAGAAATGAGCTTGGGGAGGAACCAAAGCACAACTGGTGGCAGAGGGAGACGGGCTCTGCTTGCAGGGACCAGCTGCACACCCCTGAGTCATCACCAGAAAGGTTACACACAGAAAGGTTGCACACAATGGGAATTTCCAGCAGCACTGCGGGAATCCCACTCTCTGATCCCGCTGGGCCCTGTGGAGTTGCACATGAAGCTGAGCTCGAGCTGGCCCACCAGCCGCTTCTCCCCATGCTCACAGCCCTATGGCAGAGCAAAAACCTGGAAGGAGCCAGGGAAAGGAGGCGAAGACACAGCCTGGGGCTGCTGCGGGTTGTCGGGGGGCTCAGCCCTCGCCCCCTGCCCGCCCGCAGCATGTCTCGCAGCGCTGCAGGGGCTGCACGGCGCTGCCGCCCTCCTGCCCCGAGCCCTCAAGTCTTAAGATGCTTCCAAAATGTTTCCTTCAGTTTGTAAAGACGGCGAGGTTTTATTTTATTTTAATTTGTTCGGCTTTTTTTTTTTTTTTTAATGTAAGATTAATTTATACTCAGTATTGTATTTAAAGTTGTAAAAAAAAAAAAAAAAAAAAAGGAAAGCGAACCTCTCTCTCAAGCAACATTTTCTCTTCCTTTCCCCGAACTGAACCAAATTCGGGATTCAGCAGAGGCGCAAGCAGCTCAGGATTCCCGGTGCCTCCAGTTTCATTTTCAGGACATTTAATCGGAGGTTGTGGGGAGAAGCAACCCGCTGCTGGGAAAGTCCTGCCAGCACCTGCCCGCAGCCCTCCGGCCTCCGCCAGCACCCGGTCTGCTCCGAAATGACTCAGGCGCTGGGGATTTCTTATCGAGAGGTCCCCTTTTTTGTTAGCTGCTCCGCTCGGAGGCACGGCCAGAACTTCCCTGCGCTTTCATCCCGTCTCCGGATTCCTCCGCTTTGAAGGAGCTGGCCCGGTGTTTACACTCCCCAAAGCTGTGCAAACACTCGGCCCGGTCCCTCCTTAGTCACACCGTCTAGACGACGTCGGGCCTTCCCTCCTTCGGAAAGGCTGCCGCTTTTCCCTTTCCCCCGAGCAAGGGAGGTGTTGCGCAGCTGGCAGCCGGGCTTTGGGGCTTTGGGTTGGAGGGAGAAGCCCCAGGAGAGGGGGACGTGTCCCACGGTGGCCCCGTGCGCCCGGTGGGTCCTGGGGGTGGAGGCGCTGCCCGTGCCAAGCAGGATGCGCAGGGGGAGGAGAATACAAAGAATTTAAAACCATTTAGGAAAAAAAAAGAAGCCCACAAAATGCTTCTCCAAGGAGTCAGGCTCCCCTGCAGCTGTTCACCGCTCGCCTTCACGCAGCCCGTGACCAAGCAGAGCCGTGTCCCCCCCCCGGGCTGTAATCGGCCCGTGACTTGGGAATTTCCCCTTTTAAAAGGCATCGCCAAGCAGCCTCGGCTGCTCCCAGCTTTCATCTCAGGGGTAGCGGAAAAACGAACCCTCAGGACCCCAAAAAAACAAGCAGGAGCTCCCTTCCCTTTTTGTCCCCCGGCCAGGCGGGTGCCCGTGGCTCTCCAACACCGTGAGCTGCCCGGGTTTTGGGATGAGAGCGGGTTTGGGGGGAAACCACCCCCTTGCAATCACCGTCTCAGTCCGAGGAGCTGTTTGCAAGCAATTATTCAGCGACCCGAACGTCGCAGGGAGGTTTGTGGCCCAACAGGCTGTGTCGAAACGCTCTCAGTGAGGTTTTTTTCACTGGGGATGCCGGGCCATCGCCGTCTTGCCCAGCAGCCTGGGAAACTCCCGAGTTCCCAAATCCGCTGACCTTCATCACCAGCCACTGCTGGGCAATGCAGTCGCATAAAACAGCTCAGCTCCTCCGCTCGGGGGTTTTCTGCACGGGAGAAACTGCCCCAGGAGCACAGGGGAGGAGAGGTCCCCCCGCGGCCAAAGCCGAGGTCGGGGAAGGAGCGTGGGGATGGATGAGCCCCGAGGTGGGGCTGTGAGAAGGGACCTGCGCCTTTAAAGCCTGCAGAGGTGTTATTGCGGTGGAAAAAGTGTTGCATGGTCACGATGGAAATTGTTTGTATCTGACTGATTGACCGAGGAGAGAGACAGAGAGAAATTCCTGAATCCCCCCCCCCCCGATGGATTCAGGAATTTTTTCCGCTAATCAAGAAGAAAAACAAAAAAGCGTGCGCTGGGAGGGGGCAGGGAGGAAAAAAGGGGGGTCTCCCTGGCGTCCCATAAACCTGGTGGCCACGGACAAAACACAGCAATCGGAGCACAGCCTGCCCTGGAAAGTCTGAGGCAGCGCTGACCAGCGCAGCGAAGGGGCAGCAAGCTTCGGCTGGCCAGGGGTGCTGCGGCACGCCGGCTTTGCCCATCCCAAATTCGTGCTCCCAGAGGATGCACAAACCCGAAAAAGGTCCACAAAGGGCAGGATCAGAGCCTTCTGCAGTGAGGAGAAAGGCTGCGGGTGCGGGTTTCTCCCCGGGGAGGGATGGGGCTCGTGAGAGCAGCCAGCAGCTTCGTTAGCCGGTCCTCGTCTACCTGGGGCCGCCAGGGACGGGCTGCGGCGTGGCTCTGGTTGTGGGGGCTGAAACTGGAGCTGGCTCCTTGCATTGGGGTTTGGCACGGAGAAAGCTCCCTTGGCTGATGCGAGCAGCCCCATAACCAAATAAAGCATTTTCCCAGTGCAGCCGCCTCCGTTCAATGAAACAGAAAGGAGCAGCTGAACAGGATCTGCAGTTTTTCCCCGTGATACGCATTTTCCCTTTTCCACGGAGAGCCCCGCCGGCTGCGCCGCAACCTATTGTTGCCCTCGATTATTTCCTTAGGTCTCTGCCGAGGGTCTCACAGCCTGGGGCCAGGAAGGAGCGAGCAGAAGAGCTGCCCCTGGCTTCCCACACTGGGTGCGCGCAGAGCCAGGTGCCTCCGTCGGGTGGGAGAGGTGGCAGCACCAGCGTCTGGCTGGACACGGTGCTCGGGGTCCACACGTTTGTTGTCCCCATCCACGGGGCTGCAAATGGACCTGGGGAGCTCATGAGGAGCTGCAAAAATCGGCTCTTGGGAAGCTGAGCGAGCTCACAGCGGAGCACGAGGTGGCAACAAAGCTAAAGGAGAGCGGGCGCTGCTTTTGGGGGGACTTCTTCTTGTGTTCGCTTCCACCCCGCACCCAAAGGTCCCCCTGCTCGCCAGGAAGCCTGGTAGGGGCAAGCATTTTGCCACCTGGCTTCTGCACGCACCAGCCAAGGAAACAATTCTGCAGCTGAAAGAGGAAATCTCGGTCCCGGCTATTTCCAACCCCTATTGTTTGTCACCCAACTCGCGGCCTTCCGAGCGGAGCGGCGGGATTGCGCCACTCTGCATGTGCTTTTCAGACCCTTTAATTTTAGCATCGCAAGAAGGATTCGTGGTATCGAGAAAAGCCCAGTTCTAAGGAAAGAGGAAACCTGTGATTCTGACACTTGACTTTGCCCAAAAAAGGAAGCAGCTCATGGCAGTGACCTAACCGCTTTAGTCATTTGGCTGTAATGCTCAGGGAGCCCAGTGGGTGCCGGGGGGGTTCCCACCCCCAGGACCTGGAGCTGCAGCAGGGACGAAGCTCTCAAGCGCCTGGAGCTTCGTGCTCCTGCTCTTTGGAGCTGTGGGGAGCTCGAGTCTCGCTCCTGCCCCTTTCTGTAGGGGTCTCAGGCCGGGCTGGGCTCTGCCTGTGGGTTTCAGACCCTGCCCCAGTGTCCCCGCGGGGAGGGCATCGCTGGGACTCCCTCGAGAGCCTTCCCGCTCCTGGGGGACATCGCTGCGCCGGCCGCTTCCTCAAACGCAGAAGCACGCTCGTTTTTTGGGGTTTTTCTTTTTTGAAATCTTGCAGATATAGCACGCTTTCAATTCCTCAAAGCCTGGCTTCTGCATGTGACCAGAGGCACTGTCCCCTTCCCTCCCTGTCCCTTCCCCTTCCAGCGGCACACGCGTGCAGCTGGTGGCCAGAGCCAGGGCGTCTCCTTCTCCTTCTTTCCAGCGGCCCATGGGGCTGCGTCGTGTGGGTTTCATTGAGAAAGCCACGAAACCACGGCACGCTGCGAAAAGGGAGAGCACGAGCACCTGGAGGAGCGAGACCCCAAAGACCTCGCTTTGGCCGGGAGGGAAAACCACCACCGTGTAGCACTGGCCCTGTTCGTTTCGTTCTGCCCATGAATGAAGGAAAAAAAATGAAAAAGAAAAAAAGAAAAGGAAAAAAAGAAAAAAGCAAGAGGCTTTCTGTGCTGCAGGGTCCGGAATCACCAGGCTGTTGATCCAGCTCACCTCCACACATGGCCAGGAGCAAGATGCGGGGACCCAACGAGTCCCTGCAGTCCCCACACGCGTCCCCATGCCAGGCCATGCTGGAAGAGGTTGAGCTGAGGGATGGGTGCCGCAGAAGCAGCCGAACCCATCGGCGATGCTCACACCATGGGGACACGGAGCTGGATGTCCCCAGGCTTGCCAGGGCACCAGCTTTGAGGGGACACTCGGTGCACCCGTGGGTGCCCGCTCCCTGCCACCAGGCTGTTTTGCAGCGCTCCCATCCCCGGCCAAGGCAGGAATGCCAGGAATGCGAAATCCCGGCATAACACCCCCCCCCCCCCCCCCGCGTCCCCGTCCCGTCGCAAGAACAGGATATTCGCCTGAGCAACATCCACTCACACACGCCTCACTATCAGGAAAAAACACTCAGTCAGCGTCTGGAAGGGGCCGATGGGCTGCCCGGCCGCCGGGGCTTCCGTGTGGGGAGGGAGAGCGGGGCCGCGTGGGATCCTCGGCCATGGGGGGCCGTGGGTGAGCACTGGCAGCAGCCGGGGGAATCCGAAATTTGGGGATTTGTCCTCGTGCTAGAGCCGCCTGGCTTCTCGCAAAGTGGCCCCGGGGGGCTCCTTTGGTGGGTGCCCCGAGCGGTGCCAACACATCCCGCTCCCAGCACGGGCTCCGCAAACCCATCCTGTCCCAGGTAAACAGGATCTGGCCGCGCTGCCTGACCTTGTTTACCTCCCCGAAAGAATCTGGCTGGAATTTTCTTTTTCTTGTTGTTTTTTTTTTTTCTTTCCTCAGGGCCGGTGAGTCAGCCGGCAGCAATGCGCGCAGCCTTTCCATTCTGACTCACCCCGCTGCCCGCCGCTCCCCTCTGCCCCGCGAAGCCCCCGTGCCCCCCGTGATGTAACCCAGGCCCCGGTGGCCGCGGCGGTGGCGGTGGGGCAGGAGGGAAGCGTGGCAGAGCAGAGCGCTCGGGCAGCCCCCGTGCCAAAACACAGGAAGCGCGCCGAGAAGTCACCCCGCGCATTGTCAGCTCCGAAAAAAAAAAAAAAAAAAAAAAAAAAAAACACCAAAGCAAACAAAACAAAACAGAATAATTAAAAAAAAAAAAAAAAAAAAAAAAAAAGGCCTAACCAGAACAATTGCCCAGAAGAGAAAAGAAAAAAAGCAAGAAAAAAAAATGAAAAATCAGAGGCCAAGGGAGCTGGCCCGGCGCCAGGCCCCTTGTTTTCGTTTCCCAACACAATGCACGTTAAATAATACTTCCTTCTCGCAACACGGCCCTCCTGGGCCACTCTTGTTTGTCTCGGGGTCGGTGCGTGGGGTGATGGCCCCCGGCACCGCCAGCCTGCTCCCGTTGCTGCTGGAGAAGAGCTCCTGGTGTCTCCAGGGCTGCTCCCAGCCTCTGGTGCCCGTCGGCAGGATGGGGCTGAGCCGCTCTGCGGGGCGATGTCCCCCGTGTCCCCCCAAAAACAGCCAGCCCGAGCTAAGGAGCCGTCGGTAGGAGCTAATCACAGCAGTCATACGATATACGCGGATTTATTGCCAGGTTAAATAAAACAGAATAGTAAAACGACAGGCATCACACGTGGGATGAGCCATTTCATGACATTTCTGGCCGGGCTTGCAGCCTGGGATGAGGGGAAACCCTTTTCCTCGCCCCGTGGCTCTCAGGTGCCACTTGGCTGGGGCTCAGCTTTCTTCTCGCGGGGATTTCTCTTCCAGCCAACTGTCGCTGGCACCCAGCTGACTGCATTCAGGTGTCTGCGTGCTGCAGGGATCCAAGCAAAACTGCTCTTGTTTATCCTGACTTCTCTCCTGAGAAATTTGACATCTGAGGCACCGTCTTTGACATCTGAGGCTCTTCTTTGTTGGCAGTGTTAATCAACGGCCATCAAGGGGTTGATCAGATCCGTTTATCTCTCTATCTCTATCTCTACCTCTACTCCTACCTCTACCCCTACCCTTACCACTACCCTCTACCTCCACCCCAACCCCTATGTCTACCTCTACGTCTACGTCTACCTCTACCTCTACCTCTACCTCTACCTCTACCTCTACCTCTACCTCTACCTCTACCTCTACCTCTACCTCTACCTCTACCCCTACCTCTACCTCTACCCCTACCTCTACCCCTACCTCTACCTCGACCTCTACCTCTACCTCTACCTCTACCTCTACTATCTCTACCCCTACCTCTACCTCTACCTCTACCTCTACCCCTACCTCTACCTCTACCTCTACCTCTACCTCGACCTCTACCTCGACCTCTACCTCTACCTCTACCTCTACTATCTCTACCCCTACCTCTACCTCTACCTCTACCTCTACCTCTACCTCTACCCCTACCTCTACCTCTACCTCTACCTCGACCTCTACCTCTACCTCTACCTCTACCTCTACTATCTCTACCCCTACCTCTACCTCTACCTCTACCTCTACCCCTACCTCTACCTCTAGCTCTACCTCGACCTCTACCTCGACCTCTACCTCTACCTCTACCTCTACTATCTCTACCCCTACCTCTACCTCTACCTCTACCTCTACCTCTACTATCTCTACCCCTACCTCTACCTCTACCTCTACCTCTACCTCTACCCCTACCTCTACCTCTACCTCTACCTCGACCTCGACCTCTACCTCTACCTCTACTATCTCTACCCCTACCTCTACCTCTACCTCTTACCCTACCCCTACCTCTACCTCTACCTCTACTCCTATCTCTACCACTACCACTACCCCTACCTCTACCTCTACCTCTACCTCTACCTCTACCTCTACCTCTACCCCTACCCCTACCCCTACCCCTACCTCTACATGTACTCCTATCTCTACCCCTACCCCTACCCCTACCCCTACCCCTACCCCTACCTCTACCTCTACCTCTACCTCTACTATCTCTACCCCTACCTCTACCTCTACCTCTACCTCTACTATCTCTACCCCTACCTCTACCTCTACCCCTACCCCTACCTCTACCTCTACTCCTATCTCTACCCCTACCTCTACCTCTACCTCTACTATCTCTACCCCTACCCCTACCTCTACCTCTACCCCTACCTCTACCTCTACCTCTACCTCTACCTCTACCTCTACCTCTACCTCTACCTCTACCTCTACCTCTACCTCTACCTCTACTATCTCTACCCCTACCTCTACCTCTACTATCTCTACCCCTACCTCTACCTCTACCTCTTACCCTACCCCTACCTCTACCTCTACCTCTACTCCTATCTCTACCACTACCACTACCCCCACCTCTACCTCTACCTCTACCTCTACCTCTACCTCTACCTCTACCTCTACCTCTACCCCTACCCCTACCTCTACCTCTACATGTACTCCTATCTCTACCCCTACCCCTACCCCTACCCCTACCCCTACCTCTACCTCTACCTCTACTATCTCTACCCCTACCTCTACCTCTACTACCTCTACCCCTACCTCTACCTCTACCTCTACCTCTACTTCTACCTCTACCTCTACCTCTACCCCTACCTCTACCTCTACCTCTACCTCGACCTCTACCTCGACCTCTACCTCTACCTCTACCTCTACTATCTCTACCCCTACCTCTACCTCTACCTCTACCTCTACCTCTACCCCTACCTCTACCTCTACCTCTACCTCGACCTCTACCTCTACCTCTACCTCTACTATCTCTACCCCTACCTCTACCTCTACCTCTACCTCTACCCCTACCTCTACCTCTACCTCTACTCCTATCTCTACCCCTACCTCTACCTCTACCTCTACCTCTACCTCTACCTCTACCTCTACCTCTACTATCTCTACCCCTACCTCTACCTCTACTATCTCTACCCCTACCTCTACCTCTACCTCTTACCCTACCCCTACCTCTACCTCTACCTCTACCTCTACTCCTATCTCTACCACTACCACTACCCCTACCCCTACCTCTACCTCTACCTCTACCTCTACCTCTACCTCTACCTCTACCTCTACCTCTACCTCTACCTCTACCTCTACTATCTCTACCCCTACCTCTACCTCTACTATCTCTACCCCTACCTCTACCTCTACCTCTTACCCTACCCCTACCTCTACCTCTACCTCTACTCCTATCTCTACCACTACCACTACCCCTACCTCTACCTCTACCTCTACCTCTACCTCTACCTCTACCTCTACCTCTACCTCTACCTCTTCCTCTACCCCTACCCCTACCCCTACCCCTACCTCTACCTCTACATGTACTCCTATCTCTACCCCTACCCCTACCCCTACCCCTACCCCTACCCCTACCCCTACCCCTACCCCTACCCCTACCTCTACCTCTACCTCTACCTCTACTATCTCTACCCCTACCTCTACCTCTACCTCTACCTCTACTATCTCTACCCCTACCTCTACCTCTACCCCTACCCCTACCTCTACCTCTACTCCTATCTCTACCCCTACCTCTACCTCTACCTCTACTATCTCTACCCCTACCCCTACCTCTACCTCTACCCCTACCTCTACCTCTACCTCTACCTCTACCTCTACCTCTACCTCTACCTCTACCTCTACCTCTACCTCTACCTCTACTATCTCTACCCCTACCTCTACCTCTACTATCTCTACCCCTACCTCTACCTCTACCTCTTACCCTACCCCTACCTCTACCTCTACCTCTACTCCTATCTCTACCACTACCACTACCCCCACCTCTACCTCTACCTCTACCTCTACCTCTACCTCTACCTCTACCTCTACCTCTACCCCTACCCCTACCTCTACCTCTACATGTACTCCTATCTCTACCCCTACCCCTACCCCTACCCCTACCCCTACCCCTACCCCTACCCCTACCCCTACCCCTACCTCTACCTCTACCTCTACCTCTACTATCTCTACCCCTACCTCTACCTCTACTATCTCTACCCCTACCTCTACCTCTACCTCTACCACTACTTCTACCTCTACCTCTACCTCTACCTCTACCTCTACCTCTACCTCTACCTCTACCTCTACCTCTACCTCTACCTCTACTATCTCTACCCCTACCTCTACCTCTACTACCTCTACCTCTACCTCTACCCCTACCTCTACCTCTACCTCTACCTCTACCTCTACCTCTACCTCTACCCCTACCCCTACCCCTACCTCTACCTCTACTCCTATCTCTACCCCTACCTCTACCTCTACCTCTACCTCTACCTCTACCTCTACCTCTACCTCTACCCCTACCCCTACCTCTACCTCTACCCCTACCCCTACCTCTACATCTAACTGTACCTCTACCTCTACCTCTACCTCTACTTCTACCTCTACCTCTACCTCTACCTCTACCTCTACCTCTACCTCTACCTCTACCTCTACCTCTACTATCTCTACCCCTACCTCTACCTCTACTACCCCTACCCCTACCCCTACCCCTACCTCTACCTCTACCTCTACCTCTACTCCTACCTCTACCTCTACCTCTACCTCTACCTCTACCTCGACCTCTACCTCTACCTCTACCTCTACTATCTCTACCCCTACCTCTACCTCTACTATCTCTACCCCTACCTCTACCTCTACCTCTACCTCTACCCCTACCCCTACCCCTACCTCTACCTCTACCTCTACTCCTATCTCTACCCCTACCCCTACCTCTACCTCTACTCCTATCTCTACCCCTACCTCTACCTCTACCCCTACCTCTACCCCTACCTCTACCTCTACCTCTACCTCTACCCCTACCCCTACCTCTACCTTTACCCCTACCCCTACCCCTACCCCTACCTCTACCTCTACCTCTACCTCTACCTCTACCTCTACCTCTACCTCTACTACCCCTACCCCTACCCCTACCCCTACCTCTACCTCTACCTCTACTCCTACCTCTACCTCTACCTCTACCTCTACCTCTACCTCTACCTCTACCTCTACCTCTACCTCTACCTCTACCTCTACTATCTCTACCCCTACCTCTACCTCTACTATCTCTACCCCTACCTCTACCTCTACCTCTACCTCTACCCCTACCCCTACCCCTACCTCTACCTCTACCTCTACTCCTATCTCTACCCCTACCCCTACCTCTACCTCTACTCCTATCTCTACCCCTACCTCTACCTCTACCCCTACCTCTACCCCTACCTCTACCTCTACCTCTACCTCTACCCCTACCCCTACCTCTACCTTTACCCCTACCCCTACCTCTACCTCTACCCCTACCTCTACCTCTACCTCTACCTCTACCTCTACCTCTACCTCTACCTCTACCTCTACCTCTACCTCTACCTCTACCTCTATCTCTACCTCTACTTCTACCTCTACCTCTACCTCTACCCCTACCCCTACCTCTACCTCTACCCCTACCCCTACCTCTACCTCTACCTCTACCCCTACCCCTACCCCTACCTCTACCCCTACCTCTACCTCTACCTCTGTCTCCATTCTTATGTCTACCTCTATCTATTCATCTGAGGATTATTGTGATTTCTCATTAAATAGCAGGTGCAAGAAAGGAAGATGAAAATAATCAGGATTTGATCTTTTATTTTATTTATTTATTTATTTATTTATTTAAAGCCAAATCCTGTCTTTAACACAAAACGGCATTGCTTCAGCTGTGTGCACCCCCTCAGATTTCTTACACGAGGACTTGCTGGGGGAGATGTTCCCAGCGCTAGGAGCTGACAAACGCGTCCCATCTCTGTTACCAACGCGGCTCCGCACAGTCACGGCAGCAGCCAGGTAACATCTCGGGCAGTGAACTCCAGCTTCGGAGCAGGCGTTATCCCTGCCAAAGAGGTTTTGGAGATGGATCAGAGGGAGGTCATTAGGAAGGAAGCCGGGGGAGAGCCGGGATGCAGCAGGCAGCCCCGCTGAAGGCTGTGGTTTGTGCTTCCTACACACTTGCTATGCTTCCAAACCCATCCACGTCTGGCGGTATCACACACTGGGACTTCTTGGCCAATGGTGGGGGTCACCTCGTGGTAGACACCTAAATGTTGGCTCCAAAGTCTCACCCAGCCGTCTCAGCTCCCTCCATAGTCAACAGAGATGGGCACCTCTGTGACACAACTCGATTCCTTGGCTTAATTTCCCTGGGGTTGGGATGAATCACGCCGTGGCAGTGCTCAACGCTCTCCTTTGTCTAGAGAAGGAGACAAGGGCTGCCAGTGTTTGACTGGTTAATTTTCAGCCAGCTCAGTTTAAGGTGCTTAATGTTCAGCTGGCAAGCACCAAGCTCAGTGAATCCCACCTTGGGAGAACAATGTGCCAGTGTACGACAAGCAGCAGCAAGCCCCGGAACACAGCTCCTGCCTTGATTTATTTAACGTCTCCAGCCGGTGCTCACATCTGATCATGGGAACCGCTGTCTCAGCGAAATCCGGTTTGCTCAACCTGCAGAGCGTGCCTCGTCCTCCAGCACTGTTGTCAAAGAATACGTCCCGTGGGGACCTTGAAACGTGTCAGAGAGAGGGGTTTTCCCTGCACTGGCACGACGCTCGTTCTTATCAGCTGTCAAACCTTTGGCAACTCACCCTCTCCTGATAACACGGGTGAAAATCTGGGGTAGCCAAACCCAAAGGTTGGGCCAGGTCTCCATGCATGTGTCCTCAGGCCTGGTGGGAGCAACCAGTTTGGCCATTTTGGGTCCCGTCCAGCTGTTGTGATGGGTTCCCTGTGGCTGGGCAGTGCTGCCGACGGCTCGCCCTCCCGATAGCGAGAGCTCGCTGGAAACTTTTATCTGGCACGGCGCTTGGTGCCTGGCCTCCTCCGCTGCGGGAGCAGGTGCTGGAGGTTGTTTGGCTAGCTGGCTAAACAAACCGCAGCGCTTCCTGCCAGAGCTGGTGAAGTCAAGCCTTTCCAGATGCCTCGTCCCTCCGAGCCCAATGGGCAGCAGGCAGCAGCTCGCTTGGTTTTGTATACCCAGCGTTGAGGTGCGAAGCCTTCTTCTGCCTCAATGACAGCCATGGGTTCAGCTGTGGGGTGGCCCTAGGATGGGCTGCACAGCCAGGGTATAAAAAGGGGGATATTCGTGTTAAGATAATCCAGGTGGTCTCAACACTGCTCCCTCAAATCCTTCTTAATGGCCCTCGCAACTCGAGCTCGAGGTGTGATGAAAACCCACCACACCGATCTGCATCACGGAACGTGGGAAGCAGTGGCGGTGAGATATCAACGTCTGAGTGACAAAAAGTCCTGTGAGCTTTTTAAAAAGGAGAGGTCAGATGCTGTCCCATTTGTCTGGTGCCTCCCAGCTCTCCCCACTCAGGTACAAACCTCCCGCAGGTGATGCCAACGCTAGATTTCAAGACAATTGCTACTCCAACGATCCCTCAGTATATGATCCATCACCTTCTGAGAACAGGGACGTATCTCTGGATACACCTTTACACTCCCCGTGCAGTATGTGGCTTTACTTAATTTTCCTTTACTTCTTCTTCTGACCCTCTGCACCAAATCTCACTACGCTGCAGTTTTGGGGACTTCCTAAGAAAACTTTCTGAACTGCAGCCCAAGCCCGTGTCATTTCGCACGGGAAGCGTAACTGCGTTCTGAGAAAAATGGGAACGAGCGCTCCATTTTAAGCCCATCGCAGAAAGGAGTCGCTGGCGGAGTCACGCGGACACGCAGCTCCCGTCACCCTCCGGCCCGCGCCCGCCGCGTCCAGCCCTGCTCAGCAGTGTGCAGAAATAGACGCGGGCAGAAATGTGCCCAGACAAAAGCCAGGGTGGTTTCTGATGTCAGCCGGGCACCCCGACGTGGCTGCAGTCTCGTGGCGGCGCCCCTGTCCCCAGGCTCCTGCCCTCGTCTTTGGCTCCCTGGGGACACGTCAGGATGCAGAGGGAGAAGCGGAGAGATGGATTCAGTCTGTCAGCTTGAGATGAAACGCAGCGACGTCCGCCCCTTAGAAAGAAAGCTTGATTATTTTTTTTTTTGGTTAGAAAAAGTGTTTGGCTGAATCACTAGACCAGCTGCTTCCTACATAAATAAGAGGCATGCACGGTGTACAGAAAGGAATAGTTGACATTCCTAATCAATTAGATAAGGGGAAAAAACAGTCCATTTTCCTGTTCAAAATCAAATTATCGTGGTTACTTCAGATTTCAAGGGCATTTATCTTCCAGCTTCAGACAGGGGGGCACTGGGCAGGCTGCAGGTGCCTGGGCTGGGGCGAGGTTCAGCTGCCCGCTGGGGTGGAGGAGCCCCGGCCTGGCTCTCGCAGGGCACCAGCACAGGAATAGCCACGGTGTTTTGCAGGTGCGCCTCGGCAGAGCCGCGAACGCGTGAGCTTGCCAGGCAAAGCCTGGATTAACCGGCAGCGCTGGGAGGGAGCCCTCAAGCACTTGGGCCCAATTATGAAAGGGAAGCGCTCCCGGATCTTGCCCGCGCACTCCCTGGCTTTGAAAAGCTGTCTAAACATTTACCCAAGGTCTTGCCAAGGAAAGCAAGGTGAGGAAGAAGGTGGCTCGGAGGGCTGTGGGAGAGCAGAGGCACCTTCCCTGCCCCGGGCCAGCTCAGGACATTTCGGTGGAGGAGGAACACCGGGGCAAGCACCAGCCCCGTTGGGCATCGCCGCAGGAGGGGCAGGAGACGCAGGTGCTGCGGCGTGGGGCAGCATCAATCCAGATCTCTCCCTCCGCGTCGAGGTTTCCTGGCAATTGAGGGGAAAAATAAACAGCTGGGGTGAGAAAAAGAGCCTGCAAAGAGCCCCGCAGGAGCCCTCTGGAGCTTGCGCTCGCCCGAAATCCCAGGCCTGCAGTGCCACCTAACGAGCAGCCGCTGGGGCGGGGAGAGCGGGCAGCAGAGCCCCAGCGAGCGAGATTGGGAGGTGCCAAGGGGCCTCCCCGGACTGCATCCAGGTTTCTGCCTCTGCTGATGTAAGGAGGCACCGCAAACCAGCAAACCACCACCCTGGCAGGGAGCAGGCAGAAAATGTGCCACAGCTCAGTCCTCCTGGAGCTTAGAGCTCAGCCCGGGCACCCAGGCCGGGATGGGAGGCTTGTGGGGGCCACGGGGTGTGCAAGGAGCAGAAATCACTTTGGCCTAGGTCCGGATGCTCTGCAGGGGTTGGGATCTTTTCGTTTTTGTTTTATGCGGCAGCCTAACGCACAATGATTTGCTGAAAAGAAGAAAGCGGGCATGACGGTTCTGGCCGTGCAGCACCCTGCATGCAGAAAGCCCTCTGAAAAAGAGAAATTTCCAGGGCTGGACGCCCCACAGGCAGGAGGGGACAGAGCACAGGTGGACTGCAGGAACAACGCTGCCACGAGAGGCTCGTAGCGAGGGCAGGAATCTTCCAGAGTGAGTGGCTGGAGGAGTTTCTGTAAGTGCGTGGGAGCCAAGGCGTTTCCAAGACATACTTATGGCCATAGTTGGGCAGGCTTGCATTAAAACAGCAAATTTCAAGCGTATTGAAACAACAAAACTAAAATCCATCGAAACCACAAATATATGTGTGTATACAAAACACACACACGCGAACGAAAACAAACCAAACCAAAAAAAAAAAAGAACCACAAAAGCGCTTCTTTTGCCTTTCCCACCCACACTTCAGTTCTGGGCTTCGGAGTGCTGAAAAAAATCCTACAGCAGCTTCCTGAAAAGGAAGCTATAAAAACGGTGTACTTTGTGTACCAAAGCAGCGTGCTTCGGCCCTGCTGTGACACAGAAATATTCAGCATCTGAAGTGGCCCCGAGAGAAGGAACACCATTCTCTAGCTAAGTATTTATCTTGGAAAGAAGAGAGCAGCCTTGCAGCACCTTCACAAGGACCCGTTTACGTATTTCGGATGAATCTGGCACTGGAGAACATGTACACACAGCCAGGGATCGGCGTCGGGGCCAGGGCACAGATCTCTTGCCCAGGAAAAGAGCTGTCAGGTTGGGCTGTGCCACACGGCCGCCTGCTCCCTGGGAGCTCTGAAGTTGTCTTGCGCCAAGCGGGTCAGCTGCAGGGGGTGGATGTGTGCCCCCTGACTCCCCAGAGAGACAATAACCTGGTGTTTGGGGCGGTGTCCCCAAAGATGGGATCCCAAAGACAGAAAAGGGACGGGACCTTGATCACTAGCACCGCTGGAGGTGTGCTGTACCTGCCGAGCTATCGTTAAACAGGTAAGAAAAGTCATCTTTCAGCGGCATTTTCAAAGAAAAATGGTAGCTGCTACTGTCGGCACTGATCCTGTTCTAGGAACTAGCTGAGCTCTTTGAGGAAGATTGGGAAGAAAACCTAAAGGACGGTTCCATGTCACTCCCGGCTGTCAGCCAAGGTGCAGGAAAGCTGCCCCCCAAGGTGAGGTGACACTAAGGGACAAGTGCCAGCCGTGTGGTGTTCGGAGGCTCAGTCTGGGGTTCAGCGCTTGCCATCCCATTTAGATGGCACTCCTGGTACCTCGGGGCTGCATGCAAGGCATAGCCACAATGAAAGAGAAATGCTGGGTGCCCTGATCTAACGGGGTGAAAGGCTGAAGCAGAAAGCTGTGAGAAAAGCCTTGCAAGGGGTGGAGAAGCCCCATGCCAGGCAAAAAGGGGCTAAGGGTAGAAATGAAATGAAACTGAACCAAAACAGATAATTTTCTTTGCGGCAGACCCCAACTAGAGCTCTCAGAGGGACCGAGGCTTGGGCTGGGTAATCTTTCTTCTAACCTCCAGGACTAGCTTCTTTAGCCAGGGCAAAGGGACAAAATTGTTTGTTTTCCTCGTGTTTTGTGTAACCCCTGAAAGCAGAACATCACCTTATGCAAGGGCTGGGGCTAGCTGGCCATCTGCTTTCGGGAAATCTCTGTGCTGGGAAAGGATCAGAGCCAGGCGAGGAACACACAGCAGAAGTGCAGCTTTAAACACTTCAGTCGCTGGCTGCTGTTGCAAGGCTCTGGGTAAACCGAGGGGCTGCCAATTGGCGGCAGAGGGCAGCTGCATTCTTTCCACAGGCTTTAAAAAACCTACAGCATTAAAGGCACTGATGGGCACAGCCATAGGGTAGTTTTCTTGGTGCCCTTGGGCTTCGCTGCTGGTACTCAGCGCGTCCTGCCTGTGCCTTGTGCTGTTTCCACCCCACTCAGCCAGCTCAGCCCTGAGCGGGCTGGTCTCAGAGGCCAGCTTGTCCATTTGCTGCCCTTTGGTTTGGCGATGCGTTACGAGGAGGCTGCGTAGCAAATCTCAATCTGCGCATAACACGGACCTGCGCACACAGAGCAGCACGAGGAGTGCCATCTACTGATAATTACACATACAGCAGCGCACAGCCCTAGGCCAGCTCACCCATCAGGTCGCCGATCCATTGCGAACGGCATCATCACCGGCAGCACGGCTGCTCATGGCTGCCAGCTCCCGCGGCGTTACGGAGTCGTGGCGGCGGCGGCGTGCTCGCGGGCTGCCAAATCCTGCTCCTGCTGCAAGGTCGTTTCTTGGAGCTTCAGCAGGCAGCGTTTCTTCAGGGATGTGCCGCGTTGTTTTGAAGCAAGCCCGATCTTTGCTGCAGTCTTCTGGAAAAAAAAAAAAAAAAAAAATCCTTGGCAGGATTAGGCTTTCTGGAATATAAATGCCCACTAATAATTTTTTAGCGTTAATGGAAGTGCCTGTATCTACTGCAGGCTGGGTCGTTTAATCAAACTAGCAGCAATTAAAATGGTAATTTCTCCGCACTAAATTCTGCTTGCAGTTTTTACTCGAGTAAAACTCTTTGAAGTTAATTGGAATTTTGATTAAAGACTCGTGGATCTGGGTCTCTGAATTTGTACTAAGGAAGGTTCAATATTTGCTTTGGTTTTCTGCACGCTGAGTTCACTGCTATGTATTAGTGTGGTTGTACAATTAGCCGTAACAAGAACGACTCCAGTAAAGATTTCTGTAATCTAGTTCTTGATATACTTTTAAAAAGGTCTTTTAACAGAATGCCTTTTGAAGGCTGCCAGATGCGAAAAATTTGATTGCTTAAATTGTTTGTCTTCATTATTTCTAGTCCCTATAAACGGCAGAGTAACATTCTCTTAGCGGCAATTCAAAAGTTGGGACAGGGTGGGAGGAAGGGAGATGTTCTTGCTTTTCACCCTTATGGTTCCAGTTTTGGTTGTCAATGCAAAAAGAAACAAACAAACAAACAAACCGAACAAAACCCACAAACCAACCCCCAAAAAACCCTCCACACCCCATCTATTCAAATTACATTATAACCATTATTAAAATAATAACTAACTGTGGAGTAACAGCTTTAAATGCTTTTTTTGTGTGTGTGTTTGCAAGTGGGAGCTCTGCAGAAAACTGCTCAGACTATTGCAAGAGGCTCAGTAACGTTTTCTGAAGAGTAAAACTGAACCACGGTAGCATGTTTTGCCACTTGAAGCACTTGAAGAAACAGAGGAGCATTGCCTTTGTGGCTGCCTGAATTACACAGATAAATTTAAGCAAAGTCGGTATAGCTGCATGTGAGAATAAAAGCTCCTTGAATGGAAGAGGAGTGGCGCAGAAACATGCCCAGAAAACAAGGACACAAATTGTAGGCTTGTGGGGGAACGTGCCTGGAACTTGGCTGCAGGCTGCTGTCATCCTGTGGGCAGCATGCATCACCTCCAGGAGAAGGAGAGATATTTCTCAAGATCTCTGAGGTGCCTGAAGCAAATATCGCTTAAACTGAGATTGGGTCAATAGTTGGTGTAAGAAAAAGAAAAGGAAAAGCGGGAAAAAAGAAGGGAATAATTGTGCAGAAATGAGAGTGACGGTATTGGGGGCTTGGATTCTTACTGTACAGCTCTGTTTAAAAGAGTATCAAAGCTTGTGATCAAATTGCTTCGTTCTGAGAATCCCTTCAGCATTCATTAAGAAAGTTTCTTTAATCTTGAAAAAAAAAAAAACACACAACTCTTAAGCTTAAAAGGAATATTGAATAAGATGTAAATCTCCTTTACCAACAGGTCCAGCAGGTTATCAATAACGAATTCATTTGCAAGTTTATTTGCTGTGCTGGGGGGATATTTTTTTTCCTTTCATCCCAACATGGTCAACGTCAGGTTGACAATGTGCAGTTTCTCCCATTTTCCAGTTCAGCTCTGCAATAATTTAAGTGCAAGGAAAGGGATTAAAAAGCCTCGCAACTCAGAGAAACGTTCTCATCTTTTCTCCCTCGTTTTTCTGAAGCTCTTAGCTTTGAGTTACAGAGTAAAAATTGTGGTTTTTTTTTTTTTTTTCCCTCTAAAATGTGGAAACGCAATATGAGGAAGGAAGGACTGGCACTTTTTGACATTTTACTTCGCAAGGCAGCACGAAACCTTGAACGCTGAGCGCCCGCGCAGCTCCAAAGCCAAACCGCCGCTAAGCCGCATGTAATGGTTAGCCCAGCGCCCACAAGGCTGGGCGGTGAACTTTGAGCAGGCTGTTTTTCGACAGGCAAAAGCGAGAAGAAGAAAACACCTCAGCCAGCGGCACCTGAAGGGCCGGCCGGCGGAGGGGGACGGGTCGCTGAGGGGAGGCGGGAGCTTGAGGGGGGGGACGGGCGCCATTTCCCCTCCCTCAGCCCGCCCTCTTAACGCTTTGCCACCCGGCGGCTCGCCGCCTGACGGCAGCCGGGGGCCTCCCTCATCCCCTCGGTGCTCCCCGGAGCGAGAAAAACCGGGGGAAGAAAGGGGACGGGGACGTGAGGGGAGCGGGGCGGCCATGAGGCGATGGAGGGAGGGGAGGGAGGGGGGGGCGGTAGCGTCCCCTCAGGCGGTTCCCGCCCAGCGCGAGGCCACGCCCCCCGCGCGCGCCTGAGGAAAACGTTGCGCAGGTTCTAAAGCGGGGGGGGGGGGGGAGGGGGGCGTGTGAGGGGGTGTGTGAGGGGGGAGAGCCGTTAACGGCCGCCACCGGGCAACGGCCGTCCCCACAGCCGCCCTCCCGTCCCCACAGCGCTCCCTTCACGCCCTCATGGAGCTGTCGGCCATCGGGGAGCAGGTGTTCGCGGTGGAGAGCATCCGCAAGAAGCGCGTGCGGAAGGTGGGCAGCGCGGCGGGCAGCGGGGACCCCCCCCCCCCCCCCCAAAACACACCCCCCTCACGGGACCGACCCCTTTTCACGGCGCTGACAGGGCTTGGGGGGGGGGTTGGGGTCGCTGATGAGGCGAAATGGGCATCCCCGGATAGGTTTTGGGCAGAGGGGGGGGGGGGCTGCACCCCCCTGTAAGGGGTTATAGGGGATGCAGCGCCTTTGCGAAGTTCCCCATAGGGTCGCCTTCCCAAACATCAGGGACCTGCCCCCCCCCCCCCCCCCCCCCCCCCATAGGTAGATAAGCCCCACGCTGCAGCTCGCTTTGGCTCCTCCACTGTTGTGTAAAGGTTTGTGCACCTGCAGCGCTGGCATCCTCCCGCTAACCTGAAGGCCGCTGCCCTGCTTGGGGAAGTGTTTTTGCAAGTCCCCCCGTATCCTGTTAAAGGCAGCACTGATTGCCCGTGCTCCTCAGGGCCCTTGGATGCGCTGCTGCTGCTGCTTGGCTTTCGGTTTTGTACTTGGAGTGCACAAATAAACGGTTAACTCTCAAGTTGGGCTGTGAACTGCTGTTTGTTCGGGTCGAGAGGCTGGCGGGCTGTGATGGATGGAGCAGCGCTCCTGTGAGGCGTGTAGCAACTGGAAGGGAACATGCCGAAGAGATGCTTCATAGGATCGGAAATCTTGTCCTTCTCCTCCCTGCTTAAACAAATTCCTTTGACACCTGCTCTTGGCATGCATCTCCCTCTCACGTTTATGCATGCTGACTTCTTGAAGCGTTCCCTGTAAACGCGGGGATGGTTGCAGTCTGGCTCGCCGGCTGGCTTTTGGGCTTCTGCCTGCTAGCTTCTGCAAAGGTCTGATCCCGATCCAATGGTAGTTCAGGCACTCCTAAATAGCCCTGTGTGCCCGTGTCCTGGGGGAAGAGGTGCAGCAAGCACAGCTGAACGAGGAAGTGGCTTTCTCTTGAAAATAAAGTGATGGGAAATGAGCTCTTCGGTTGCAGAGTTTAGTCCTGTTGATTGGTTGCACCTCTTACCGTAGCCCATATTTGGTTGCAGAGTTCACCTGTTTTCTTCTTCCTTTTTCCGCCCTCAGGGTAAAGTAGAATACCTGGTGAAGTGGAAAGGATGGCCCCCGAAGTAAGTTGTGTTTTACTTGTCTTTTTTTCTTTAATATTCGGTTATAGGTTTCGCTGTATCTCTGCAGCTGAGCATCTCGTTCTTCATGTGTAACCTCGTGCCTCATTCCAACAACTACAAACAAAGAGCCACAAACCAAAACTCTGTACTATTTCCGGACTGGCAGCCGAGGGATACAAACCGTGTGTCAGTCTGTTCGGGTTGGTTTTTGCCACCACTGAAATATTCCATTGAGATGCTTTCTAGATACGTGGCTTTTTAAATTCAGCGTGAGTTTAACAAGGAACCCTGATTCTTCTGGATTTGGCACGGGGCTTGCTTTTCTGAGTCAGCACCGAGAGGACCCCGCTTTATTTGTAGAGCTATTTGCAGTCTTTTAAAATAGAAAACAAGGTGACGGTCTTGTCTTGCAGTCCTACTGTATATCCCCTCTGCAAGTCACAAAGGAAAAGGGCAATATTTCGGTTTTATTGATGGCAGCCAAACGGAGGCGATCTTTGCCCCTTGAAAATTACCGCCATGCCTTCATTTCCTTGTCTGAAACCTTTTGTTGTTTTGAGTGCCTTTTCTGCTTTTGCTTTGGTTGCCATATTGCAAGAAGAACAGAATAAATCTGTCCCTTTACAGCATTGCTGCGCACTGTTTACAGATACTTCTCTATCAAAATGCAGCTGCCTCTGAGGAAGCGTGGTTGCTCTGTGCCTACACAATCTGTAAAAAGCTTTGAGATTAAAAAAAGATTAGGTAACTGGAGAATATTACGACGTCAGCCCTGTAGCAGAACGGCCTCACGGTCCGTGCAGGGCCCCGTCTGCTTTTCTGTTTGTAGCTGTGCACACGCACAGCGCGCGTGGCGACGGCTGCGCTACGCGTGCGGTTGCGCTGGATGGTGCTGAGCAGAAGGGAATTCCTGCTAGCTCATCCGTGCAGCTGCAGAGGGGGCTGCTCGGATGTTGTCCCGACAGATTGTACCCGGTGTTTCAGACGTTGAAATGTGTTTCTGCATGCCTAATCCTTGGAGGGCACGCACAAATAAGCAGCTTTTTCTTTCTGGTGGTGGTGGTAGGAGGGGGGTGACTTTGTTCTTGACTATGAATTCTGCTGTTGGAGCATAACCTTGTGTGTTTGAGTACCAGCTGCCACGTAGCTTGGCTCAATTGTTGGACCACTTCTCCCTCCCAAGTAGCAAAGCCTAATTTAATCACTGGTAGAGATTGGGAAACATTTCTAGGCTGTGAGGCATCGTCCCATTTGGCTAGAATACCAATGTTTGTCCTGTTCTCCTTTCCACAAACACTTTGAGGTCCTTCTTGGCCAGTGACTTTGCAGGAGAAGATGGATTGAGGCACGGTATCGTGTTTCTTTTGACAGAGCAGCCCTTATTCGAGCGGCTGCCTTTCCTTGCCCTGCATCTTGGATCAAACTCGGGGGGAAACAGGAGCTCTGTTCTGGGAGTTGAAAGCGCAGCCTTCTGCCCCGGGAGCAAGGGGGTGCAAAGGCTCCCTTGCTGTGATGCTGTGAGAAGTCCAAACACCTTCCCTCTTCCCACATGCTCCAGCTTTGAAGAGCACTGATTTATTTATCTTTAACTGTTCACTCCGTGGCTTGAGGTGCTTAAAAACAGGATGCTTGGAGCATGCGAGCCACTTTCATCCTGCTAGCAGCCTCTCTTCCCTATTTCTAAGCAGAAATATGCCTGTGACGGCATGCAGCACCACAAGCTGTTTGCGTCTTCGCCTTCCAATATCTGCTTCCTCATCCCTCGTCGTGTTTTCGTTTCATTCCCCTCCCCAGCCTTGTCGCATTGCTCTGTAATCTCTGCACCGGTTACTCCATGATTCCCATTGCAGGCGTCATGGAGGAGAGAGCAAGGGTAGGACTGCAGTTGGCTGCTCTGCCATTTTTTTGGTATTTCACAGTTCAAAGAGAATCGTTCGAGCCCTGCTCCTCAGATTGCTGGCTCCTACTGCAGGAGTCAGGTAATGGAGGAGTTACAGCCTGATTCTAGCTACAAGCTTGTTTACAACTTGTGTTGGAGTTAAGAGGGGAGGGGGAAGAGGAGGAGTAGAAGGAGGGGGAGGAGGATCATATGATCTATGTTTTCCAGAGTGCCTGCTCTCTGCAGTTCTGCTGCAGCCTGGGCTGTGTGTGCCCGTATATATAGCTCTGTGCGTGTGTGTGCGTGTGTGGCAAACTGAACTGTTTTTTTTTTTTTTTTATGTGCAGTGTTTTGCCACTGCAGTGAAGCCAGGAACTGAGCTGCAGAGAAAAAGGCAACACCCACTGTGGATTATTCATTTTTCTTTCTTTCTTTTTTTTTTTTTTTTTTTTTTTTAAAAAAAAGCAAATCCTCTTTCTTCTCCTGCCCATGAAAAGTAATCTGATGGCCTCCCCCCTTTCCTCCCCCCAGTGTTATTATTTTTCCTAAATTTGTACAACGAGTGCCAGAATCCCTGCAGCTGGGAGGAAGCCTTCCTCTGTTCAAACAGCATCTTGGCTTTGACAGCTCACAGTCAGGTTGCTGCAGGAGGCTTGGGCAGGGGAGGGAGGGATCAGATGGTTATGAAGACGTCTGTTCTTAACCCTCTGATGTACAGTGCACGTTGGGATACCTGAATTTCATATTTTTGTTCCTCCCTTTTGTAAAAACTGCACCTTCATGGGTAGGACCATTCTCCAGGAGCTCTCCCGTGTTTTCATTTCCATTTCATCTGCTCATGGGGTAGAAGAAAAACATTGCCAAACCACCTCCCCTGCATACATATATGCATGCACCACCTGCCCTCGTGTGCAGTCTGTGCTTCATCCAGAAATGGAAGCATCCAAAAATGCTTTCCCCCAGTTGAAAGGCACGGATACTCTTGCCACCCACCCATATCTCATGTCTGGCCTTCTTCACGGGGGCCGGAGGAGCTCTGTCTCCAGGCCTGGGGCCTCACATTCCAGGAAACCGAATGGCCGGCGGCATTTGGGGTTTCAGCCTTGCTTTCTTGCTGTTGAGTTTGCGTACTAGAGACACGCCACCCATCTTTTCTGGACAATTTCTTAGAATAAACCCACAGCAAGGCCTGCCTTGTGACCCTTCCACCCTCCAGAAACCTTTTACAAGGGGAATTTTTGGCTGCTTCTGGTATCAAGAGCAGCTGTGCCCCTTGGGGACGGGTTTTGGTGTGGCCTGCTGTGTGGGTTCATAACCTTCCTGAGCAGCTGGCTCCATCACAGCTCTCTGGCTATCCCAGAGGGAGACGGGGCAGTGAGTGACACTGCTCACAAGCTACTTTTAGAGCATCCAGCTTATTTTGAGTAGTTTCAGTAGCCCTAACCACGGTGCAGGTGTGTTCCTCCTGCTTTGGTACTGAAACACCGATGGCCTCTGAGAGCGAAATGACCTGCAGGGGGAGCCGAGGAAGAGTTGGAAAGGCGCCATCAGCTTGCCTGGGGGCCCAAGCCTAAACATGTTTAGTTGAATGGCAACAGTGGAGAAAAATTGAACTCTTCTTAAATAAATACTGTAGGCTCCGGTGATTAGAGGTAATTAATAATGCAGGTGAGAAAGCGTACTTTTAATCTTCGAGCGCTCTCAATTAAGAGAGACCTATTTTTCAGAAAGCTGTGTCAGATCTCATCGCATCCCATGGATTTACTGGACTTGTGGGAGTGCTGCAAATGTGACCTGGTTAGGCGTTGTCTTCAAAACAGCTTGTGCCTCTGCAGAGGCTTTGCAAACTGTGGAGGGAGCCCAGGGGAAGAAAGCCTTCCCTGTTCGACAAATTGCTGCCTGATGCTTGGCCCTGCCTGTTTTTGGGAAGAGGAGGTGGTGTCTGGCAGGAAGTTTTTTGGGGGGAATGGCTGGGATTCCTCAGAGCTCCAGCAATGTTGTGGCAGGCCCCGCTGACCCTTGTGAAGACAGTATCCAGGGCCTCAGCATGCTGGGAGCAGCCCTGCAGAGAGAATGTTTCATTAAAACGTTGTTTACTTTATATTCCTTATGTTTTTCTTCAGATACAGCACATGGGAGCCAGAGGATCATATCTTGGACCCTCGCCTGGTAGTGGCTTATGAAGAAAAGTAAGGGCGCATGTTCTTTTCTCTCCCTGGATGCAGGAAAAGGAAATACTGTCTTTATTTCGTAGCGTGTATAAAGTACCCTGCTTCAATCAAAGATGAGATGAGTAGGGATGAGCCCTGCTCCATCTCTGTACCCCGGTTGTTGCTGAGGCAGATAAGGCAGGGCTGGCACTGTTTGGGAAATAAGGCCAAACACAAGCAGCATTGAGCCAAAACGCAGTCAGTTTCAGGTTTTAATCAGGCCCAGGGCTGGACTGGAGTGATGTGAGGTGATAAGTTTCCCTAACCCATCCTCGATCAGTGAAGTCAGAGAAAAATCCCCTTGTTGCAAGAATTTCACTCCTACACGAAGAAATTCTGGAGTGCTTTCCAAGCCCGCGCTGCTCCTAATTGGGTTTCGATGGAGAAAGCGAGGGAGCTCTGCTGCAAAAGGTGGAGGTCTTGAGTAGGCTTTGTGCTGTGGTGTCTGGTGCTTGGCTTGATTTGTGTTCCTCCTTCACAGGGAAGAGAGAGACCGCGCTTCAGGGTACAGAAAAAGAGGCCCCAAACCCAAGCGCCTCCTGCTGCAGGTAGCCTCTTGCTCTTCTACCGTATAGTTGTGACTGGTTAGCTGCTGCGCTGCTGCCCTGCCCGCGGGAAAGTGGAAACTGCCCGTTGGTTTTTGCGTGGACAAAATCGGAGGTAGCCAGCTAAATCAGTAGGTAGGCAGGTTCCTTTAACCTGATAGCCGAACAGCGGCTAGCAAGGCAGAGAAGAAGGGGCAAAAAATAAACAAAACGAAGGAAGAAAACCAGCTGTTGCTTTCTGAAATAGGATCTTCTAGATTTTGGACTTGGGTGGTTGCAAATAGTTACCTGGTTTGCATGGCCTTTACCTGCACCCTGGGCCTGGAGCTTCCAACATGTGCAAGGCAGTAGCTGCTTGGAAGTGGAGGTCCAGCACGCTTTGGTGCCCCGCAAAGCAGCCGATCTCAGGCTGCACGTGTGAGAGAGAGCTCAGATGGCAGGTGAAAAAGTGAGAGAAACAGTGTGATAGGAGCAGAACGACTTCTCCTAGGTCACCTAGATGCTCAGGGGCTGAACTGAGGATAGATTCCCGGCTCCCAGGTGAGAGCCCTGGCTATTATCAGATTCCCATTCTGCCCCTTGCTGTGTTGATGTCTTGGCAGCGGCTGTATGGCATGGACTTGAGGAGTGCCCACAAGGGAAAGGAGAAGCTCTGTTTCTCTCTTGCACGGAGGTTTGGAGGAGGAGACAGTAGCCTGCCAGGGGCCAAGACAGGGCAGGCAGAGTTCTCAGAGAAGACTGGGGGAACAGTCCTGCCCTTCTCTCTCCGGAAGCAACGCAAAAACCAGAAGTACCTGCGACTGTCAAGGAAGAAGTTCCCCCGCATGACGAGCCTGGAGAGCCGGAACTGCAGGTGTGAGTTCTTCCTGAACGATGCGGTGGGCCTGGAGGCCAGGCAAAGCCCCGAGGACTGGGAGGCCGTGCAGAACACCAGCAAAGAAGGTAAGGCCAGACGCCCCTTCACTGGGAAGTTCTGGGGCATGAGAAGGATGCTCTACGTGTTTCCCCCTTATTTGCCCCATCCTGGGATTGCGGTTTAGGTCAGGTCCTCAGAGCAGTTCTCGTTGGCTCGTATTGTGGCCCTCCTGCCTGCAAATCCCTTCCTGTTTGGATGTCAGTACGTCTTCGTCTGCTGATTTATCTTAATCTACCGTCCTGTCGTGAACAGCGACAGGACCCGAGGGAACGGCACGAAGAGGTGACAGGGGAGGGCGTTAGGGAAAGGTTCTTCACCGAGGGGCTGGTCAGGTGCTGGAACGGGCTCCCCAGGGCAGTGCTCAGGGCACCGAGCCCAATGGAGTTCCAGAAGTGTTTGGACAACACCCTCAGACACATGGCCTGAGGTTTGGGTGGTCCTGTGTGGAGCCAGGAGTTGGGCTGGGTGATCCTTGTGGGGCCCTTCCAACTGCAACACTCAGTGATTGATCTGCTTTAGTGTGCGCCTGTAGTCTTAAGCGGGCAGTGCCCCTCCCAGTGTGAGCAAACAGGCAGAACTTACTGGAACTTACTGCAGTCTTCCAGTTTCCCCCCAGCAGAGGTGACACGAAGGTGTGACAGTGACGAGCTCCGCCTCTGTCCACGCGCCAGCACGGGTTTTGCCTGCTGGCAGGCTGTGGGCAAGCAAGGACAGCAGCGCTCCTCTCCTAGTGCTGCTCTGAGAGCAAACAGGAATGCCCTTAGGAACCCGCGGCGCATTCCTTCTGCCCCCTCCTTCCCCTTCCTCCCCACGCCCCGCGTCCTCTCTGAAGTCCTTTGCTGCAGAGCTATGTGCGAGGGGGGTGAGAGATGCAGCGAGGATGGTAACTCCTGCCTGATCCCTCCGAGTAGGCAGCGGGAGTGTAGGCATGGGAGATGTCCAAGCGCATTTGGCATTTTGGGGAGGGAGGGAGGGATACCAGCATCTTGTGCAGGAGAGCTGTGGGATGTGCGTGTTGCTCCGAGTTACCAGGGAAACTCTATCCGTGCATTATTAGAGCTTCTGAAGGTGTGAGCCTTCCCGAGGAGTGGAAAACAAGGGCTTGTGCTGCTTGTAGTAGCTGAGGGAATCCTGCTACTCCTTGCTAGGAGCAGTTGTGAGCCAGGCTGGGTGAGGCAGGATTTTGGGAGAGGGCTGTGTTCTGGGAATCAGCACCAGCCCCTCTTCTTTCTGAGAGGGACTCAAACGGCGACTGAAATCCAGAGAGGCAGCAATGGGGCAGGCACAGAGGAACTCGGAGTCACGTCCTGGCAGCGACCAAACGTTGGGGGCTCCTCTCCCCCAGAAGTGCTGGTCTTTAAAGCACATGGGGATCTGAAGGGTGGACAGCACTAGAGATACGTGAAACAGTTCTCCACCAACACATGGCATGTGTGGAATTCCACCTAGCGCCAGGGTGGATTGAACTCCTCCTGAGGTGAAAGTAGACACCCCAAATATTTGAGACAGAAGCCAGGAAATACCCTCCTGGGGATGTTTTTCCCATGTTCTTTGCCTAGGCTGGGACAGCAGAGTATAGTACAGGTAGGGTGGCAGAGAGAGGGCATGTTTTCCATCCTCTCTGTGTTTTTGTGTTTATCTTTAGGGCCTAAAAATGAGGTTTTGATTGGGAGTGGGACAGTTCATTATTCTTACAGTGTGAAAGCGCAGGAAAGTTTGGGTTTCTTGTAAGGAGCTATCGGGGAGCAAAGGACGGTTGTGAGAAAGGGAGAGCAGCTTCTCTGTGAAGCAATATTGATTGGTTTCGGAGACAATTGCACCCAGGCTGCATTACAGGTGCAGTACAAGGAAGCCCCTCGATTTTACATCCCTTTGGCTCCCATGGGAGGGTTGGAAGAGTGGAGCGTGTCTAGGAGCTTGTGATTTCTGACTTTTCAGCAGGGCATTTGCAGGCAGGTGAGCTCACACCTGGGTGGGTTTTACTGCCAGGAGCAACTGAGGGGCTGTTACCCGTGAGATGGCAGGGGATTGGGGCTGCTGGGATGCGCTGGGTGGTGGTAACGGGTCTTGGTGCCTTGTGTCTTTTCTGATTTGATGCTGGTGTGTGTCTCGACACCCCTGCTGCCGTTTGCTTTCCCCATTATAACCCGCAGCAATCTCCTGCTTTCCCATAGCCTCTGAGGGCAGGGCTTGCCCATGTCCTTTCTTTCCTTGTGCGTGCAGACTCAGTGCAGGCTGATTTCACCACCATTTGTCAGGAAGGAGGCCCCTTTTCCATCCTTCCCTTCCCTTCCCTTCCCTTCTCCCCGCCCTCTCTCCCTCTCGCTAACGTGCTCTTATCCGCCTCTCCTTTTGCAGCAGATGTGGATGGCAGTCTCCCGTGGATCCCTACTGTGCCCCCCAGCGAAGTGACAGTGACAGACATCACGGCCAACTCCATCACCGTCACTTTCAGAGAAGCACAAGTGGCCGAGGGCTTCTTCCGAGACCGGAGTGCGCAGTTCTGAATCTCTGTTTTCACTGCTCCCCAAATCCAGTGCTTTTAGGGTGGGGCTAGGGAGGGGTTACTTTATCCCTTAAGGAAAAAAAATCCAAAATGTCTCCTTAAAATGTTTACAGAGACCTTTTCTTTTTCCTCCTTTTTCCCCTTTCAGATACGCAAAAAAAAAAAAGGGGGGGGGGGTTGGTGTTGCAGCATAGGGGGTGTGTGTTTGTCATCGCTTTGTCCATCCGAAAAACTGACAGCCCTTTCCCTGGCAAAGACTCCCCTCCTCGATGTGAAAGCAGCGAGCTGAACAATTCCCCTTTTATCCTGCTAAGTGGCGGCAGCTGCGTTTGTGGGGAGAGGGCATGTGGAGGTGGAAAGAGAGCTGGATCTCCAGCCTGCCGCCTTGTTCTGCAATTGATATCCCCTGGATAAAGATATTTCTCTGTGCAGTGCTCTTCCCACCTTCCTCCTCCCTCTCTTCATCCAGCAGCGAGAGGCGATGGATCCTACCTGTGTAGATAACTCCAGCCTGTTCAGACTTTCTCTCCAGTGCTGTTTTCCCTGTGGCCTGCTGTCAGGACTTCAGAGCTGTGTTTGCCTGCCTGTGGTAAGTAAGTCTGTGCAGCACAGGTCCTTCCAGACGGCAGAGGTTTCTCCGTTTGTTTGTCGGTCGTGCAGGAAAGCCTGAAATGCATCCCTGAAATCCCTAGATTGGCTCCCTAAATTCGATTTGCCCTCATTAAAGCTCAGAAACCCAGCCCAGGCAAGACATACCGCTCTGTCTACGCTAAACAAGATTTCCAGGCTCGTCTGTGCTGTGTGAGAAATGCGTTACGGAAAGTGGGGTGTTCTTATCCTTTGCCAAATTCTGTATTAATGACAAATGCTGCCCTGAGTCCGTGGTAGTAGTTGTTTGAAAACTGACTCCTGCTCCCTGAGAGGAGGGGCTACCAGGACAACTGAAGCATTGCCTGGCACTGCAAAGATATTCAAGATCTTGGCACAGGCCCAGGACACAGGAATTGGACAGAATTGAGCTAGAAACGGACCTTGATTAGCAGCAAATTCTGTTCTTGGATGCCATTGGGAGATCCAAGGTAAACAACATGTGGGGAAGGCATGCATTGGAGTTGAAGAGGGGAAAAAAACCTTAATTCTTAGCAATGAGAATTCTTGGGTTGTGCTGTCGGAGTAATAATCTGCCGTGACTCCAGCCTCCTCACAGTATCTGTGATCCTGTACTGCTTTACTGATGGGAACTTCCCCTTGGAAGGCTGAAAACTCTTTGCCAAGGAAAGTGGTCTGCATTTCAATAGACCCCGCCTGATCTTGCACTTCAAAATGCCTTGTGCTGGACTGCCCGTGACACTTTGAGGTTTTGGAAGAATTGCTGTCTGTTGAGTTGGTAGTCTTAACGTCTGTTCTCGCACGTGCATATTCTCTTCCATTTCAAAAAACCGAGTTTTATTTAACTAACTTAACAGTTTATAGACCTTTTCCTATGGAAAGCAAGAAAAGTAACCTAGAGTCTGAGGTGGGAACTGCCAGAGAGAGTGCTGCAGAGTAATATCGGCTGTCACGATTATTGTCTTTCAATCTTTTTTTTCCCCTTTCCCCACTCCACACGATGCTGTATTTATAGGAAGCTCTGCTCTGAGCTCTGAGGTAAAGACACCTGTGGAACTCCGCAGCGTGCAGTAGTTGCTTTGCAAGGCTTTGGCTGCTAGCCTGCAGAATTTGGGAGCTCTGGGACTTCTGGTCATCCAAACATCTGCTTTTTGCAAAGTGCTTGGGCTGCCCCAAAAGCTTTTAGTAAAAGCAGGCTTTATGGCAGATAGGATGTGACAGGGCAGCGTAGAGTTAGGATTTCCCCTTCCACCTCAAAGCTGTTCGAACAGGCCTGTCTCTTACTGTGTCACAGCAGTTTCAGGACTGCTGGGAAGACGCTGAATTTCCGGACTGCTCTCTTGTCTCCCAAAGAAGTGACACGAAAGTTGAATTACGGAGAAATCAGAGAGGGCGAGAAGTGGAAGGGGGGCAGAGTTACGTGGTGGGAGGAAGAGCGAGTGGGCAAGAGGCTTAGAATAGCTAGCAAGGGCAGAACGGATGAGGTAAGCACGCAGGCCCAGGATGTTTGTTGAAAGTGGGTGTCTGGAGCAAGGCTTCCGAGTCTGGAGTTGCATCGTATAAACAGGATCGCTCTCCCGCAGCGCGTGGGGTCGCGCAGTCTCTCTCTCTGTCACCCCCTACACACGCACGCACGTCTTCCCGACACCTGCCAAACGTGCTGAATACCTGCATCTCTTTCTGCTGAGACCTGTGGTCTTTCTCCATGGCTGAGTCCACTCACCAGGGTTGCAGCAGGTCAGGCAGTTGCAGAAGCGTAATGTTTAGCTCATTTTTGGAAAGTCGTGAACCCCAGCTCATCCTGTTACATTTTCCTGGCATTTGTTGGATCTGTTTTCTTTCATGCAGCTACTGCCACCTTTCTCCTGTCTTCATCGCAGTGTACAAACACACCAAAAAGCTTCCTATTTACCAAGGTAAACAGGTTTTGGCTGTTTTTTGCTGACATTGGAAGCAGCACCAATCCTGTGGCAGGAAAGAGCTTGTCCTAGTAAACTGGATTTCCGTCTTCTGCTTTTTTTTTTTTTTTTTTCCACTCACCAGCTGAGACTTCTCAATGTTTTGGCATTTCTCTTTAAACATCTTTTCTTCCTCTTGCAGTGGAGTTTTCAAAAACCTGTGGTGGTTTTTTTTTTTTTTTTCCCCAAAGATGATACACCCCCAGCTTCATCTCTTAATCATTTCTTTGGATCGGGCCAGCTTGTGTTCTTCTGGTGACTAATCGCCTTGCTGCATGAAGCGTCAAGCGAGATACCTGGCTACCCTGCTGCCTTCTCTACGGGTCACTTAGGAGTTAACTCGTGGCAGGTTAAGATCCAACAAGCTGCATGTGCGTGGGTTTGGTGTGTGTGTGTGTGAGGAGGAGTTTGTGGCAGGAAACTAAGCAGTTGCTGTGGGGTGGGTTTTTTTTTTCTTGGCTTTTTGTTGTTTTTTTTGACATTCATGAATTCTTGCTTATCTTAAAGACCTTTTGAGAAGGTTTTTCTCTGCTTAAGATGTGGCTCTCTTCCATGCTGTCTGGTGACATGTCATTGTAGACTTCCTTGGTGGAGCTGGTCTTCAGGGACTTCAAAATTAGCTTTACGCCACTTCTGCAGGTGTAAAAATGCATGGGGATTTTTTACTGTTGGTGGCAGGAGAGGCTCTCTGGGTTTACTTGTCTCTTTTCCCCAGTCCCGTCCATTTGTGAGTTCAGCCAAAATTGAAAATTGAATTGGGACCTCTCGAGCTAACATATCAGGGAAATCAGATGCTGTGCTCAGAATTTCGTTAAGCATTCCGTTTGATTAGGAGAGCCAGAATAGCATCCAGCTGAAGCAGAGTTTAATAATTCTATTTGAAGCACAAGCTGAGAATAGAAATGGGCTAACTCTCCCATACCTCATTTGGCTCCATGGCTATAAACAAGGAAAACAAACTCCAGCCAGTGAAAATTACTGAGATGTGCTCGAGGAACCAAACTTCTCCAAGAACAGTTCCATGTAGGAATTTACCAGCTGTGTTTAGGAGACAAGTTTTTCATAAATCTTCTCACAATAGAGTCATTGTGTATGACACGACAGGACCGAGGGGCTTCTTGAGACTGGAAAACCTTCACTGTTAACACTAGTTGAAAAAAAAATAATTGGAAAGGACTGCCTGTGTGCCTGGCAGGTTGGAAACTAGATGTTACTGCTTGGATATGTAAGTGATGCCTTGGAACAGCGAGTTGCAGCACGTAAATAGTGGCATTAAGGAGCCTCGTAGCTCCTGCATGCTCCTGATTGTCCTGCCTTTGCTTGGGGGCCCTCTCGCTTGTGAAGTCAGACCAAGGTGTTTGTTTTATTCTCTTCTTTTTCAAGCACAGCCAGGATACCGTTGTGAGGACACCCAGGTGCCATTCTGTTTTCCAAAGAAAGCCTGAATTTGTTAGCGACTTGACCCTTGCTTGTGTCAGAGGCTCCGAAACAGAAAGGAGCTTGTTGAGAAATGAATGGCTTTTTTTATTTTGGTTGTTGTTAGTGTGGTGAAACTGTCCAGAATTGTTCTCCTGGTGTTTCTTTTTGACTGAATGTGTAAAAATGTTTGTTCACCTCGCGGGGGGCCAGCGGCACCAGTACTGCTTCCTGCTGTACGCCAGCTAGTGTGCTTTGATGGTTTTACTGGAATAGAGACGGGAGGCCTCGCACGGGACAAAAAATAGGCAGGGTAGCTCATGCAAGACCCTCAGTGGTAGCCACAACAGAGGCTGGGGTGCGGAAGACAGCAGCGAGTGCTGCTAGCCACATCCATGTATTTGAGCAAAGCTCGATCTGCCATTGCCTCTCCACCCTTTCCTCTCCTCTCAGGCTTTAAGTTTGTGTTTTCTGAAGTAGGGAAGGCGTTTTTTTTGGGGGGAAACCTCCTTTTCTACCCCTCTTGTGCTCCTCCCTTGCTTCCCTGCAGCCTGGGAAGAAGAGGGCTGTTGGGTTCCGTAGGAAAATAGCGGGGGCAGCTGCGTGTCTGGGGGAAGGGAAGGAAGGAGGTGCCTCAGAGTTGCTCTCGCTCGGCCGCTGAGGGCAGGCCTCGGGGTGAGCAATTAGCGGCGTGCTGCACGAGCAGAGAACTTGCAGTGAAACTCAAGGCCCATCTAGGGCCTCAGGGGCCAAAACCCCCTGATTAAAAGCAAATGCTGAGGTGATAAACCTGATTTTATTTATTTAATTTTGGTAATTGATCATGTTGGTGTTAACTGCCATCCATTGAAGCCCAGTTCAGTTACGAGCAGCTAAATTAAAGCAGCCTGTTCCCTACAGGCTCCACGTGCTGCTCGCTTGGCTGTGGGTTTGCCTCAGTCCTTACGAAGAGGAGGAAAATCCCATGATGGGGATGGGGAAGAGACAACTGGGGGATAGAATCAGGCCGTGTTCAGGAGCCTCTTCTCCTCCAGCACCTGTGATCCCTTGCATCAGCGGATGGATGATGGTGTTGAGCCACCCAGATTCCACCCAAATAGCTGCTTAGGATAGGAACACCTCTGAAACTGCCAGAGGGAAAGAAGCAATCACTTCAAGTTCAGTTCAGACCCTTCAGATCCTTTCCCGTAACAAGTACTTCCTGAAGGGATGACCTTTTCTTTCTCCTCCAGCCCTCTTCCCTTGCACCCTGGCTTTCAGCGCCGTGGCTTATCGGGGATGATCCCCAGGGAACGCAGCTCAGTGGGAGTTGGGGATGGCTCTTAGGGGAGAGACGGATCGCTACCGAGACTGCGTGGGTAGGTTCTTCTCTGCTGAGATTGTTGCTGTCTGCCGTGGGCCACCCTGCAAAGACTGCAGGGGTTCTCGTCTGAAACGTGCTGTGGGTGCAGGCTGAGAGTGCCAGACAGGTGTTGGAGAGAGCTCACGGGGCTGTTGAGAACCTCCAGCAGCTCATCTCGGTACTGGGGTAGCCGAGTTTTGACTAGGAGGGGGATTTGGGAGGAGGAGGAGGAGGAGGAGGAGAGCCTTTTTTTGTATTATTACTTTATTTTTAACCAGAAAATGTAGTGTCAGCACAAAGGAGCTCTTTGCAAATCTGTCAAAATGTTAAGCAGCTTTTTTTTAATTTTATTTTTTTTTAATTTTTTTGCTTTTAAGTCTGAAGTATGTTTTGAAGCACTTTGGAAATGCAAAGTACTAGGAGTGCAAAGCACTCCTTATCGTCTGCCTAAAAGTGGCGTTTGAAAAAGCGAAAGATGTATCTGTTTCAGGATGCTGGCTGTTCCTTAGCGTTTTTTTTCCAGAGCTGCCACCCAACCCTTCGCTTCTCTCCCATGGCTGAGGGGGAAGAGTTTGCTCCAGCCATGCCGAGCGAAGGAGGGCTCCCCGAGGGGGGAGAGGAGACGTGCAGGGTCCCCAACTCACCTTCAGGGTGCCTGTTGGCTTCTTCCCCGCCGCCTCCTTTCCCTGAGGAACGGGGGGAAAAAAAATGCGGTTCAGTTTCAGCCGGCCTAGTCTGGAACTACGGCCGCTTCTTCCAGCTCTGGGGACATCCGCGTGAAGTTTTCTGTCTGAAGAATTGCACCTTATTAGCCTGGTTGGGGACTGGGGAGGTTCCCGCCCTTGATGCGGGGAGAGGAAGGTGAGGGTGAGCCAGAAGCTGTCTTCAGATTATTCCGGAGGCTCTTTCCTCACCTTACCTCCAACAAAACGGCGACAAAATGACTGAACCAGTTCAGACGAAGCTTTCATTCTGCATATCTCAAGAACCTTTCGAGCAGGCTGAGAGACTCTGCTCCCTTGCCTAGTCAGCTCTACGCTCGGAGGACCCCCAGCTCTCCCAGGGGGGCTCCAGCTCCAACCTTTCCCCTCGGCTTCTCTCCACCATTTGGACTCTTCCGCGCCCTGACTCATGGCACTCGGTATGCTTCCCTGCTGCTGGGGGGGTCAGGCAGGAAGGAGGGAGGCTCCCCGTTTTTTCCTCGTGTCTCTTCGGTTGTTGCCGTTGTTCCTGTCAGCACGCTAGAGTATCTGAGTCTTTGCACACAGAAAAGCTTCCTTTTGCACAGAACGAGCTTCTAGCTTTTGTACAGACTAATTGAATGTATTTGGGGGGGGCCGGGAGGGGGGGAGAAGTAGGGAGTAAAACCGATTCCAAACAAACCCACCGGAGTATAATGCCTTTTCTGAGCGCGTACGTGCTGTAAACGGAGGTTGCAAGAGCGAAGGGAGGGCAGGCTCACGTATAATTTGACACAAAGTGTGGTTTTATTTTTGTACTGATACGGATAAGAGACTGTACAGCATCTATTTATTTAGATGATTTATGTGGTAAATGTTGCAAACAAAATTATTAAAATATTAAATATGAGAACTGACATTTACTTAATGGCCTGTCCGTGTGGTCATTTACCTCCCCTTCCTTTAATTCTCCAGCTGAACGATTTTCCCCCCCTGTCCCTCCTGTTGGTATAAGCACGCAGTGCGGTTGGAAAAAAGAGTGGAAAAATGCGTGTGCGTGCGTGAGAACGATCAGGAAAGAGAGGGCTGATGAAGAACGGAGCCTGCAGAAGGCTGTTCCCGGCATTACTCACGCCTTCGATTCGAGGAGGATAGGTTTGTATTAATTTTTAACCACTGGGGGAGTTGGAGCTGTACAGAGGTGACCCGGGACAGCTGGCCTTCGGTGGCTCAGGACTGGAGAAGCAGAACGTCGGTCGCAGGGTGGCTGCTCTGGGTGTGGGGAGCTCCTGACGCCCTCACGCCCTGCGGTGCTGCCAGGACGCTAGCGGAGAGGGTTCCTGAGCCAGTCACAGCTCAGGCCTTAGCAGAGCGTGGTCGGCAGGGCTGGATGTGACCGGTGGCACTGGAGCAGGCCCCCAGCCAGCCACTAATTCTCTGGCAGCAGCTCGCGAGTCAGGTGGAGGAGGAAGAAGCTGCTGCAGTGCAGCGGGATGGGAGAACCCGCTCCAGAGCCTGTGCCGTCCTTCCCCTGCCAACGCTGCAGAGGCTGGCTGGCGCTCGCAGCTGGGCAGCTTGGCCTTTCCCGTGCGTGTGGTGGTTGGATTAAAGGTTAATCGGGATGCTGTGCGTGTGTGTGTGTATTTTAATAATCTGTTGTTGTGCCACCCCTCCGATCCGTGCGGTGCTGGAGAAAACAGAAGTGCTGGAGCGGCAGCGGTGGCTGAGCACCTCTCAGAGCCCTTTGGGTGGAGATGCCAACCCTGCGGGCCACCAGCCTGCAAAATCGCGGGCCTGGGGGCTCGGAGCAGGTGGTATCGATACTATTTTATTTTATATCGATAAAATAAAAATGTTCTCACACCTCCTGTGCTTAAATGCTGCGTGCCAGGGGTTGTAGTGAGGAAGGCCTGGTTGCACCCACATGTTTTGTTGCTTCCCAACAATTTTCTTGTGAGGACCAGCAGCTGCTCTGGGACCACCGTCTCCTCTGTCTGAGAGTTTTCCTGGAAATGGGAAGGAAATAAAGGAAATACCCAGGGATGTGGCTCCTCAGCTGCTGGTTCTGCTCGGAGAGGCCAAAAAGGAAAGAGGCCAAAAAGCCAGGGCTGGGGTGAGACCTGTACAAGGTCTGGGGCCACGCAGCAGGCCTGGGCTCCCTCCTGTCACAGGGGGCGAGGAGCAGGCCCTGGGGAGCCCCCCATTTACTGGGGGCACCTGGATGGGGAGCCTGAAGCACTCGTTTGTATGGACAGCATTAATCAACGCAATTAAAAACACCACAATACGACGGGTGCTGGCCACCAGTTCTTTTCCAGGCGCCTCACGGTGCAGGATGAGGGCTGAGCACAAACACGGGGCCGTGGGGACTCCTGGCCTGGCTGCCATTTTGTGTCATTTTGCGTTTGGCTGGGGTTTGCTGTTTTTCTGGGGGCATTTGTTGGGTTTTTGGGGTTCACTGGGGTTTGTTGGGCATTATTGGGGTTTAGCTCCCCCCTCCTGCCCCGTTACCACCTGCAAGATGGTAACTGGGGGCGCTTTTACGGAGCACTCAAGGCGGGGAATCCCCCCCAGCACCCACCCACTTGATTTTTTATGATCATTACTACGATTTTGGGGCCTGTTTCCCTCGCGGCAGCGCCCGACGAGACAGAGGCGATGACGCGAAAAGCAGCGAAACGAGGCCTTTTGCACTTTTCCCTCCCATTTTATTTTTTTACATTTTTTGATTCATTCCCCATTTTTTCCCCATCCTTCTACACTTCGCATCGCTCCTTTTCATACCAACCCCCCCCCCCCTCGACCCCATTAACCCCCCCCTTTCACAATTTATTTTTTTTTGGGGGGGGAGGACGGGTCACGAGGGGGCGCGCGGGCGTGCGCGTCCCCGCCTTGGGGTTGGGGTTGGGGTTGGGATTGGGGCTGGGGGGGGGGGGGGGCGCATTGGGGGCGGTCGGAGCGGAGCGGAGCGGGGCGGAGCGGTGCAGGGGGGGGGCAGGCGGAGCGGGCGGGATTATTATGGGCTGTGGGCGCCGCCGCCGCCGCCGAGGAGCCCAAGATGGAGCTGTCTGCAGTGGGGGAGCGCGTCTTCGCCGCCGAGTCCATCATCAAGCGGCGCATCCGAAAGGTGCGGGGCCGCTATGGGGTGCTGGGGGGGGTTGTGGGGTGGATGGGATGCTCCTCTGCTTGCTATGGGTCCTCCCCCGACCTGCTCTCACCTCCCTTTATCCCCCCTCCCCATCTTTTTTTTTTTTATTTATTATTATTATTTTTTTTACCCCCCCCTTCCCCTTCCCTCCCCCGTGTTTTTCAGGGGCGCATCGAGTACCTGGTGAAATGGAAGGGCTGGGCCATCAAGTGAGTGCAATGGGGCAGCGCCCCCCCCCCCCCCTTCCCTCCCCCCCTCTCCCTGGGGGGGGGGGGGTTGCATGGGGTCTGGTAGGGGATCTATGGGGGTGCTGGGGGGCTCACCCCTTTTGCTCCTGTCTCGCCAACCCGCCCCGGCAGGTACAGCACCTGGGAGCCCGAGGAGAACATCCTGGACTCGCGCCTCATCGCCGCCTTCGAGCAGAAGTGAGTAGGGCCAGGCCCTGTAGGGTTACCCCAGCCGTGGGGTGCCGCAAGGGCGAGCGGGGCGGAAAGGGGGGGGGGCGGCCGCGCGTCCCCCCACCGCCGGACCCCCTTCTAACTTCTCCTCCCCGCTTCGGCTCCCCAAAGGGAACGGGAACGGGAGCTGTACGGCCCCAAGAAGAGAGGACCGAAGCCCAAAACTTTTCTCCTGAAGGTAACTCTTATTTAAACAACTCGGGCCTAGCCCGCCGCCACCGCCACCACCGCCGGACCCCTGGCGGAGCCGTGCCCTTGGAAGCACCGCGCTTCCGCGCGCCCCGCTCGGGGCAGGGGGCAGGGAGGCACCCGCAGGGCTGTGCGTGGCGAGGCTGCGGTTCCCTGCTCCGGAATCCTTTCCTTTCCTTTCCCCCCCTTCCTCCTTCCTTGCACGGCCTCCTGCCGCTGTCGCAGTAGTGAGCGAGCCTGCACCGCTCCCCGCTGCCTCCAGCAGCCTCCTGCCACTTCGCAGCGCGCCGAGCGGCCGTGCCGGGGGTCCTGCCGCTTGCTGCTCGCGTTGCAGCGTCTGGGTGCTCCGCGGGAGCCGCGTGGTTTGATCCGTAAGCTGCAGGCTGGTTTGGTTTTGCTGTTTGTTTTATTTTTTTGGGGGGGTAAGGAATGTTTCTGCTGCGTGTAGGGTAGCAGCTGGAGCTGGCGGTGCCTCTCTGATAGACCCTGCGCCTTTGCGAGGAGGTATCGTTGTAGCAGCTCTGCCTTCTTGCAGGGAAGAATGACGAAGGGAGTCCTAGCGCAGCTCTCCCCTTACATTTTTTACTTATTTTTTTTTAATTCGGAAGCCTGGTAGCTGTGTGACATCTATGCGAGCTCTGTGGATTTATTAGTCCAAAGGAAAGCACTCCTTGCTTTCCTTCCTCCTCCCCCCCACAACCTCCCCCAACTATCTTGATCACAGACTTCAGATGAACGTAGTAGAAGCACAATGCACCTTTGTATGATTAAGGCACATAAGGAAATTCAGAGCTTCCCTGGTTTCGATCCAGTGTGAAGCCCTGGGACGGCCAGAGCGGACCGTGTAGCGAGGTGTCTCCATCACCCAGGCAGTCTGTGGCTTTGAGCAAGTCGTTTAGCCTTTGTGCATGCTTCCCCATCTGTGAAACAGGTTAATGCTCTCCTCTTGCTGACAGCAGCAGGAGCTTTACTCAAGTTAGTGTAGCACTTGAACTGAATGAGCACTGGGAACAACCAGGGGTAGGGTGTCACCTCTGCTCCGCTGTGAGAGTGCGTAACGTAGGAGAAATGCAGCAACGGGCGGATTCTGATGCCCCGAGCAAAACCCAGGGGACAGTGGTAATCCTCCGAAAGTCCTGGTGCTAGATCTGTCCTCCTTCTCTTCTGTCCTCCGTTCGCCTCTTCTGCTGCTCACAGTTTTTCAGTCTGCAGACACAGAAATGCCAAACGTAAGCGATCGGTACCACCTCTTCATCTGTGTACAGGGAAACTGGACTAGTTGGTTTTTCTCTTTCTGGCAGTCATGCATTAAATGAAACCCTAGTGTGCAGGGTTCCAACAATGCAGAGGGAAGCTTAAAGGGAAACCGCTGGCTTAGAATAGGTCTCTGCTTGAATTAAAAAATGCTGGTATTTGTAACACCTGGCATTGTTCGGTGGTAGAAGAGTGTCTTCCTTCTTTGTTTATTCTGTGCTTTTGACTTTACCGTGGCTAATCAGTTTATTTTCTTTTGATTCTGAACGTGTTACGGCAAAATCCGTTGCCAATTTTTTGTTCTCAGTCAAACAAACAAACAAAAAAACAGCCACAAAAAAAAAAAAAAAAAAGCGAGGGAAAAGAAAACAACAAAAACCCACTCATTCCTCCTCTTCTCCCCCTTGCTCTTTAAAACCTCCCAAACTTGGAACCTGAATTATTCAACAGCATCCTTTGAATCACATCCCTGACACGTTTCCGTGGCACATCTTCCCTCTGCCAGCTTCTCAAATGTTACCGAAAACCCGTAGGTTTGTGTAACTGCTAGGTTTGGTACTTCAGAGAAGGTGGGACGAGATGAGGGGGAAGACGTGCTCTCCTGAAGGCTGCTGCCCGCTTGGGCAGGGCAGGGCAGAGCCCCGTCGCTCTCACTCCGTTTGCAGCTTGGAGAGACAGAGCTGGTGAAGCTGCCGGTGTTCCAATTTGCCGTTTTCTGCGACTTTTGATCCTGCCTTAAAAAAAAAACAACACCCCGGGCCAGGCAGCGAGAAGTAACCGCGTCTCAGCCAGCTCCATCTCAACTTGTTGGAGCTCTGTTCAGGCAAACCTTGAGCAGCTAGAGGAGCAGCTGGGACCGGCACACGAATCAGCAGGTCGTGTTCGCTCCCCGTGCGGCTCGGTCAAAGCTTCTGACCTGCTGAAGATGCAGGCGTGGCCTCTGATAACGCCACGGGGCTGGCGCTGCCGCGGGACGAGCGGGACTCGGCTCTGCCTCGCGCATCGCCAGCGACCTTTGTGGCTCCCGGCTGCGGGATCTCTTGCCAGTGAGAATTTCGGAAGCAGGGGGAGAAATTTGACTCTCGCTTCCCGGAGGGAGCCTTTGGGGTTGGCAGTTAGAACAATATTCTTTTTGATCTGCTGGCTGAGCAGATTAGGCCTGGATGGAGTGACGTTCAAGTCGGAGCCTGGCCTAGGACTGCTTTGGCCGACTGGGCTGCCCTCGGCTCGGTGGCTTGCTGGGATCTTCCGCGTGTGTCAGTGCTTGAACTTGGTCTTTTGAGCCTCCAGGAAGGCGTGGAAATATGTGCTCTGGTACATCCTTGTCCCCTGGCCTGCGTGGGTGTTTTAGGTTGCAGGTGGGGATAGGTTTATCCAGGGATTAGTTGTCGAAAGCTGCAGACAGGCACCCAGGGGGGTTTGCAGAAAGCGTTCCAGCAGGTTAGAGGCCCACGCCTTGGGAAAAGCTCTGAAAAGCTGCATCTTCAGCCACCTGCTGCCTTTCTGAGCCAGGCTCCGGTTGCAGAGAGCTGCACAACGCTTGCCCTTTCGACCAGCCTGCAAAGGGAAACCACGGGCTGGGCTCTGCGGGGCCGCTACCGAGATGGCCGGCCCCGTAAGGGACCCCTGCGAATTCCAACAGCAGAGTTTTGGGGCAGGAAATGGGTCTTTATCCTCTGCGTACTAGGGGCAAACTTTCCCACAGCTGAGATCAAGCTTGGCGGGAGGCTGTAATTCTTGGGAGGCTCCTGGTATGCTGCGAGCTTTGTGCCTGGGAAGCAGAGCCCCCGGTCTGAAACGGGCAGCGCGGCGCGTGAGGCTCGAACCCTCCTGCTTCTTCGGCAGAAGCCTTCCTTGAGGACAGGTCCTTCAGCTTGAGGGTGGAGGGGCTGCTTGTGCAAGGTTAGAGAGAGGCACGAACCTCTCGTGCACGCCGTGGTTATCTTCCTCTTCCCCCCTGCTTGGTTTGCTCTTTATGCTTTGCTTTTCCCTCAGCGCGCCGCTGTGAGGAATGCAAAACTCACCAGCTAATCTAATAAAGTCTAGCGCGTGCTATTAAGAGCCAGAGCCCGGTCTCCAGGCTCAGTGGGTGGCTAGCAAAGACTCCCCTTCGGGGTGGCTGGAAATACACTGAGGGGAAAAAGGCTGGAGGAGGTTAATAGGGAGAGATCAGTAACCGAGAGCAGAGCGAAGGAGAGGGGGGCCGAAGGGGCAGAGCAGCGCGTTGTTCTGTCACTTCGCCCTTCCTTGAACTCTGAAGTTGGAGCTGGCTTTCTTTTGATCTCCTCCCCGTTCGTAAATTATCCCCGAGCGGTTTGAAAGCAGCCTGTTCCCCCTTTGTAGCATTTTGTTCCCCATCCAGGAGGGAAACTTTGGTTTATGGCGGGGTTGCTTGGGAGAGCTGTGCTCTGAACTGGCTTGCCGTCGCCTTGCCGCTTGGAAGGCTGCAGAAGAAAAAGGGCAATAAAAAGGCAGAATGGCAGCCAGAAAGGGGAAAGAGGAGCTCTTGCAAGTGCCGTTTGGAACAAGGACTGTGGGAATGCAGGTGGAGAATGAAAGACAAAGCAGAACCAGTAATGGGCGAGAGAGTAGCGCTGCTGTGGCGCGGCGGTGCTACGGGAAATCACTCGATCTTGAAATAATTAACGAGAAATCTGTTGCCTTGCAATCTGGAAGGAAAACAAAACAAAACAAAAAAAGGACCTTGCGAAGGTTTTGATACAAATCAGGTAAGCAGGCCTTCCCAAAGCACGTGTCGGTGTACGTGCTTGTGCGCCTCAGCGCGTTAAGGGAATGAATGAACAAATATGCTCGCTGGGCCTCAAGGGACATTTATTCAGAAATAGTAGGGAACAAGGGAGATAATACGAGCTCCCAGAGGCAATGGGAAAGAGCTGTACAAGCTAAATAAAGGTGATACATATCCCAAAAGGGAAGCGGGGGGAAGGGAAGCGATCCTAGCAATTGCCTGGCTCTCGTGACAGAGCACTGCAGCAAGCCTCCAGAAGCTGCCTCCTGATGTAGGCTGAGCTGTAAGCCGAGAGCGAATTGCTTCATGGCCGTGCTGAGCACTCCTTCAGCGGTGAGCAAACCCTGCGGGTGCAAACAGCCAGCCCCAGCGAGGTAGTTCCCATTTTGGAAGAGTTCTGGGTTGAGTAATGACCCGGTGAGGTGGCCAAGAGGATGGAACAGGTTTGTTGTCAAAGCCTCGGTGCTCGTACAGCTCTCAAGCGTGGTAGAGCAACGCACCTGTAGCAGGGAGAGGTACATTTCCAGCAGCTAAACCCGCACGCGGAGTCTCCTGGAAACAGCAGGTGCACATTGCTTGAAGTTGGAAGCAAGAGAAGGAAATGACCGAGCCCCAAAAACGCCCTGTGCTCTGCAGGGAAGGAACCGGAGGTCATGAAGTCGATGCCTGAATAAACCTGATCCTGCGCTAGGAATACGGAGCTTCGTGAGTGAGAGAGAGCTGTGGGGGTTGGTCTTAGATAAAGCACCCGATACTATTTTTTTTCTTGAAACCTTACCTGGAGAAACAAGCTGAAGGTAACCTGCAGATTTGCATATTGTTCTGTGGAAGTGGTGTTGAAGCTGAGCGCTGGGAGCAGCAGCGGAGCAGCTGGGGAGCTCCCTGCTTACCCTGTCTCTAAAGAGTTTGGCCAAGGAGGTCAACGGATCATGCAGTCTGCGTGGAGAGCACCAAAACGGGAATTTAATGAATGCAGAGAGCTGAAACGTGAGTTGGAGGCAGCTTCAGCCTTGAAGAAGTGCCCCAGAAGTAACTGGAAATGCAGGCACGTAGTAAATGAAGGAGACCTGGTTGTCGTGGCACGCTGGGAGAGTCCTAGGCATGGAGCAGTGCCGGGTGCTAGCTGCTCCATAAGCACCAAGCAAAGGCAGATCTCTGTAAGGACAGGGCAGGAGCTGATCGATGTGCACAGGCAGAAAATGGGACAGCAGCAGGACTTCAGAAGTGGCCAGCATTGACGCTCCCCCTGTCATGGGAGTCTCCACATCATGAGTGGTTGGGGTAGGAGCACGGAGAGTTGAGGCAAGGGGCAGGGGATTCATCCGGAGCTGCTGCTGTGCTCCAGCCTGTTGGATGCCTGAGACAGAACCGTGTCTATCCCTTTTCTGAACCGTTTTGGGCGTGGGGTGATGCATGAGGCTGAATCCCCGCCGCAGGCGAACCTTCAGTCTGCATTTTCGCATACGCCAGGGGAAGGAGGCCTCATCCTTGCACTCCTTTTACAGCCAGGATGTAAGGAGAACTGCAGGGAACAACCCAGCCTTAGCCAGGGAGGAACAAAATGTCTTCAAGTCCCCGCTCCCTCCTCGTTCAAGGTCTGTGCTTCTTGTTGGGCCCTCGGTGGGAGGCGAGGGGCACGAGGTGACGGCAGAGCTCTCTGGGGCCGCGGGCCCAGGGCTCTGAGCTCATTGTGCAAGAGCAGGCCTGGGCCCCTCGCTTAGATCTGTTAGATTGCTGCCTTTACAAGAACATTTTTTTTTTTTTTCCCCAGGCGTTTCTTCGGTAGGAGGCACAGCCTGCAGGGCGACAAAGGAGATGGTGTTGGAGTGCTTAAGCTCTCAGCTGGCAGGCGGCCATCCCAAGCTTGGCTTGCGTGAGGGGGCAAGCGGAGAGAAAAAGTTGGGGAAGCAAAGCAGCTGCCTCGTAGCACTGCAGTTCTGGTTGTGCCCACGAGATGGGGAAAGCTGCTCGCTAGACGGGTAACGGGAGAGGGGGCTCGCCCCATTAAACTGAGGATGGGGTTGGAATTGCTCCCGTCTCTCAGATTTGTGAACCAGGTTGCTGTCTCCGAGGGACAGAAGAGCTTGGAAGTCTTGTTCCTCTGCCCTGGCTCTTGGGGGGCTGGCACCAAGCAGTTAAGGCAGTGTTGCTCCTGCTGTTTCAATAACAGCCTTTAAAAGGTTCGGTGTTCAAAAGGGCGAAGCAGTGGCTTCCTTGGAGATGCAGTTAAACTTCACTCGATCTCCAGCTCGCCTCATCTCCGGCTTTGAACATCGGACCTTGCTCACCCAGCAGAACAGGGCTCAGCAGCCTGCCTGTGGCCTCTCGTTAAAAATTAAGCTTTGGGTCTCCGCGTTTCTTGTGCTTAGCAAAGACAACTTCCATCAGACCACCCTCACCCACCTTCATCTTTGTTTTTCAAGACCTACTGTGCCTAGTGGAAGAGCAGATATGTCTTGCTGGGAGGGGGAAAAGCGAACTGGATGTGGTACTCTCTGCCTCCCCCTCATCTCTTGCTCATTCCCAGAGGACAGGGGAATGAGCCCCCTCTCTTGAGACTGGATTTCAGTTTGGGATGCCCCCTCGGTGCCAGGCTGGGGACAGAACTGGCAGTCTGGCACTGAAAGTGGGAGCTCCCGCCAACAGAGCTGCGTTTTTGGGGCCCAGATCACCAGTGGGTTCGAGGAGAGGTGGTGTGGATGTGTGGTTGTCGTGTGTGTGACCTGGCATTGCTGTTCCGCGCCCGGCTTGAGATGGGGCTGTGCTTAGGCTACCTCTCTGACCCTGTTTTTTTTTTCTCTCTCCCCACCACCGCAGGCTCGGGCCCAGGCGGAGGCCCTCCACATTGGGGATGTACACTTTTCTGTCAAGCCCGGTTCTAGCACCTCGTCTCCCAAGCTCCACTCCAGCGCTGCGGTGCACCGGCTCAAGAAAGACATCCGACGGTGCCACCGCATGTCCCGCCGCCCCCTGCCTCGCCCGGACCCCCAGAACGGGGGGAGCGTGGGCGGCGGGGCCGGCATCCGTCCCCCCGTCTCGCCCTTCTCGGAGACCGTCCGCATCATTAACCGCAAGGTGAAGCCCCGCGAGCCCAAGCGCAGCCGCATCATCCTCAACCTCAAAGTCATTGACAAAGGCGGCAAGCCGGCCAACGGCACGGGCGCCCTGGCTCGGCCCAAGATCCCCTCCCGAAACCGCGTCATCGGCAAGAGCAAAAAGTTCAGCGAGAGCGTCCTCCGCACCCAGATCCGCCACATGAAGTTCGGCGGCTTCTCGCTCTACAACAAGCCCTCCGCTGCGCCCGCCCCCTCCCTGGAAGGCAAAGGGGAGGCCGAAGGCTCCCAGGCGGCCTCCTGCGGGCTCATGATGGGCTCCACCCCGTACGACGCCCCCAGCTCCAGCTCCTCCGGCTGCCCCTCGCCCGCCCCCCACTCCTCGTCCGACCCAGATGATTCCCCTCCCAAGCTGCTCCCCGAGACCCTCAGCCCGGCCGTCCCCGACTGGCGCGAGTCCGAGGTCCTCGACCTCTCCATCCCACCCGAGTCGGCGGCCACCAGCAAGCGTCCCCCCCCAGGGGGCTGCAGCGGGGGGCAGACGCCTTCCTTGTCCCTTTCTTCTTCCGAGCCGGAGCAGGAGGCCGGCGACTGGCGTCCCGAGATGTCCCCTTGCTCTAACGTGGTGGTCACGGATGTCACCAGCAACCTCCTCACCGTCACCATCAAGGAGTTCTGCAACGCCGAGGATTTCGAGAAGGTGGCGGCGGCGGCGGGCGGCGGGGGAGGCGGCAGCAAGTGAGCGAGCCAGGTCCCCCCCCTGCTCCGGGGGGCCGTGGGGGGAGCTCTCCCTGCGAGAAGTCGTGGTGTGAATGGCTGTCCTTGGTTCTCTCCTTCTCCCCTGCGCTGTCCCTCGTCCCTCACCGTCGCCCTTCCTCCTCCTCCTCCTCCTCTTCCTCCTCCCTGCCTGCCCGGAGGCTGGAGGGGGGGGGAGCAGGAGGCGGCGGTGGGGCTGGCGAGTGGTTGTTTGTCCTTGAGTGTGGTGTTGTCCAACCGGCGGCGGAGCCTTTGGGCCGCTCTTCCCCCTCCTCCCCCTTCCATCTTCGACAAAAACCGCAGAGGAGCTCCGGAGCCTTGAGGGGCGGACGGGAGAGGACTGGAGCCCCCACCCCATGAGCCTTCCCCCCTCACGGTGCATGCAGTCTCTTCCATCCCTCTATTTCCCCACCACCACCACGCCGACCCTACAGTCCTCGCCCTCCTTGGCCCGCCGCCTGGAGCCGCCATCTCACACAGTGCTGCTGCTCCAGGCCCCCCGGGGCAAGGAGGAGAGGGGCGTGAGGTGCCTGCAAGGTGCTGGGGACGAAGCTGGGGCCGTGGGGCTGCCCCACACCACAAACCGTCCCACGTCGGCTTCCCCTTCCCTCCAACTATTGGTGCTACCTTGGCAGTTGGCCGGACGCTTTCAGGTGACCCGCGCCCTCCTCTTCCTCCTCCTCCTCCTCCTCCTCCTGCATCTTCCGCCTTGCTCAGCCTTGCAGGGGGGAGAGGGAGGAGAAAGAGGAGCCTGCTTCCAGCCAGATCTTCCTCCTGGCCTTCAGCACTTGCACTTGCTTGGGGGAGAGGGCATGAGATGTCCTTCTCCCTCCTGGCCTTTCTGTGGTGGGAGCGGGGCTGAGGCCGTGCGTCCGTCCCGCAGCCGGGGAAGAGGGCTCCCCACTGCCCTTTCGGGATCTGAAAGGGCCCGTACAACTGTCACCCAAAGGTGCTGACAAGAAATAACTGTCTCTCTTGCATCAGAAGCACGCGTGTGCTGGTCCTCTCCCCTGAGAGCACCCCTGGGTCGATCCACAAATCCCTTCTCTTTGTCCCTCGCTGGCCCTCCTTTTCCTCACGGCTCCCTCTTGCCCCGACCGCCCTTGTTCGTGTCCAGAACAGGCTCTCTCCTTCTCCTGCCTCTTCTGGCTTGCTGGGCTCCGTGTCAGCGGTGGGCATCAGGGTGAGGTGCTGCTCCTTTTCTCCCCTTTCTCCCCCTTCTTGCATGTGGCAAGGCAAAGAGGTGCTGATGGATCGACACAGCCTCGCCTCTCAGCCCCGTCCCCATCCCTGGGATGGGGCCAAGGGGTTTTACCTCTACCTACATGGTGCAGAGGTGGAAAAGGGTGGAGGAAGGGGATTCCCTTCTGCTCGGGAGCTTCCCCCCTTGGCACCCCTCTTCCTTTTCCTCTCCTTTAAGAGCTCAGTGGAGGCTTTGGGGATGCGGTCGCATTCACAGCTGAAGCTTAGGGGCAGGGAGAAAGAGACTTCCCCGATCCATTCACCCAGCTAAGGCTTCCTATAACTCGTTGGACTCGTGTGCGTGTCTGTATTAATACCTGCCTGTATTCTTTGTGTCTTTACTTTGGCATCTTTTCCTGTGCCTGGCACACCCGGGGATCCCTTATTTTAGCATAGCCTATCCGTGCGACTGCAGCTTCGAAGTTTGTACCTAGAGGGAAAAGCTCTTCGGGAAATAGCAAGGAGATATTTCTCTTCTTCCCCCTTCTAAACAACAACAATAACAACAAAAAAAATCAACTATTTGGAGGCTGCAGGATAAGAGGAGCTTCTTTGTAGGGTGGATGCAAACCGGCCAGTCACTTTAGGTCGTTCAGTTGCTGTTTGGTGTGCGTGTGGTGATGTGTTTCGTTTCGTGGTAATGAGGTCCTGAAAAAAAAAAACAAAAACAAAACAAAAAACACAAACCGAAGCGTTTAAGTGGGAGATAAAAAGGGAACTTTAATAGGAAACTCTTGATGTGTTTTGGCCAAGGTGTGTTCGCTTGGCAGAATCCTTTTCCCCAGTGTCTCTTGTGCGGTGTTCTGTGGGGGCGAGGGGGCAGGAGTTGTTTAACTGAAGGGTTTTTGCCTCTCTCCAGAGTGACAAGCGAAGGGGACTGTCTGTGAAGAGCAAAACAGTGGGGTCGTTGTAGGGCTACTCCGCGAGGACCTTCTTCCTGTGGTGAGGAGACGGGGGGGCTTGTTGTGGCAGAGGAACTCATGGTAGATCCTCTGGAGGAAGAAAGGAGTACGATGAAAGGAGTACGATCCGGCTTGCAGACACAGCTCGGCCGCTTGCGTGACGCATCCCCCCCCCGGGGGGTCACCAGGTGGGACCCAAACCCTGAACCTCTGGATCTGAAACAAAGATCCCGTGCTCTTTTCGGGTTAGGTCGGCTAACCCGAAGGCAGCAGCAGCCTCAAAAGTTCCCTCAGGTGGACGAGCCGCTTGGGGCTGAGCAACCGACCCTCGGATTCACGTGGGTTGCGCTCCCCCTCCGAAATTTTTGCCCATGCTCCGCAACGGGGATGGGAGGAAAAGATCTCCCCGTGCCCTTTAGGAAAGGGCACGGGGTGGAGGGAGGAGTTTATCTGAAAGTATCCCCTTCCCTTCCCCGTAAGCCCTAGGAAAACAAAAAAAAACAAAAACAGGGAGGTAATTCTCTGTGTCTGTGCCATGTTTGTTCTCTTGTTGTTGTGTTTTTAGAGGAGATTTTATGATGGAGTGGAAAAAGTGAAATGATTAGTTTTGCATAAAAAAAAAGAAAAGCTTAAAAAAAATTTCTACAGGGAGAGAGAGAGCGCGAGAGAGCGAGCGAGAGAGAGAGTTTAAAAATGACTAATAAATGCAGTGATTGCACAAACTGTAGTGGTTTTAGACGGTCCTTAGAGAAAAGAGTATTTTGTAGTATCGAAGCATGTGTGTCTGGGATGGTGTTTGGCTTGCTTGAACTGGAGGGAAAGGCATCCTTGGGACTGAGCAGCCGTCTCCTAGCTGAAAAAGGCAAGTTGCGTGTTGGAGGAACCCCTGTCTGCAAACCCTGCCCGTCCTTGCCTCCCGAGTGTCGGAGTGAGTTCCCTTCCCTCCCATCCCTCTCCTGTGAGCTAAGGTGGAGTCTCCAAATGGTTTTTCCCGGCCTTCAGCCAGGGCCGGCCCTCGTTCTGCCCGAGCCTTGGGGCCAGGCCCGCAACACGGAAACAGTTGACTTGACTTTGCATGCACAGCAAGCTGCTAGATTTGGGGTGGGCATGTACCTTTCCTGCCAAATCGCCGTCTCTCCTCTCCCTCCCCCCGAGGATTAAGCCCAGCGGGGGCTCACCTCCTGGCACGCAGACTCGCCTCTCCTCCTTTTAGGGTCTCTGAGCCACCAGAGGTTGGCGTCTGAACAGAAGGTGGCAGGCAGGGGACGCCAGGACAGTTCCCTGCCTGGACTTCTCTGGTGCCCTGGGCTCGGCGAGGGATGTACCGACGCCTCCCGCAGCCCCTGCTGTCCTCGGGAGCTTCCTCTTCTCTCTCCCTCCCTACCCGTCGAGGTCTCTCAGTGCTTCCCGCAGCCTCCCGTCTCGTGCTCTCCTCCCTCCTGGCCGAGCAGAGCGTGAAGCCGATGAGATGCGAGCTCCTTTCGGGGTGGAAAACAGAGAAAAAAAAACAGGCTGTGGTGAGCAGGCCCGGCTGTGGTGAGCCACGACTTGAGTTCTGTTTTCGGAGGAGCGTTCCTCCCCATACCAATGTTCCCAGGGAGGTTTCTGAAATAACCATAACGAAATAACGAAACCCAGTCCTGCTCTTTACCAGGTAGGAGCTGTCTCTGAGCTGAGTCTTCCTAGGGATTTCACTCCCTTTCCCGGCCCCTCTTTGTAGAGGAGGTTTCGGCAGCTGCCTGGAGGCGACCACCTTTTTGGGGGCCTCCTGGCAGAAGAGGAAAAGCTTTCTCTGGGCTCTGCCGTGCTGGGGGTGCTGTCCCAAGTCCCCCCCGCTTCTGCCCGGTCTGGGCCGTGGCATTAGTGAGACGGCTTGGGAGCAGATCTTTCTCCCCAGGGAGGTGTGACAAACCTGGAGCGCGTGTCTGGCTAAGTGCTTGTTTTTTGTTTTTTTGTCCCCTCGCCTCCTTCCCCCCCCTTCTGACAAGACCTTTTTCCTCCTTGCCTGGCGCATCCTTTTACTCCAATGTCGCTTGCTTTCGCTGCATCTTTCAATCGCCCAATAATCGTGCAAGAGCTGGGATCTTATTTTACTTTTTTTATCTAGAAATATCCCAAGATCAAAGGAACGCCCCCTCCCCTCTGCCACCAGCCCGTCCCGTCCCACCCCGTGCGCGCTCCGTGCGGCGAGCCCAAAGCGCCCTCTGTCCTGGCTGCCGGGCTTAAAAAGCTGCCACAGGGCTTCGAGTTCTTCTTCTTTTCTTCACATTTCTCCTTCCAGCAGCAAAAGGTGCTGTTCTTGGTCTGCCCGTGGGAGACCAGGCTGTCTCCAGCAGCTCTTCTGTCCCTTCCAGCCTCTGTGCGGTGCGAAATGGAGCCTCTGTGGGGCTGTCCCCAGGTGAGGGTCCCTCTGAGGGGTTTTCCTCGAACCCCTGTCCCTCCAATGGTGCCGGGGATGGAGGATTGGAAAGCACAGAGCAGGAGCCCCGATGTGCCACATGGAGGAAGCAAAGTGATGGAAGGGCAGCTGGACACGGTCAGCGCGACACCAGCCTCGGGAGCAGCTGGAAAAATCCGTCTTGCAGGGAGAGAAGGGGCATGGTCAGGACGAGCCCCTGCAGAGCCAGCTCCCAGCAGAGCCCCGGCTCTCGTGGCTTTGTTCTGAGCTTTGTGGGTCTCTGGCTTTGCCCTGGTATATAGGGCCTGAGGCTGCCCCTCAGGCAGAGCAGAGGCAGGTAGGTTCTCCTCGGCAGGTAGGTGGCCGAAGGGGCCAGCCCGCTGCAGGCGTGGCCTTAGGTCAAGTTCTCAAACAGAATAAAAAATAAATAAAAATTGGCCATGATGACTCGTGTTAGGAAGAAGTCATCATACCCGTGCCCCCCTTCTTGCCCCCGTTAGCTTGGTTTGCTGTCCTCCCCTCCTTCCCCCTCTCCCCCGCCGTGAAGCCTTGTTTGCTCCTCAAGAACGGAGGACTCTCTCTCTTACTTTGGGATTTTTTTGGTTTCGTTTGTTTCCCTTTTGGGTAGAAAGTCATCCAGTGGTGGTGGAGGACAGGGGCCTGCCTCATCTGTTTCTTCCTTTCACCTTCCCCAGTGCCAAGCTTAGGCTCGAATCCTGCAGGTTCCTGCAACTCTTCCAACGCCGAGCAGGCCGAGGTTGCCCCACTGAGCTCTGTGGTACTCGGGTGCTTCAGATCCTGCCTGCGCTTGAGTTTTGGCAGCACCAGAGCCTTACTCCTTCTCTTAGAGAAGGGCAGAACGAACTCCTAGAGTGCTGGTGGTTCTGGTGCACCCCATCTGTCCCTTCATTTCCCCCTCACTTGGCATACAGAGTGAAGGCGGTCATTTTTTTTTTTTTAATTTAAAACAAACCTAAATATGTATCTTGTAATTTTTTTTTATTATTTTGAAAAAAAAAATTGCATTTAAGAATTGTGCACGGATGAATTGTATATCTATATATTTTTTTTTTGTCTTGCATTTTTCATTTTAAATAGTGTTTGCTTTTGTTCTGTTTTCGTTTTTTTCTTTTCTTTTTCTTTTTTTTTTTTTTTTGGTGTTTTGTTTTTGTTTTTAATCCAGTTCCCAGCTGGCTAAACTCTGTCTAGAGCGGATGGGTGGGAGGCACAGCCGCCGGAGGGGCGATTGAATCGCCCCTTCCCCTGGCGCTTCCCGCAAAGAAAAACTGGTTTGCTCCAGGTTTTGGGGGTGGGGGTTGTGCTAATTACTCTTGTATTCTTGTACATTTTGTTCTTTCTGCTGCTCTTGAATATTGTATCAATGCCAGAAATGGGGAGTTAAAAAAGAAAAAAAAAAAAAAAAAGGAAAAAAAAAATTAACCCCAATAAATTGTTACATTCCAAATGTGGTTGTTGTTCTTGGGGAGGGGTTGTGATGGGGTCTGGGGGGGAGGTGGGATGGGGGCAACGGGGAAGGATGCTCTGTTGTGAGCTGTGATGGGGAAAGGGGGTGGTTTGGGGCAACGAGGGCTGGAAGGGGAGAACCATGGTGAGAAGCGTGGTGACTTCACACTTTCTGGGTAGTTTCTAGGCACAGCCAGTGCCTGGCACCCTCTGAGGCGACCATTGACCCCAAACTTCCTTAATGCTATTGTTCCCTGATGTGACTCGAGTCTTGTCCAGAGGGTGCCACCTTGGGGAACATCTCCAGTATCCGCGGCTCACAAAGTCCTGGGACTGTCCTCTCCAGAAATGTTGTATTTTTAGCAGAGATCGCTGCCTGCCAAAGCAGAGCACAGCCAAAGATTTTGTGCTGCTCGTGCCAGGCTCACCTCAACCCCACTGAATGCCAAAAAAAACAAACAGTGGGGGCATCCTGGGGCAGCTCTTCCGCCTCCTCCTGCCGATGAAGTCGTCTTAGCCACGTTTTTTGGAGCAGGAAGAAGGATGGAGGGGTGGATGCCAGGCTGGATGGGACACACGGACATTGGTGAGGTTGTGCCTGAGCGTGCCGGCTCAGACAGCCCCAGTAATGGGGATGGGATGACAGGAGACACATTTATTGGGATGTGAGACCTGAAAATAAAGGCAGCCGGGCTGGAAGGGGGTTGGTGTGCCGTGCAGCCCTTGCGGATCCCCAGGCGAGACGGGCTGAAGGCTTGGCAGGAGCCAAGCTGGGGCAGGATGCTCACCTGAGCATCACCCCCTTCCCTTTTTTTTTTCCTTTTTTTCCCCATTTTTTCTCGGTGCTGCTTTTTTGGGGGGGGGCTTCGGGGCTCGGAGCCGCCCCGGGGCGGGCCGGGGGGGGGCGTGCGGCACCGCCCGGCGCATATAAAGGCGGCGCCACGGGGCCCCGGCGCCGGTGCCGCTGCCATCCGTCCATCCATCCATCCGTCTGTCCGTCCATCCGCCCATCCATCGGCTGCCTGCGGGCTGTCCGTCTGTCCGTCCGTCCCTCCGGCTCCGTTTTCTCGCCGTCCTCGGGCCCCGCGCCCCCCACGCCGCTGCCACCCTGAAGTTTCTGGCCGTGCTGCTGGCGGCGGGCATGCTGGCTTTCCTGGGGGCCATCATCTGCATCATCGCCAGCGTCCACCCGGCCGGCACCGCCGCCTCTTCCTCGCCCCCTTCCTCCTCCTCCTCCTCCGACAATGACTCGGCCGCCGCCGCCCTGCTCCCCCCGGCCGATAAGGGGCTGGGGGCCCTGCACGGCCCCGCCGAGGCTTTGGCCAGCGCCGGTCCCCGGCTCCCCGGTTCTCCCCCTCCTCTCTTCAGCCGCTTCGTCTGCACCCCGCTGAGCGCCGAGTGCCCCGCGGCCACCGGCCCCGGGACCACCGGCCCCGAGGAGCTGCTGGCCCTGCGCAGCGCCGCGGCCCAGCTCCGCCGCACGGCGCTGGAGCAAAAAGAAAGGATCCGCATGGACCAGGAGACCATCCGTGAGCTCACCGGCAAGCTCAGCCGCTGCGAAGGGGGGTTCCGGGCACCCCAAGCCCCCGCCGCCGGGCTCCGGGCAGCCCCCAAGCCCGGCACCATGGGGCATCCCCCCGCCGAGCCGCCCGCTGTCAGGGAGCTGGAGGAAGCGGTGCGAGCCCTCCAGGACCGCATCGAGCGCATCGAGGTGCGGGGAGAGGGCTCGGGGGGTCGGGGGAGGGCTGGGGGGGAGCCCAGCCTGGGTGTGCATGGAGATGAAATGATTTGGGAGGGAGCGGAATTAGCAGAGGGCTGTGGATAGGGCGCAGGAGAGGCGCCCGCTGCTCCCAGGGCATTGCCTCCAGTTGCTGTGGGGACACCCCTGAGGTGCACCAGGGGCAGAGCCACCTGCGAGCCCTCGGCTGCCCCATCTTCCCATTCGGGTCCCCATCGCCCTCCCCACTGACTCCGGGCCCCCCTCGGGGCAGAGCGGATGGTTTCAGGGCTGGTTTTGCCCCTCTGCCCCCTCTTACAGCAGCAGGCCACAGGCAGGGGAAGGAGGCATCTTTGGGACTTGCTGCCCGTCCTCCTCGTCCCCAGCAGCGAAGCCCACCTGCCCTTAATTCCCTACAAAGCACCCACCCCAGGGAAGGGTTCGCACGAGCGGGGTCCCGCAGGCTATAGGGGGCTCTGGCGCACCCACATCCACAAGTGCTCAAGGAGCACGCGATATTTGGGGGACCCAGCCCGATAGGATGCTGTGCGGCACCTCGAGGACACCCGAAATTCCCACTGGGGTTCCCTGGAAGGGGGAAGGAGGGAGAGGGGATCCTGGCTGAGCTCGGTTTGGGGAGCAAGGTGAAGCAAATCGCCCCGGGGAGGTGATGTCCGTGGTTTTGTCAACAAGGCTTGATGCTGGATGCTTTGGGGGCTGGCAGATCATCGATATAACCTGGGCCCTGTAAGATGTAAGATTTATCGATACAAAACCTATTAAGTCATTTGATTCTTGGTTTGCCCCAGGGGAAGCGGGGCAGGCTCCGTGCCCCCATGGGCAAGGGCATGGGTGGGGGCATCGGGGAGCCCTCCCCGACCCTGTCTTCACCAAGGGGCATCGTCTGTTTCTCTCCCTAATGTCTCCCGAAAGCCTTTCTCGGTGTTTTTCCTCCGGGCACAGCGTGGTTGGCCTTTTTTCCTCCCCTTTTCCTTTCCCCCCCCTCGCTCTCCGCACGCGCTCGCGTCCGCACGCCGGGACGCATCTCCCTGGCACGCCGAGCCGGGGAGCCAGATGCTCCTTTTTCCAGGCTTTTAATTACTGCTGCAAATTGAAACGGAGAGCTTCGGGAGGGAGGAGGAGGACGGCTCCTCGGAGGGGCACGGCCTGGAGATGGAGGAGCTGGCTGCACAGCCAGGGGCACCCAAGCGATCAGAGCCCTGAGCGAGGCTCGGGGGCGATGGAAACGCGCTGTGAGCTTTTCTTGTGGTGGTACCCCGGGGTGCACCCCGCTCGGGGTCCCACGGTGGGCATCATCCCTCGTCCCTCGTCCCTGCCCTCCTCGTCTCCTCAGCTGGGGTGAGCGGGGCGCGAGGGGAAGCCCCGGGGAGCAGATTTGCTGATGCATTAGTAAATTACGGCCCTGAGCTCCTTACATAAATGAAAGTGCATTTGCCCAACAATGACTCCAGGCTGAGCAAGTGCGTGCCGGGCCCCGCCGCCCCCCCCCTAAACCCCCCGCCAGCCGCTGACATTTAACGTGATTAATATTACCTGGCAGCACTCAATCTCCTCGCCGGCTCCGGTGGCCAAAAAAGCGCCGAGCGAGCCTCCCCCGCACCCGCTGCCCACTCGCGGCGGCAGATGGGAAGCCGGGCGCCCACCGAACAGCCGGGGAGGAGGCGCTCCCCCCCCTGCTCCCCTCCCCGAAAGCCGCCAGTAAATAACAGCTGCATGGCTGTAATTAATAGTTTGGTGAATAATTCGGGAGGAAAAAAAAAAAAAGAGCTGGGAGATGCGGGGGGTGATTTTTAAGGAATTTTTAAGGAGAGGCAGCCCAACAGGACAGGAGGGCACGCGAGGAGATGCCACGGAGTGAGAGAAGTGAGAAAGCCACAGGAAGAAAAGTTGAAGAGAGGGGGGGAAAATAAAAAAAAGCCGGCGCTCAGCCCATGTTGAGTAATGTAGGGCAGGCTATCGGGGGCTAGCGGGAGCGACAGGAGCGCCCAGTCTTTTCTTTTTTGGTGCTGAGCAGATGGAGCTGGGCGTGCGGCGGGGAGGCAGGCGTCCAGCCCCCGGCTCCAGCAGTCGCAGCCTGCAGGCACGGCACAGGGGAGCACACACAGGGCCCTGACTAACGTGTACCCATGGCACTGCTCCCTGCCTAACCCCTCTGTGTTATGGGGACCAGAGGCAGGATGCTCTTTGCCGGGTGCTTTTCCCTCCTGGGAGGGCTTTTTCTCTCTGCAGGGGCATCCTGGAAAAAGCCGGCAGCAAGAGCTGGCATGTGCCTGCTGCTTGGGGCTGGCACCTGCTCTCTGCCCACCCTCCCCTTTGGTTTTGCTTCTCCGCTTTGGTTTCCTCAAAACCTGCGGAGGTCTTGCCCTGGCAGTCCCCGCTGGAGGCATTTCCCGAGCCCGGAGCTTCGCTGGCTCTTGGCAGCATCTCCTCACTTCCAGCCTCAGCGTGTTCCCTCCTGCTCCGGCTCCACTTGCGCTCACGCCAACACCACCTTCCGCTCTTCCTCTCCCTGCTGCTTTCCCCCTGCCGTTCCCATCCGCGGCGGCTGCGTCCAGCACGGCCAAGCCTGGCTTTCCTCCAGCCAGGGCAGCTCGGCGGGGCGGGGGTGTCACCGTGTCCCCACGGGGACGGGTCACAGCCGCCGACCCCGTTCCTCCGTGGCACCGCTTACACGCGTCCCGGCGGCTGGGGCCGTGCCAGCAGATGGGTGAGGCTGGCTTTAGGCCGTCGGGGGGCTACCTGCCTGACCCGGCACGCGTGCACGCGCCCACGCAGGGGCTGAGCCGGGCTAAGAGGATTGCAGCCCTGGGACACGACGCTACGGCACCGGCCGTGCTGAAACAGCAAAGCAAGCAGCGGGATTTTGCGAGCACCCGGCCTTGCTCTGCCCCGAAAGCAGCCAAAAATCCTTCAGGGTAACCGAGGCAGCCAGCCCCTTGTTGTAATGATGAGGGTGATGGGGATGAAGCTCTTGGAGATGTCCCCAGGGTCGTGCATTTAACCTTTTTGTGCTGACACCCTGTTGACTTCTCTCCCTCCGAGCGCAGCAGGAGCTGCCGGCCCGCGCCAACGGCTCGGTGCCCACCGCCCCGGCGCTCGCCCGCGACGCGCTGCACACCAAGATGGAGCAGCTGGAGGAGCAGCTCCTCTCCAAGATCCTGACCCTGCAGAAGGAGCGGCAGGCCGCCAACAGCGACCGCAGCCAGCAGCAGCACGACATCGAGAAGGAGCTCAACTCCCTGCAGAGCCGGGTGGCCGAGCTGGAGCACGGTGAGTCCTGCCCGACGGGGAACCAAGCGGTGTGGGGTGATGCCAGCCCTGAGGTGCACCTCCAGGGGAGCCCCGGGATGGGTGTCCCCACCCCAAGAGCAGCTCCTGACCCTCCTTTTCTCTCCTCCCCATCCCTAACATTCAGGATCTCCAGGCTACAGCCCTCCCGACGCCTTCAAGGTGACCATCCCGGTGCAGAACAACTACATGTACGCCCGCATGAAGAAGAGCCTGCCGGAGCTCTACGCCTTCACCATCTGCATGTGGCTGAAGTCCAAGGCCCTGGCGGGGCTCGGCACCCCTTTCTCGTACTCCGTCCCGAGCCAAGCCAACGAGATCGTGCTGCTGGAGTGGGGCACCAACCCCCTGGAGCTGCTCATCAATGACAAGGTCAGCCCAGATGGAGCGGGACGGGAGGGAAGCGCCTTCCCTCGTCCCCTTCCCTCCATCTCTTGGTGCTCCCAAGGGTTCCCTGGACATCACCAGGTCTGGTCCCCATTCCTTGTGCTTGCACCACCTTGGCCTGGAGGAATGCAGAGCTGGGATCAGTGTGGGGGACCATGAGGAGGAAGAGATGGGAGGAAGGGTTGTGGAGGAGGAGGACGGGGAGGACAGCTCAATGGGGTGGGTTTTCAGGGGGAGAAGCAGCAGATCTGGATGCCTGCAGGATTTGGGGTGCTGCCCAAGGAGAGATGGGGGGTCTGGGGGATCCAGGGGTCCACCAGCAGCCCCGCCGAGTGCCGAGCTCTCGCTTTCCACCCAAAGGTCGCCCAGCTGCCGCTGAGCCTGAAGGACAAGGCCTGGCACCACATCTGCGTGGCGTGGACCACCCGGGACGGCAAGTGGTCGGCGTACCAGGACGGCGAGCAGCGGGGCGCCGGCGAGAACCTGGCCTCGTGGCACGCCATCAAGCCCCAGGGCGTCATCATCCTGGGCCAGGAGCAGGTACCCTCCGGCCCGTGGGGCACGGGGCTTTGGTTAATAGGGTCAGGGGGCTTCTCTGCTGGATAACCTGTCCCCCTTCTCCATCCTCAGGACACGCTGGGCGGCCGCTTCGACGCCACGCAGGCCTTCGTGGGGGAGCTGGCGCAGTTCGGCGTGTGGGACCACATGCTGGCCCCGGCGGAGATCCTGGCCCTGGCCAACTGCACCTCCCGCCTGCAGGGCAACGTCATCCAGTGGGACGACCAGGCCGTGGAGGTCTTCGGGGGGGCCAGCAAGGGCGCCTTCACCGCCTGTGAGGAGGGGAGGAAGGCGTGAGCGGCCCGCGGACAGCAGGAAAAGCCCCTTTGTCCCCTCCCCGACCAGCGGGCCCCGCCACCACCTCCACCACCACAACGGGGCCGTGCTCCGTGCCCCCATGGCAGCGTCCCGGGGGGGCCCCTTGGCACGGCTCACCCCCCCCCAGCATGCTGTCCCCTCCCCACCTTGCCCTCTTTCTGGACCGTGCCATACGCTGGCTGTTGTGTCTATGGGGCCTGGGGGAGCTGGGAGCGGGGCACCCCCCTTCACCTGTTTATTTTTGTTGCCCCGATATTTGGTTTTGTGAGCCCGTCCTCCCACGGGGCCCCGAGATGTTTGCTGGGAGCCCTCAGCATCCTCCCCTCTTCCCCTTCAGCTCTGCTCCGGTCAAGTGTGCCAGGCCCCGTAGGCCCCCATGGGTGAAAGGAGCCCTGGGGGGGGGTCTATTTATTTTATTTATTTTATATATTTATCTATTTATTTATTTATTTTTAAGCATTCCTCATGCCGAGGCCCCAGTGCCCACACGGAGGGCAGGGGAAGAGGGGCAGAGCCTCGTCCCCGTGCACCTGATCCTGTTTGGGGTGCAAAAGGGAATGGATCACAAGCAAGGAAAAGGGACACGGGGACAGTATTCCCTGCCACCCCCTCACCCCTCCCCAGCCTTTTGGGCACTGAGCTGCTCGCAGGGGTGGTGCTGGCCTCAGCTGTGCCTCGGTCCCCTGTTTTGAGCTGGTTGGGGACAGGGACACGGGTGGCGTGGGGCTGGGGCAAAGGGAGCCGCTGGCTTTGGGGCCGGAGCGGGGCCGGGAGGGGGTTTTCCCCATGGGGTGCCTGCGGGTGCGATGTTTCCACACGTGTGGTCACCAGTGTCTCGATGTGTGCGTGCGTGTGTGTGTGTGCCAGGGGGTGGGGGGTATTTTGGGGGGGGTTTCATGGTCGCTCGTGTGATGTCCAGCTTCCAGTGCTCCCCCAACCCCATAAAAAAGTCCCACTTTGCACCTTCAGCACCAGCTGCCCCCCCTCCCTGTGGCTCGGGGACAAGGGGGGCAGAGGGGCCAGCCCGCCAGGGAGGGGGGGACGTGGTGGGGACACAGCGCAGCCCCTGTGCCAAGTGGGAAACACTGTGATCTTGGTGTCCCCCCCGCCTTGCTCGCTCGCTTGTGCGTGGCCGTGTCGTGTCGGGACGTTTCCTTTTGTAACGCTGGCTGTGGACAATAAACGTGGTGTTTCTGTCGGAGCCTCCTGTGGGGTGCCATGGGGGGGAGGCGGGCTGCAAACCCGAGCCCTGTGCTGCTTGCGGTCGAAAAAGAAGGGAAAATCCCCCAGGAAAAATCCCCCCCCATCCTCCAGGATACTGGATGTGCACCGGGAGGGAGATGGAAGACCCCTACCAAAAGGTCACCGGGACCAAAACTCTCACCTGAAGCTATGTCCCCACAGCCTTGGGGACGCTTCAGCAGCATGGGGGGCACGGGAAGGCTGGCTATAATTTGCCCAGGCATTTTAAAGGCTTACGGCAAACTCTTCTCTATAAGGCTCTTAAGGAAACGAAGTCATTATGGAGAGATTAGAAACTGGTTGAGAGACGGGAATCAAGAGCAGGAATAAATATTTGATTTCCCTCCTGGGAGAGGCGAGCCCCAGCCCTGTCGCTTTGCGGCTGCGTGTTCCACATCTGGGTGGAAAAAGAAGAGCAGGAAGGTACAATTTTTGGTTGTCTGAGCCCTGCGAGAACCAAAAACCTGCTCCAGGGCTTAAAAGGCTGGTTGGTTGGAGGAGACGGTAGGAGGTAACAAATCGATGGTGCTGCTGGCTGGAAGGAGTAATTGCAGTGACTTACAGATATCGGCAGCTTCTAAATTAAACATAACCACTCAGGAAAAGACCTGAGCCTCTCTAAGGACAGCCTGTTGAAAAACAACGCTTTGTGCACTGAGGCAGGGGAAAATAAAATCGTTCTTGGGAGGGTTAAAGGAGGAGACGTTCAACAGCTGTGCTGAGAGCATGCTGTGGCCATGATATGTGCCTTGGGCACTGCGCAGTGTCCGGATACCTCTTCCCAAAAGAGACAGAAAAAAAAATATATAAATACATAAAAGAGAAATTAAAGATGTAGAAGGAGCAGAGGTGCTTTGCTAAACTGTGACGCTCACTGCCGCGGGGTTTCCAGCAGACCAAGAGCTTAGCCAGGCTCAAAACAAGCCTCCCCCCAAAGGACTTCGCTGTGCAGAGAACGAGATCACCAGGGCAAACATGGTGGCTGGAAACCCTCCCACCCGAGGGCTCAGCCTATTAATTATGAGGTTTGAGAAGAAAACGCTGAAATTTCTACGCTGGGGGTTGGGATACCTCAAGTAGGGCTCGCGGGTTGTGTCTCTCCATGCCATGCCAACCTCCATCCCCCTTGGACTCAGCCAAGGTGGGTTGCACGTGTCCCCAGCAGGTGACAGAACAAAAAGCCCTACAACCTGCCCTGTCCTAGCGATGGGAGGCAGCTTTAATTGCTTCCCTGTGCTTCTGCATCCTGCAGGGAGCCTGCTCCACTTGCTCCTGTGGGCAGGAAGCTCAATGGGGCTCGTGCAGTGCTCCTGCAGGTCGCTGCTGCTGCGGTGACTTCATTTACAGGTGGGCACCCGGCCACTCCATGTGGAAAATACCCCCCATACACCTGCCTCGTCAGCCCAAGACGGCGTTGAGTGGCTTTGATCCTGCAAAGGCACAGTCCACGGCAGCCCTGCTCCCCATGGCTCGGACACGAAGCTGCCCACGTTTTTCTAAGCCAGCACAGATGGGAAGGGGCCCACCTGATGCTCTCCCCCCATCCCTGCATCGCAACCACGAGGAGCACGGAGCTCCTCACCTCAGCCCCTCCGGAGCTTGGGTTCGGCTGGTTGTGTCAGCTTTAACCTAGGAGCTGCCGCTGAATTATCCTTACGAACAGTGTCTACATTTCCCTCAGGAAGCATTCCCCGCGGACCCACATGGATCAAACCCAAAGCGTGTTTAATTGAAGGCAGAATCGCAGGCGCTCTCACGCGCAGCCGCTGACGGACACACACGCACACAAACGGCGGCTCTTGCTGACTTGCTGCTTCGTAGCAAAAGTGGGTGAACTACACAGGGATTAAAGCATTAAAAAAAAAAGAGAAAAACACAGAAAGAATACGGTGCTTGAAAGCACTGTATCCCTGGAGAGATTAGAGTAGCTGCCTGGAGATAAAGTAATGATGGAAAGATCTTCTTCCTCGCAGAGATTCTGCTCCTAATTATCTCCTCTGAAAAAAAAAAAAAAAAGAAAAAAAAAAGGAAAAAGAAAAAAAAAGAGAGAGAGAAAAAGGATGATCTCCCAGCTTTTATCTCTCTCTTGACAATTTTAGTGCTGTGCCTGCCTCGTTGCGAGAGGCCACTGCCTGTAGAAAAGGGGAAGGAGACAGAACCGGCACCAACCCCACAAGCGGGACTGCGGCGGTGAAAGCGAGGGGGACGGGAGGCAGCGTTTGCTTCCTGACAGCGGCAGCGGGGAAGGCAGACGGGAAGACAAACGACCACTGCAGCACTGTCCTCCCAGCACCGGCCACTGCTGCTTTTCCAGGGAAACAGCCCCAGGCTCTGCTCGGATTCACGGGGACTTGGGTGAACAGGGCAGCCAGCCACCCTACAGCTGTAGGGGCGAGCCTGGAGTTTGGGGTGCGGGCAGAGGACAGCACCCAGCTCCTTCCTCGTCTGCTTTTTTCCATCTTAGAGAAAATCAGTCACTTCTTTCGGCAGACAGCAGCGAGGACATTTCAAACACACGCCAGCCACGAGTCTGCATGAACGTGAGCAGCCCCCCATGAGCAGAAGGCGCCCTGATGGGAACCCAGGCATCGCAGCCACCAACCCAGGACTACCAGCCTTTCCCCCACTGCTATCCAGGAGCTTGATTTTTCTCCACCCGTTAATTTCAGACTAATTAGCCTCTGTTAATTTCCAACTAATAGCACCACAGACCCCCAAGGTCTGCTTGCAGGACCTGAGCCCACCTCACCCCCAGCGCCATCTTCTCCCTCCCTCCCAGCTGCAGCAAGGCAAGGACACGGAAGGCTGCATCTCCACACACACGTTTATTGCTGCTAATTAAAACACAAGGCGCTTATTTATTTATATAAGCAATTTGCTAATTAACACAAAAGACGCTCATTTGCACAAATATCTTTATTTTGAGTTCAGAACCGCTCCCTGCAGGGGCTTTAGGCCTACAAGACGTTGTCCCCCCCCCCCCCAAGCTCAGATCCCGGCCCTCGCAGCCCACGAGGCGGCCTTAATGAGGCCGCCCTAATGAGCCTGCCCCAATTAACCCAGGCAGGGCCCCCCCGACCCACCCCAGCACCCCGCGCCCACCCCTCAGCCAATAGGACGAGGCGGCCCCACGCTCTCAGCCAATGGGCGACGCGGGGGCGGGACTTCCGGCGCCGGTTGCTAAGACAGCCGGGGCACTTCCTTAGCAACCGCCGCGGGCCGCGCAGGTGAGGCCGCGACCGGGCCCGGGCCGCGCTCCCCCTCCCGGCCCCTTCCCCGCCCCGGGGCCTGCCCGGCCTCCGCCTCCCGGGGCTGCGGGGCCTCGTCCTGCCGCCTTTCGGTGTCCCCGGGCTCGCCTCGTGGCGCTGCCTCGCTGCGGGGAGCGGTGCAGGCCGCCATGGGGTCGGTGGGGGGGGGGTTTCGCTCTCATCCTGCACGGTTAAAGGGCTCTGAGGGGGCCCTGCGGTGCTGTGCACAGGTAGGGGTCGGCTGCTGAGCGGGCATGCAGCAGCGGCCTAGTGTTTTCCAATATTCAACCCCCCAGCTTGGCAAACGCTCATGGATTACCTGAATAACTGCCCCAAAACAGATCGGGGTATTTCTATGTGCTCATATACGCTGCTCCCCTTCCTAAATTTCACTTACGCTCTGCTCGTGGTGTAGTTTAAAGCCCTTGCAGGCAATAATGTCCCCTTGGCATTAAGCGACAGCCACAAGGGCTGATGGACTCATTGCTTGCTGGGAGCAGTGCCCCGGCTTGGCTCGTCCCTCGCGCTCTGTTGGTGCTTCTGGGAAGTGCCCTGCTGCTGAGGCCTCATTTATGGAAAGTGTTACGTTTTAAACGATTGTATTAATGCGCTGCGAGAAGTCTCTAAGTGCACAGCGTGTGAAAAGGTGCTGAAATACATTAAGTTACTGTGAAGGCAGGAGCTACGTTCTCGTAATGGTTTCATTAGCTTTCCGTTGCCATTCAAAGCTCTCTTCCTGTCTTTTGTTTTTAAGCAGTGTCCTCTGGGCTCAGTTTTCCCTGCCGCTGGTCCACCCTTGTCCTCAGAGCTGCGTTCCTCTGGGTTGCCTGCACTGCAGCACTGTGCTGAGCTCCCTCTGCCCCTTCCTGCGGTCCCTGGGGAAGGACCATGGCCGACACTGGGGAGGGGAAGAAGGAGGAAGCCGATTATAAGAGACTTCACAGCTTTCCGCTGATTAGGGTAAGAAGAGGGGTGGATTGTGTGCCCACCGGTGTTGCAGGTATAAAGTTCTGCCTTCATTCTCACCAACCTTCCAGAGCAGGATTTCCAAAGCAGACTTTGGAAACTTTATCGAACGGGTTTAGCTGCTCCTTTAAGCTGTGCTTACTTATTGCTAGCCTTAATGCAGGTAGAGAACGATTCTGCGTGGATAAGTTGTAAATAAGCCATCTATCATTCTCTAAAATGGTGGAAATGACAAGTTTCTGTTGCTGGTGGTGGTCTCCTGCTTGGATTAAACATCACAAGGAGCAGCTGCCTCAGCCCCAGTGATGGCATGGGCAACGTAAAGGCTGCTTGCTGTTGTCTGGTGTCTAGCTTTTATCGTTCTGCTTAATTTGGGCTTGCTCGCTCGTTGCAGCACACGGACATGCCGGAGGAGATGCGTGTGGAGGCCATGGAGCTGTGCGTCACGGCGTGTGAGAAGTACGCCACCAACAACGAGGTAGTGGCCAAATCCCGCTCAGGACGGCCTGCAGTCCCCGCAGCTTGGGGGATCTGCGGGATTGGGGCTGGGGCTGTAGGGCAGAGTGGAGCCAGACCCTGACAGCCTGTTGGTACAGTAACATTGCTCTGGTCCTGTTCTGAGGAAGGGCAGAGAGGCAGCTTGGTGAGATCTCAGATCTCAGATTTGGCTGCCTTTGTCAGCAGGACCTGTAATGGCACTTTGCTTTCATGCAGGAAGCAGAGATGAGTCACGTAGCGATGTTGCCTCACAGCCCTTACCTTTCTCCTGATCCTGCCTTGCCTATGACGTGCTTCCACTCGGTTCCTAAGATGTTCTCTGCCCTCAGGGCTTGTTCCAGAGCTGTGTGGGGAGGGGCCCTTCCCAAAATATGTGTCCGTTCTTCAGTGTTGAGCAAAACTCCCCACCAGAGCAGGCAGGAGACTTATTTTGGGGGTGAGCAAATGCAGGCCTTTGAACTTTTAGGTACAGTCTGCTTAGACTTCCCTCTCAGCTTTCATCCTCTTGAATAAAATTACTGAGAGCATGGAAATGCTCTAAAAACTAAACTAAAGACCATAACTTATGCATTCATCTTTCAGAAGATGAAGGGAAGCACGCCTTGCTCCCTGGGCAGGGCACAGCCTGCTTGTTGCCAAAGGGATTTTGTGCTGGGGCAAGGCAGAGCTACAGAGCAGGAGCCTCCTTCCGTCCCCTCCTGCCCGAGACACTGCACATCGCTGCAAAATCTTCCTCTCAGCTTTTCTAGACCAAGCAGGGTGTGATCTCAGAGAAGCAAGCCTTTTGAAAGTCAGCCTAGTTTCAGTGTTTTGGTAATTAGCTTGAAGAGGGAAAAAAAAAAAAAAAAAGAAAAAGAAAAAGAACTCCTGTAAAAATAGCCGCAGCTTAGTGACCTGAATCTCCTCTTGCGCTCACTGCACCCGGCGTAACTCTGCCACCATCTAAAAATGCTTCAGACTGTGCGAACGGGAGCTGAAGTGGCTGCTAGATGCGGGTCCTTAATTTCTCCAGGCTGCTGAGAGCACAGTGACCTGCTTTACCCCTCGGCATAGCCCTGGGGTGCTTCCAGTCCCCTCCCTGCAGCTGCTCTACCTGTTCCCTGTGGCTTGAGAGCTTTCTTACAGGGAGGGGAAGCGCAGAAACTCACTGCTTGCTCTGCCTCACCCCCTGCTCTCCTCCTTCATGTCCCTCAGAGCGCTGCCAAGATGATCAAAGAGATGATGGACAAGAAGTTCGGCTCCTCCTGGCACGTGGTGATCGGGGAAGGCTTCGGCTTCGAGATCACGCACGAGGTGAAGAATCTGCTCTACATGTTCTTCGGCGGCAGCCTGGCGGTGTGCGTCTGGAAGTGCTCCTGACGTCTGGCCGGCTCCCAGACCCGCTGCGTACGAGAGATTTCTTCCTCCTCTTCGCAGGTTTTGTGCGAGCTGGAGGTGGGGCTTTATTTTTAATAGTTCAACCGTCGAGATTTTTTGGTCATACCGCTGTAACAGTTCCATGGGGTCCGTAAAGTCGGTGCATATTGTGTAAGCTTGCCTCCCCTTCCTCGCTCGTGGGATTTCTCACCTGCCCGTGGCGGCTGAGCCCAGGAGGTGCTGGATAGGTAATCTCACGACAGGCAGCAGCGCCGGGAGGGGGGGGAAGCAAAAGAGAAAAGGTGCTATCGAGCCCTACATTTCCTCGTCCCACTTGTTCCACGCTGTCTCCTCTCCTCCCTGCCTTCCCCACTCCGTATGGCGCGGCTCTGACCGCTGCCTCTCCCCCGACACCGGGGGAACGCCGCCTTCGTCCTCCTCCCTTGCAAGATGACCGCACAGAAGGGGCTGTGTCAAGGGCGTGCCTCGGGGTTGCCCGTGGAGGTGCTGGCTGCGGGGAAGCGGGCTCGTTTCAGCCTCCCCAGCTCGATTTGGGAGGACAGCTGAGCTGCCTGGGCGTAGGAGGCCGCTCTGCAAGCTGCCCCCTCCTTTCTCACCCCCCGCGCGCTCAGACAGCGTTAAAACACAGGCGGCTGACGATGCCTGGGGAGTGGGTGAGAACTCTCCGTACAGCTTGAATGGCTCCCTGGCAGTTCTCGGGGGTGTTGCGAGTGCTGTGTACTTGCAGCATCTTGTTTGGAGGCTGGCAGGGGAAGGAGGCTCCATGTGAGATAGCACTTGGTCATCAGAACCCTAGCGGCGTTTTGGACTGGCATTTTTAGCCCGTTTCATCTTTTAAAGCTGTCAGTGTTGGAGGACGAACGTAATGGGATGTTACGTATGTGGCTTATTTATATAAATCTGTGGAACTGTGTTTTTTGTTTTTTGTTTTTTACAATAAAAAATCTACCAAATTGTCCTTTCCTGTGTTCCTGTGTTTGCTCTAAAGTAAAAATTCCAACGCGGAAGACAAAAAATAGTTCAGGAGGCGTGGAGGTAAGCGAGCAGCACTGTAGCTGAGGCGAAGGCCGGCGGCAGGTCCCTCACCCTGGTGGCTCCTAGGTACCAGAGAAGTATTTTCACCCTCACTTTGAATTCCTCCCCCCAGCACAAGCCACAGCGCTGACCCAAGTCCACCACGATACCTGCTTGGCGCAGCAGGGCATGGTGCCAGGGTTGTGAGGCGGTCTGGAAGACTCCGAATCCTTTCAGCTTCCTCTTGGTGTGGTTGCCCCGCTGTGTCTGGCTCCAGCTGGCAGCGTTTAAATGAAAGCAGCGCTGTTGTCTGGCGCTTCCTGCAGCTGGCAGGTGGAAGAGCTGGTCTTCTGTTCCAAGGCTTTCCACCTCCCCTGCCTTTTCCGTCTCTAGATCCAGAGGGAAAGGTAAAGCCGGGTCTTTGGAACGCGCTGGAGCACGATGATACCCTCAGCTACACCGTAGCCCCTTTCATTGCGCTTCTTTCCCGCTAATGAATAATTAACTGCTGTGTGCGGGTGCGTGGTCATGGGCATCTCTGCAGGGTCGCGCTGACCTGCGGGGAGAGGCAGCCGCTTACCTCAGCGTGTAATTTTTGGCCTCCCGTTATCTGCGTGGCCTGCAGCTCGTGTCTCTGTGACCTGCACCCACCACGAGTGAACATTGGCCAGTCCCCAGCCTCCTCGAAGCACGAGGGTAAGAGCTGGCCCACGAAAAGCGACCAGGAAGAAGCCAACCCCTCCTTTAGCTGGTCTGAATGCCCGTTGTAATGTGAAAACAAAATTCAGCTGTGTGTGTGTCGAGGCCCCGAGCAAATATTCCGCAGGATCAGCTTTCCTGCCCGTCACAAGTCGAATCATGCTGTGCTGGCTCCTCTGCCTTAGAGAGAAAAAAAGAGGCTTTCAGCCTCCTTTTGCTGCAGAACTGACGCTTTTGGGCACGCCTGATATTCACGGGGGAGTAAAGTTCATGGGTCGGGGGCAGCCCCTTGTTGTCCCATGTTTTCCCTCCGCCACTGATGCTTGGGAGCCTGCTGGGCCTGTTTGCTTTCCGTTATAAAACCGGAATCTCTCGCCGGAGGTTTTTACCTTAAAAAAAATTCAAACAGAAAGCTGGGGAGCTTGGGATCAGGCATCTCGCTATTGTGTTCTCCTCTCCCTGCCATTTCTTGCCCGCCATTCAAAAGCCTCGAGGCTGAGTCAGAGGGAAAAGAGATGAAAAACTCGGGGTGAGGCATCGGTGCCAGCCACGGCGCCCCTTTCTATCCGGCCGTCCCAGGAAGCCGGAGCGTGGCTGCGCGTCGTGACTTCATCCCTCCCTGCCGAGGGGAGACGGGCAACCTCGTGTGCGGCTCCTCCTCCGTCCCGCAGGTGACTCGAGCCCGCTGCGAAGGGGTAAAGGAGCTGGGAAAAAAAATATGGAGGGGAAGAGGTGCAAATTCGATCGCTTCTCCATGAGGATGTCATGGCAACACGGCACAGCACTGGGCTGCCGGGCAGGCTTTGAAGCTCCCCAGCTCTTCCCCGCTGCTGCAGGCTCGCGTTTGACTCGCTGAAAAATCTTTTGGTTAATATTTAATGCTGGCATTGAAGTGCTAAGGGTGGTGAGCGCCCCACCTATGCCCCTATTCCTCTGCTTTCCCATTTGGGGCTGAATTAGGGCTGGGGAGGGGATTTGTGGGCTCCCCTAGCATGGTCAGAAGGACACCTTCAACCCATAGTGGGGAGAGAAGGCCGGGGGCTCTCCGGGCTGGCTTTAGGGCATCAGAGGGAAATTTCTGTCCCCCTGCCATGCTACGAGCCCAGTTTGGAGCTGCTGCTGGGGCACTGGGAGGACTGGGAGGGCTCTCCCTCTCCCCTTGCTCTCCCAGAGCTGGATAAAAGAACCCATGGCCCTGCTCCCAGAGCCGAGCCCAGCTTCTTTGAGGCGAGCGGTTCGCACATGGTTTTGCTTTCTGTTTTTTCTCTTTTTTTTTGTGGTAAGCAATGACCTAACGATCCTGTGTTCCAGCCACAGCCCCTCCTCGGCGCCTTCTTTCCAAAAAAACGCGCACCCAGAGCGGATCCAGAAAGCTTCCTGGTGCAAGACGCCGCGTTCCCTTCCCCGAGCGAGCCATCTGCTCCCCTCCGCCCGGCTCCTTCTGCGCGCCTCGGAGCTCGCCAGCCCGGCGGGGAGCAGCTCTCCTCCCCGGCGTGCCCCGGCTGCCCTCGGCCATGCTGTTTTCTCACACGGCGGCGGCGAGGGGAAGGAAACGCGGGGCTGGTTTATCTGGGGCAGCTGGCGGTGTCAGCCGGAGGCGGTTTCCAAGCAACTGGCACACCGCGGGACGCAGCGAGCCGGGGACACTGCGTTCCTGGTGCCCGCGTGGGCCCGACGGGGCCGGGCAGCGCGAGCGAGAGGGTAGCGCAGGGCCGTGGTGCAGGAGGGGGGCTCCAGCCCGGCTCCCTGCCTGCTCCAGAGGTGCTCAGCGCAGCCCCGGTGCTGCACCCCTCCTGCCGAGCCCGTCCTTACACCGCCAGCCCGAATTTTCAGCGATGCTGCTCCTCAAATCCTAGTTATTTTACCCAGCTGCTGGTTTTTTTTTGAGAGGCGGTTGCACGCAAACATCCTTGGATGGATGGGGAGGGGGGAAAGTTGCCCAGCCTGAGCAGCAGGAGCAAAACTGATTTTTATGAGCGTGGACGTAAATAGTAGGAACCTCACAGATGGGATGGAGATGGGGCAGAAGCAAGGTTAGCTGGGCAGGTGGGAGCCCAGAGGGGTGGGATGGTGCAGGCGACCTGTTTTTTTTTGTTTTTCCCCATGTGCAATTTATCTGTGGCCATCTCTGTCCCCGAGCCACCTGCAGCTATCGATTTGGAACTTGCCCCGTTCACGCTAACCTTGGCACTGGCAGCTCGTCCCTTATCAGTGCCGATAAACCCCGCTGCAGCCTCCTAGCCCCCAGCCTGTCCCCCTGGCCGCGTCACCCCACTGGGCTCTTCCCATGACTCTGCACCACCTGCTTTTTGCTGCGATGCTCTAGACCCAGAACCCCAAATCTCTAATTTCTGCTTGGGGTCGAGACGGGGCTGTGGATGCTCTGAGTCCCTGCTCACCCCGCGTGGGTGCCCAGGCCCGGCAGGATGCGGCGCCGGCTGCAGACGCTCGTCCAAAGGAAATTTAAAATCATCCTCCTCCTCCTCCTGCTCTCGGCCCTCCTGCTGCACCTGGCGATGGATTTAGCTCTCCCCACAGCTCGCAGGCTCTGGAGCTCTGGTGGGAAAGCACCGAAAGCCTCGGGTGCCATGGCGGGCAGCCCCTTGCTGGCCGGCCCCAAAAAGCTGAGCCTGCGGATCCTCCAGGACTTCAGCGGCAGCAACGGCTCCGTGGAGAGAAGCTCCCACCCGCGGGGAGCAGGGCCAAAAATAAAGGACCCAGGGGCCCAGCAGCAGCGTGGGGACGTGAATCAGGCACGGACCAAGGGGTCCAAGCTGGCTGCGCTGTTTGAGCATCCCCTCTACAACATCCCGATGCCGGAGGTGACGGACAAGGACAAGCTGTTCGTCGTCAACCCCATGGAGAAGTTCAGCCTGCAAAGCAGCGGGAGCGACGAATGGTGAGGAGCGGGATGGGTTTTTTTGGGGGGATACCTGGCAGTGTTTGAGGTGGGAACCAAACAGGTCGTTTCCCTGGTGAAGCAGCATCCCACCCGGCACAGCCCCAGCGCCGAGCGAGCTGCTCCTGTGCCTCAGCTCCTGTCTCAGCCCCGAGTTTCCAGGCTGCTACCCCGGGGAGCTGCAGGGAGCCTGCCTGCCCGTGTAGCACACGGCGAAGTCAAAGGAGAGGCTTCAATTATTCATAGTATTATGTATAATATCTTCTGGGTCATCTCCTCACCTCCTTGCCTTCCCCAGCGCACAGACTTTGGCCTGTCCCTGTACCCGAGGACCTCCTCGCTCCAGATTTCCAACTGGTTTTATCCCCCCTCTCTCACCTGCCCGATGCTGGAAGCGCAAAGCCCCAAATGTAGGTTAGCTGTCGTCACGAGACCGCGGCCGCCCTGCGTTTCACAGGGCGCTCGCTGACCTCCTTCGGCTCCGCCGTGCGGTGATCTCACTGCTGCCGGGCGCCTGTTTTTGGCCCCGCGCCACTAACCCCCTCATTAGGTGGGAAGATATTAAAAGAGTTACCGTCAGCAGGACGTAGCACACCTTCCAAAGGCGGTGGCTGCTGAAAATGAGAGAGAACAGGGGCTGGTCTGGGAGCTGCTGTCCACAAACAGACGTTTGCTCCATCTCTGAGGACCCACCACCTCGTCCACCGCTCCTGGTGGGAGGTGGGCCTGGCTTGTTTTGCCTCCGGCCTGCATTTTCCCAGAGAGACGTGGATTTGGGTCCCCAGGGAAGGTGCTAACGTCCCGACTAAACGCTGTCGTTGTTGTTGGGGTGGTGGTGGCTGTCGGGCTGCAGGGTCAGCAGCAGTAAAGCCGAGGCGATCCTCCCGACAGGGAAGACGGCCTACGACACCTACCCCGCCTGGCTCAAATTCCACGTCGGCATCAACCGCTACGAGCTGTACCCCCGCCGGGACCCCCTGATGCCCACCCTCCTCCACGACCTGGCCACCATGAGGATCGTCAGCTCGGGTACCCTACCCCTACACGCACCCCTGTCCCTCCACCCCATGCCTGCTGTCCCCCCTCACCCTCATCTGCCCCCTTCCAGTGCAGAAGTCCGGTGGCACCCAGCTGAAGCTCATCATGACCTTCCCGAATTACGGGCAGGCCCTCTTCAAGCCCATGAAGTGAGTAGAGCCATGCTCCGGGCCCCAATACCCGGTGGCCCCCTTCTCCTCGCCTTCCCCAGCGCGGCCGGCGGCGGGCTGGGCGCAGCTCGTGATGGGGTAGTGACCTCCAGTGGTGGGAAGGAGAAGAAGATGGTCCATGAGGACCATTTTCCAGCCCGTGTCCCAGTGGGATTTGGGGCCTCAGCACCCAGCAGGACACATCTGGAAGAAGAAGTTCTTCCTGGCCACATCTGCGGTGGCACCGGGGACACTCTAACGGGGCCAAGCAGGAGGTGACCCCATCCTTGGCCATCATCCCCAATCCTACCTGCTCCTCGCAGGCAGAGCCGGGACCAGGAGACCCCCATGGACTTCTTCTACTTCTCGGACTTTGAGCGGCACAACGCAGAGATCGCAGCCTTTCACCTGGACAGGTGGGCCTTCGTGCTGCTCTGTGCCAAAAAAATGGTGTCTGCATGGGTTTGGGGGTGAGAAACCTGGCCTAGAGGTTCCTTTGGGGGTCTGCAACCTCCAAGCACACTTGGCATCCAACTGTGGGTGCAGCTGAGGAATGGCTCCTTGAGCCACCTCTTCACCCCTGTGTCATATGTGGTGAGGGACACCTGCACCTCACGGTGCTTGGAGTAACTCGTTGTGAGAAACCAGGCTCAGTCGACAAGAAATTGCGCCGAGTCCTGCATTTTTAGGATCCTGGATTTCCGGCGAATCCCTCCGGTTTCTGGCCGCCTGGTGAACATAACGAAGGAGATCCGGGACATCACAACCGACAAGAAACTGGCCAAGACTTTCTTCATCTCCCCAGGTGAGCCCCGTCCTCGGGGAGCAGGGCCGCTGTGTGCACGTCTGGTCCGCGTCTGGCCCGCTCTCCGTCACCCTTTGCTTTGTCCCCCACGCCAGCGGGCAACGTCTGCTTCTACGGGGAGTGCTCCTACTACTGCTCCACCGAGCACGCGCTGTGTGGCAAACCCGACCAGCTGGAGGGCTCCGTGGCCGCCCTGCTGCCCGACAAAGCCCTGGCCAAGCGCCGCTCCTGGCGCAGCCCCTGGCGCCGCTCCTACCACAAGAGCAAGAAGGCCGAGTGAGCCGGGACGGGGCATCTGTGGGGTGTGGGGGGCTGTGGGATGGGAAAGGGGCTGCCTGGGTTGCCCCGTGGTGGTTGTCACAGCCCCGTCACCCGTGCGCTGCCCGCAGGTGGGAGCTGAACCCCAACTACTGCGCCCAGGTGCGCCAGACGCCGCCCTACGACAGGGGCCATCGCCTGCTGGACCTCATCGACATGACGGTGCTCGACTTCCTCATGGGTGAGCCGCGCGCCACGGGGATTTCTCCCCGCACCCTTTCTCCCCTCCTTGAAGCAGCTGAGCTGCGAGCTGTAGGGTGGTCGCTGCTACTTCAGGGAAACAGTGGACGTGCGTGGTGGCCTCGTTTCTCCTCTCCGTGGTGGGTGGTGGTTGCTGGACCGTGTCAGTCAGACGAGTGGAGAGGCAGGTCACAAAGCTCCCCGCGGGGGCACGAGGGGAAATCCCACCGTCACGGCCTGCTTATCGCCAGCTGGGTGGGCATTGCCCCGTGCAAGCTGCTTCCTCCCACTTTCCCCCTCAATTTTCCAGCAGCTGATGTTCCCATGGTCATGGTCATGGTCAGACTGGGGAGTGGGCTTAGCACAATGAGGGTGCTCTCTCTCCCTGTTCCCATATCCCAAATTTGGGACCAGAGAACCGCTGTGTACGTGGGTGAGGCCGCTCGGCCCATCCCAGCACCCAGCCTTTCCCTGCTCCCATCCCCGAGGACCTCGCGTGAATCCCTGCTGCTCTCACCCTCTCCTCACCCCTTCCCCTCCCTGCTGCAGGCAACATGGACCGGCACCACTACGAGACCTTCGAGAAATTCGGGAACGACACCTTCCTGCTTCACCTGGACAACGGCCGCGGGTAAAGGCGGAGAGGGGGCCCGGCCACCCCAAAGGAGGGGACACAGCTGGGGCAGAGGGATGGCGAGGGTTTTAGATGATTGCGGCCCAGAACATCAGCCACTGTTGGGGTGTTTTAGGGCACACTGGGATGTTTTGGGGCACACTGGGCTGCGTTGGGGCACACTGCGTGCCCCGATGCCATCCCAATGGGTTTCTCTCCCAGCTTCGGCAAGCACTCACACGACGAGATGTCCATTCTGGCCCCGCTCCAGCAGTGCTGCAGGTGAGCCGCCCCCACCGCCTTTCCTTTTTGGGAAAAAAAAAAACCCTTCCTGACACCGAGCCCTCTTTCCTCAGCATCAAGAAGTCGACCTACCTGCGGCTGCAGCTGCTGGCCACCCGGCCCTACCTCCTGAGCGAGCTGCTGCGGGAGGCGCTGGCCGCCGACCCCCTGGCACCCATCCTGAGCGAACCCCACCTGCGGGCGCTGGACCGGCGCCTGGGCAAGGTGCTGGCGGCTGTGGGACGCTGCCTGGCCCGGGCAGCCCGGCCCGGGGAGGTGCTGGTGGATGATGTGGGGCCGTGGGTGTGATATGGGGTCGGACGGACGGGGTTCGGCACCCTGCAGGTGGAGGTTGTGTGGCGTTGGGGTTTGGCGGCCCCGTACGCTGTGGTGTGGATGGGGGTGTTTGGGGTGATGCGGTGGGGCAGACTGGGAGGATCACTGGGACGGGTGGCTTATTTAAATAAAAAGGTTGGCCTAGTGGAGAAAACATTCGGGATCCTGGCCACCGGGGCTGTTTTTCCAGTCCTGGACTACCTCTGCGTGCCGGGACGCGTCGTACGGGCCCTGCAAACCCTTTTAGGAAGAGCGGGGATTTTTCCAGCCTTTCCCCAGCCTGCGGCAAGCTCCTCCAGAGCTCCCCGTTTCAATGGGGCGGTCTGCGAGCCCCGTGGCACGGCGCCGGCCTCCCCCAGCGGGGTCCCTGCGTGCTGGCGTGGGGAAACCGAGGCACGAGCTCCCCACGTCCCTGCCTCTTCCCGGAGCCGCCCGCCTCTTCCCACTCGCCTCGACTTACCCAACTCGCGCCGCTCTGCCCCCGGATTTCCCACACCCACCCGAAAATCCCCGTGGCGGCCCTAACGTCGCCCGCAGAGGTGGCTCCGGCAGGGGACAGCTTCACCCCGGGGCCTGGCACCCTATTTAGCGTCCGGCTTATCCCCTAAGCCTCGCCGGGGGGTTAATCTGGGTGTATTTGCGTCAGTCGGGGGCAGGTGCTATGGGATGGGGGCGCTGGTGGTGGCGGGGAGACGTCCCTGGGGGCAGCGGGCTGGGGGTGGCAAGGGGCATATGGGGTATGGGGTGGGGATATATGGCCAAGGTGGGGGAGCCATGGGAAGGGGGAAAAATGAGGGGAGGCTGGGAAATGGTGCGGGATTTGGGCTGGAGGGAGAAATGGGATGGAAAGAGGAAAAGAAAAAATAAATAAATAAAAAATAAAAAATAAAATAAAAAAAGGAAAAAAAAAAAAAGAAAAAAGGGAAAAATATTTAAAAAAAAGGGACAAAGGGTTGCTGTGCTCGTTACACAACGGGCCCGTGGGACTTTTGGCTCCCCCCCCTCCTTGTTTTATTTTTTTTGGGGGGGCCGCGGGCGCGCGCGCGCCGTGCACGGGGCGGGGCGGGGGAGGAGGAGCTGGGGGGGGCGGGAGGGGGGGGGGGAGCGGCTGCAAAACAAAAGGGAGCGGCGAGGAGGCGGCGGCAGGGCCGGGGGGGGCCGCTGCGCTGCTGCTTCTGGGCTCAGCCCCTGGCACCCGGTGGGTTTGGGGCCGGGGAGGGGGGCGTTTTGGGGAGGGGGGGGGTGCCCGGTGGGGTGGGGTTGGGGTGGAGAGGGGGGGTTGGGTGGATGGGGGGGGGGTTTAGGGGGTGTTGTGGTAATGGGGGTGGCGTGAGGTGGTGCAATTTTGGGGGGGGAGGTGGGTGGGGAGGGGGCGAGGAGGCCCCCCATAAAGGGTTTGGTCCCATCCCTGCTGTGCTTTGGGCACCGCGCGACCTGGGGTGTGCTCTAAATGTGTCCGTGTCCCCTAAATGTGTCCGTCCCCTAAATGTGGGTGTCCCCCCCCGCACGGCCAGGCTGACCCCAGCCCCTCTGCGTGCCCCCGTCCCCCCAGGTGAGCCGTGTCCCCCCCACGCCATGTCGCGCCGCAGCCAGCGCCTCGTCACCTCGCGCTACTACCCGGGGGACGAGGATGCCGCCAGCAGCAGCTCCCTGCTGGGGGGCCACCAGACGCCCTTCAAGGAGACCACCAGCAGGTATGGGGCAGACAGACAGACAGACGGATGGACAGGGGGGGTGCTGGGGCTCTCCTACACCCCGCACGCCCGCTCCCAGCAGCCTCGGGCTGGGTGGCGGGAGGGGAAGCGCGCTGCGAGCGCCGGAAAACCGCAGCGGTGCGAGCGGAAACGGGGCCGGGGGCTCCCCACCTAGGGGCTGGTGGCAGCGGGTTTTGCAAGCAGCGGTTGCGCTGTCCCAAAGCCGAGGATGGCCTCACGCCACCCCCCGGCCGTGTATCCGCTGCTGTATGGTGCCCATGGGCCCGTTCTCGCCCCCTCCCAGCAGGACGGTGCGGAGGAAATCGAGCAGCACCAAGCGGCTGTCCCCCGCCCCGAGCACCCAGACCTCCTACTACAGCGAGTCCATGATGAGCGAGTCCTACCTGGGGGGCAGCCGGGGGCTGGCCGCCCTGGGCACCTCCGGGCTGGACGATCCCCTGGACAGGAGCATTTACTGGGGTGAGCCCGTCCTCAGTCACCAACCATGGTGTTGGGGTGCCCCAAGCTGTTTTTTGGGGTGGCTGGATGCTTGGGGGGCTCCTTGGGGTTGATTTTTATGTGGGGGGACGCAGGTGGGGAGTTCTCCACCAGGAGGAGAAGAGGCACGGGGGACACGGAGTCCAGTAAGGTCAACGGGCTGCTGGAGAGCAAGACCTACGACACCTACGCCTCCTCGTCCGGGTACTCCTCGGAGGACGACTACGCTGGTAGGGACGTGGTGGCGGGTCCCCAGGATGTGGCCAGCCCCCTCCTGCACCCCGATCCCCACTCAAAGCCTTCACCCGTGGTGCAAGGCAGGTGTGTGGGTGCCACCTGATGTCTCGCTGCCTCTCCCGTCCCTCCAGGTCACTTTTACTCCGGCCAGAGCGGCTCCGGCTCAGGGCTGAGGTCCGCAGCCTCCAGGGTCGGCTCCTTCCTCTGGCAGGTGCTGACCTCGCCGGGTGAGTGGGGTCTGGGTATAGGGGAGGTGTTTCTGGAGGCAGTTTTCTTCCCTGCTGGCATCTCCCCTCCCCGCAGGGAACCTTGTTCTCCCCTTTAGGTGCCGCTCGTAAAAATAAACCCAAGTCGCAGAAGGGACAAAGTCAGCGGTGGGGTTTGGGGAGGCCCAGGAGGGGCGGTGGTGGAGGTGAAGGATCCTCTCTGAACCCCGTTCCTCCCTCCCCAGTCCGCTTTGTAGGGTGGCTCTTCTCCTGCGTGGGCGCCGCCTGGCACCGCCTGACCGGCCGGGCTCCCCAGCTGGCACGCGTCCCCTTATCAAGGTGAGCAGGACCCCGGGGGTGGGGGAAACGTGGGGAGACCCCATTCCCCTGCGAGCGGGTGCCCCACGGGGCCCCATCCCGGTGCTATGGGATCCATCCCCGGCCCTCTTCCTTCAGGCGCTACCCGCGGCTGAAGAAGTCCCTGCTGCTGCTGCTGCTCCTCCTGCTCCTCGCTGCGGCTGCCTACGGTGAGGAGGCCCCACGGTGCCCTTTATCCCCTTGCCTCGAGGTCTGGGGCAGTGCCGTGGTGGTGTGGGGTGGAGATACGGGGCTGGAGAGACATCGTGTTCCTCCTGGGCCTTGGTTTGGGGGTGACGGGGATGGGACGGTAGCCGGCTCAGTGTGGTGTGCCCGCTCTGTCCCCGTTGCCACCCCCTTGTTGAACCATCTTATAACCCCACATCCCCAGGAGCTTGGTACTTCTACCCCTACGGCCTGTCGACACACAGCCTCCCCGCCTTCCCCTGGTGGGGGGCTGGACGGCTTTCCTCCCCCTCCTTTGGGGAACGGGACGTCACCGCTCTGGACCAGGTAAACCACCCAAAGGAGGAGGTAGTTGGTGGGAACAGCCCCCAAAACTCCCAAGGGAGCTTCCCCGCTGTCCCGGCAAGCAGCAAGGGGCCGGGACGCTGCACGGGGGGGCTGCATGGCGCCTTGCCTTCCCCGCTCAGGGGCTGCGGGGGGAGCAGCGGCTCCTGGCTCGCTTCCAGACCCTGGAGAAGCGTTTCGAGGCGCTGGAGGCCGAGGTGTCGCGGTGGGAGCTGCGACGAGGAGCGGCGGCGGCGGGGAGCGAGCCGCCCCCGGGGGACATCCTGGGGCTGCTGGAGGGGCTGCTGAGCCGCCGCGAGGCGGGGATGAAGGAGCAGCTCCGCGGGGACGTGGCCGGGCAGCTCCAGGTGAGGGGTGTTGAGGGGTGTGAGGGGGGTGTGGGGGTGCACGTGGACGGGCTCCGATGTCCCCTCCTTGTCCTCGCCCCGCAGGGGGAGCTGGACGCCCTGCGAGCACAGGTGCAGAGGGACGTGGACGGGCGGCTGGAGAGGATGGCGCGCGCCTCGCAGGTGAGGGGATGGACACCCGCTGCTGCCTGCGGTGAGCTCGCTGCCACAGATCTCACCCGGCGTTTTGTTCCTCCTTGTGCTGGCAGGAGATGGAGGCCCGCTTGCTTGAGCTGAATTCGGGGTGGCAGAGGTAATGGCACGTCACAGCGCAGGGACAAAACCCCTGCTGAGGTGCTCTGGGGGAGGGATCCGGACCCATTTTGCTCGGGGTTGGGGAAGAAGGAGGGTGAAGGTGGGGGAGGCGCCTCACGCAGCCATTTTGTGGTGTTTCTCCTCCTCGTGGCGCAGCTCGGTGCGCGAGGACCTGCGAGGAGGCTTCCAGCAGGCCCTGGGCGAGCTGGAGCAGGAGGTGGCGGGGCTGCGCAGGGAGCTGGCGGGGCTCAAGTCGGACCAGGAGGCGATGGGCAAGCACGTGGAGGGGCTGCTGGAGCAGCTCAAGGCGCTGCGGGCTGACGTGAGTCCCGAACCCCACTCCCCCAAGCACTTTTTTCGTTTCAGCCCCTGCGAGGGGCTGAGCTCTGCCGCCGCGGTTTCAGGTGGAGGCGCAGATGCCGGCATGGATCGGCCGGGTCCTGTCGCAGCCCCGGCGGGACGGCGCGGCCGCCCTCGTCCTCCAGCGGGAGGACTTGCACGCGGAGCTGCAGGCCCTGGAGCACAAGATCCTGGCCAAAATGCAGGAGGAGCGCAGGCTGTCGGCGCGGGAGGCCTCGGCCGGCATCGGCGTGGCCCTGCGGCCAGGGGGTGCCGGGGGGGTGACGGAGGAGGTGAGCCCCGGGACACGGCGACAGTCACGGGTTGGGGACCCCACAAAGGGCTCACAAAGGGCTGCCTCATTTTTCCCCGTGCCCCGCGGCCCTGCTGAGTCACTTGGGGCAAAGTATTTTGGCGGAATGACACCAGAGGAAAAAAATGAGGCTGTTTGCTTTGGAAAGATTCGTTGGCAGCTCCCTGCCGAGGGTGGGATCGAGCGGGACTGGCACGGGCTTCGTGTACGCGGGTTTGGCTCCTAAAGGACACCCGGTGCCCTGCTGGGACCTCGGATTCGGTGGGGCCACCCTTGGGCCTGCTCCCCGTCCCCCTCCATGGGCATCAGGAAGGCCAAGCCTGGGCGCTGCCTGTTCCCTCGCCCCATGCTTTTCAGCGGGGGATATTTTTAGCAACCTCTAACGAGGCTTTGCAGCTGAGTGCGTGTCCTCCCGTTTTTGCCGCGCTGATTCATCGCCCGCCTGCTCCGTGGGAAGGGCTCTGGGCCCCGGGGAGGGGGCAGGACCCCCCCTCGCCCTGATTTCACCCCTCTGCTCCTTGCCCCCTGCAGCAAGTGCACCTCATCGTGGACCAGGCGCTGAAGCGCTACAGCGAGGACCGCGTGGGGATGGTCGACTACGCCCTGGAGTCGGCGGGTAGGTGGCGGGGGACAGGCTGTGGGGGGGCTGTTTTGTGGGGTGCCGGCGCTCAGCTTACCCCTGCCCTCCCCTCGCCCTGCTAGGGGCCAGCGTGATCAACACCCGCTGCTCCGAAACCTACGAGACGAAGACGGCGCTGCTCAGCTTGTTCGGGATCCCCCTGTGGTACCAGTCGCAGTCCCCGCGGGTCATCCTGCAGGTGAGCACCCGGGGAGCGGGGCGAGATGGGTGGCCCTGAGGGGTTTTAGCGGGGTGTTGGTGGGAAGAAAACCCACGGCGAGCATGGGGTAAGGCTGCTTGCTGCTGATACCTAAAGGGCTGCCGTTCCCCTTCCCACCCGCGTAGCCAGACGTCAACCCCGGGAACTGCTGGGCCTTCCGCGGCTCCCAGGGCTTCGCCGTCATCCGGCTCTCCAGCCCCATCCGCCCCACGGCCGTCACGCTGGAGCACATCCCCAGAGCCCTCTCGCCCCAGGGGATCATCCCCAGCGCCCCCAAGGACTTCAGCGTCTACGTGAGTAGAGCCCGGGGGGGGCAGGTTGGGGAGGGCGTCGCGGTGGAGGATGCTGGCGAGCCTCATGGCTCCGTCTCCTTCTCCCACCCTGGCCCCACTGCCCACCCCCAGCTCTCCCTTTCTGCCTCCCCGCTCCCCGTAGGGCTTGAAGGAGGAGCGCGATGAGGAGGGCCTCCTCCTGGGGCGCTTCACCTACGACCAGGACGGCAACCCCATCCAAACGTTCCTCCTGGAGGTGAGGCGCGGCGCTGCTGTCCGAGCAAAGAACCGCAGGAGGGAACTGGGGGGGGGTGGTGGTGAGGATTTGGGGTGGGTTGTGTGATCCTCAGAGCCCTCAGATTGTGGTGTGGGGCACTTTGGGGTGGCCACCTCCAGCCTTTCTTTCACTGGGAGCCGTGAGGAGAGGAGGCTCAGGGGGACGCTGGGGCCTCTCCCTGCTTGGGGGGACCTCCAAAACCCCCCTGGGCGGCCTCGGTGTCCCCCACCTCCGCCAGAGCGCTGCTGTGACCCCTCTCCCCTGTCCCCAAAGGGTGACGCCGTGGGCGCCTTCCAGCTGGTGGAGCTGCAGGTGCTGAGCAACTGGGGCCACCCCGAGTACACCTGCATCTACCGCTTCCGCGTGCACGGGGAGCCGGCGCACTGACCCCCCCCCTCGGACGGAGACGTGTCGGGGTGCCGGAGGAGTCGCCCCCTCCTTTTTTTTTCCCCCCACTTCGCCTTTGCCTGCGCTGCTGCTTGCGGAGGAGAGGACTTTCTGCCTGCAAAGGGGGTGAGGCGAGAGCACCCCCGCGCGGGGTCGCTTTCGGTGCATTTCGGACACTTTTGGTGTTTTTTTTTGAAGCTCGTTTTTCTGCCGGGGCCGGGCGGCCCCCCCCAACCCCACAACTTTGTGGTGGCACACGCACCCTTCCCGCGGCTGGGGGCAATTCTGCAGCGGGCTTCGCGTGGGCTGGGGAGCGATGCAGCGCCTCCCCTCTGTGCTTCTCAGGCTCTGAAGGACCTCCAAACCTTGGATAGCGGGCTGGCGGAGGGGAGTCATTAACAGTATTAACGAAGTATTAATAGAAAAGTAGAGGATGGAGGGGAGAAACGCAGCAGGTGTGGGTTGCAAAGCTCCCGCTTGTTAACCTCGAGGATGCTCTTTGAAAACTGCTTCCCCAATGGGTTTGTTGTTTTTTTTTAAGGGGGTTGGGGGGCTATTTTCTGGTTAGGGTGTCAGGGATTTTTTTTTTTTTTTTTTTGTAATAACAAAGGAAAAAACTTTTTCCGCACAATTTCTGCGGGACCGCTCGGGCGAGCGGCTTCCCCTCACAGCGGGGCGAGGGCTTTGCTTAGCGCGAGGACACGTGGGAGAAGCTAAAAAGAAGCTGAGCAAGGCTGGACCGCTGGGCCAGGGCCCTCCCCGGGCTGCCAGCAGCACTCCTGGCTCCGGAGGACGCCCTCCGGCGCACGTGTGTACAGGCAGCTATTGCTGGGACCTGCTGCCCTGCATTTTTCCCTGTCCCTGGCTGCTTTTTGGGAGCCAGGGCCGCAAGGCAACCCCAACCAACCCGCAGCACGCCTGGTTTCTAACTCAGCTGACGTTCCTGGGTAGTGTTTCTAACCTCAGTGTTTGTCTTGCGTTTAGTTTTTTTTTTTTTTTTTTTTTAAATAATAATGTAATAAAAGCTGAAGGGCTCGTGTAGTGTTTCAGCCCTGTCGGATGCTGGCATCATCCTCCCAGGCTCTGGGAGGGGCACTGAGAGGCAGCTCTGGTCTTTTCTGCTTGGAGACCTGCAGGGCACAGGGTGTAGGGGAGGGCAGGGGGCTTTGTTGGCCCCAGGGGATGAGGGCAATGCTGGCCCCGTCTCCGCCCAGTTAAACTCACCCCCCGGAGAGCTGGGAGGCCCCACTGCCAAATCCCCTGGAGAGAAATCCTCTCCTATATCGAGCACAGAGCCTCGGCTTTTGGCATCCGTGGCCTGAGTTTATTTTAAGCTCGTCTGCAGCTGCCTGCTCGCCTCGGAGTCACGGCTCCTGTGAGCGCCCTGCACACGCAGCCAGGCCTGGCAGAGCGGTTCCCATGTTTATTCTGACGAGAAACAGAGAGGGGAAGGGGAAAGCTCTGCCCTTCGCTTATGGTTATCCATCTATTGGAGGAGACACGGGGCTGGAGAGCCTTTTCTTACCTCCCTTCTGGCTGCCTCGCCTGCAGCTTCTTCCCTCAGCCCACGAGGGCACCTGGGCACATTTATCCCTCCTGCTGATGCAGCAGGTGAGGCAGGAGGAAGAAGAGGCAGCTGGCAGAGCAGACTTGCCCAATTTACTCCCTTTTCACTCCGTTTTCCTCCTTCACCCTCCCTTGTTCCGGGTTTGCCCTCCACCAGTGTTACGAATCAGCCCTGCGTAGCCGGCTGGGTGCAGGCAGATGCTGACGAATCTGTACTTGATGCTGTAGCCTGCTGCAAATGCTGCACTGTTTTTGTCCATGTTCTTTTTTAATCGAGATTGTAATTTATGCCTATGCAAAGAAAGAAGAAGAAAAAAAGACCAAGACAAATAAATTATATCAAAACTACCGAGAGTTGTTGGGTTATTTCGCAGACCCGGGCTGTGCCACAGCTGGCACCGTGCCTGCCTTGGCTCTCCGTGCCACGAAGCAGAGCTGAGCTGGGGTGAGGGGAGGCTTTGGCACGAGGGCAGAGTCTGCCCAGCTGGAATTGCTGAGCTGGGCGCTTGTTGTGCTTCCCTGCAGCTGCCCGAGCAGCAGGGAGCAGAGGCAGGCGCACACCAAGGCCACCTCAGGGCCTCAAACTGCCCCGGGGGATAAATGGGGAACGGGACGGGGTTGAAGGGCTGGGGATGAAGACAGGCAGAGGGCAGAGCACAGCTCCAGCAGCACCTCCAGGAGCCAGGGCTGTCTCCAAGCCACACTCACCTGTGTGCCAAAAGGGCCGTGTAGAGCAGAAGCCTTGGTGAACCTGAGATCAAGCAAAGAAAGCAGGAAAAGGCCAACACCAAGCCCTGGCGGGTCCTACAGCACAGAGCCACAGGGAGCGTGGCTCCGCGAGCGGCTCTTTTCCGGAGGGACAAAAAGCGACAAGACCGAAACGAACTCGGAACAAACCTTCTTTAAAATTTATTTTATAGATCACGCCAGCCCGAGTGATCTTTGAATGCTGGTCACAAAAAAAAGAGAGATCGCACCGCCTCCTTCGCCTGAACTGAAGCCAACCCTCTTCCAGTCTCGGCAGTCTCCTTCGTGTGGAGCACAAGGAATGGAGGAAGAGAAAACCGCCGGGGAACCCCCCCCCCAGCTCCCCTGGGGAGCGGAGGGCGGTGAAATCAGATGCAGTTTGATGCCGCCACAGGGCCGGGACAGAAAGGCAAGGGGCCCTCGCGTGCCCTTGCTTAGCCACACTTCACACCCCCTCACAATGCGGGTGCTATTGGTGTCGTAGCCGCCTATGGTTCCCCCCTCTCCGGGAGAGCGCTGGTGTTTAGGCACGTAGCTTGGAAGGGACTGTCTGTCTGACCTCCCCGCTGCCACCCCTGCTCAGGCTGCCAGTCTCTAAGGCAAAGTACGCTCGGCTCCGCTCCCAATCCCTCACCTCCGAGGCTTTTGGAGCGCTGGTAAGACCAAATCCGCCCTGGAGAAGCTCACGCGCTCCCACCGCGTAACTCCTGTCCTCCGGGGAGCCGAGCGGAGAGGCAGGGTCGGAGGAAAAGAAATCGGAACAAACGGGGAGTCGTTCAAATCACACAGCCCGGGGTTAAAAATCATGATGCTGCTAATTCATTGCGTCCTCCCAGGGCCTTCCTGAAGCCAGGATTCACCACGTCAAAAAGAAAGTCAGAAAAATTACCACGTGCTTCCGAACCTGAAAGCACTTCTGTACGTTTGCTGCGAATTCATCGCGGCCCTCTCGGCCAAAGAGGGCAGAAGACAATCCCAATCACCTCCGTTGTGGCAAAGTTTTGGGCCAGTGACTTCTAAAAAAAAAAAAACGTTTGGGAAATCCCGGAGTAAAGAAAATCAAGGGGAGGTGAGGTTTGCCTGGTGTCTCTGTTCCCGAGGTACGTTCCCACCCGTGCTCTCTGCCCGTCGAGGTGAGAAGGTTCTTTCTCTGGCTCAGGGGACGGACCGAGCGTTCCTGCACGATGTTCTTAATACTGCTGACTGAGCTGCCACAGCCTGGAGAGGCAAGTTGAGAAGTGCTCCAAAACGCACCGAGCAGATGGGAAGGGGAACAGGACGGGCAAACCACACCGCCCGTTTAATTCTGGCCCTAATTAAAATCTTCACTGCTACTAACGTATTTGAGGAGGAGATTTTTTTGTATGGGATTCCTCAACCTAAGATCAAGAACTGATTTTCAAATTGCTCCCCCCTTAGACCTCCAACTAACGCATTTTCTTACCCTCATCTCCTTCAAAAAGTCACTACAACGTGAAATTAAACCCGCTGACAAATAGCTTTAGAGGGGGGAGAACCCAGAAACCTATCTGGCACGTGGCCGCAGCGGGGAGGAACCAACACCATAGGGAGCCACCCTAAACAATGTTGTTTTAACCTCTGCAAGTCCGAAATTTCAGGTGTTTGACAGCCCCTGGGCCTGAGACAGCGTGTGGGAGAGAGCAGCAGGTCCTGGAGACAGAAGGGGGTGAGGGAGGAGGGAGGCAGCTAACTGGCTCTTCTTGCTTCTATCCAGAGTCTCCTCTCATCTTCATGCACACAAAATATAATAAAAACTAATAAGAATAAAAACTAAGCCCATGATGTACAAAAATGTGTCGACAGGGGGGAGGAGGAAGGTGTCAGTTACTCAGTTCTGTGTCTCATCACCTTCATTAGCTTATAAGTTATGCTCCTCGCCGTCCTTTCCTCTGGGGAGGAGGGAAGATTCTTCTGCAGCCGATCAGCTGGGATGGATTTTGGTTGAAGCTGCTCTGGATCTTTTGGATAAGAACTGAAGGGAAGGGGAGGAATTCCTCAGCAGCAGGAGGAGCAGGAAATTCAGCAGCCACTGGCAGGAGTCACGCAGGCTCCCTGAGACTTCACTTTATGGCGCTGACCTCCACGGCGCCGTCCTCCTCCTCCTCCAGCTTTGGACTGCAAAACAAGAAGAGGCGCCTCAGTGTGCAGAAATATCAGCACAGCCAGAGTTCAACACACAGCCAGACCCTGGGGTGGAAGCTGTGACTGATCTGAACCCCCCTCCCAGCCTTCTCTTGCTACCGTGACCCCAAATCCAGCCGGCAAACCCAGGGTTCTCTTTTCAAGCAGCCAGATACCTTATTGCCCTCACGGACGTGGGGCTCTTCATCCAGAGCAGGCTGAGGGGAAGCAGCAAGGAGAGAGAGAGAAAGATAAGCAAGAGCAAAAGCAACGCGGACTCTCAGGGGAAGGGACAAAAATGAAGCTAGGAGGAGCCTTTCTTATAACCACGATGACTCCACGGCAAAGACAAGGAGGAGATGAGGGCTCAGGAAGGAACAACAAGTGTCTGTGCAGGGAAGAACCTCTGCCAGCAGCCCTCTTTCAGCAGCCAGCACGGCTCAAGAGGCTGAGACCTGACCAATGGCAACTACAACAGTTAAAAGGAAGAATGCTGACCCACTGTCTTGACACTTTCAGTTTCGGGAGCTTTTGTTTTCTAGATAAGTACAGTAAAAGGAAATCCACGCGATGAAGCTGATAAATAGCTGCCCAAAGCTCGCAGTTAATGGAATTTCCGTTCCTTTCACACGAGAACAGGGGGGTGTCCTCAGACAAGCTGAGATGGGAAGTCTTAACCGACAAAACTTGGCCTCATCTGTCTAGAAATGAAAGGCCTTTCCTTCTCCTTGGCCAACTTTCCTTCTCCTGAGGTCCAACCTGAACTGCAGACAGCTACCAGAGATGCTCTTTCCCTCACTCACCGATGGCTGCAGGGCAGTGGGTGTCGGCGGTGCCGCGGCTGTCGAGGGGGCTTCGTCCCCTGCCGGTGGGCCCCCAGCTGCCATCCCAAGCGGGGGAACACCCTCCTCTCGTTTCGTCACAGCTCCCTTCTTTGTCGACTGCATCTTGATCTGCTGGGGCTTGGAGTTCATCGGCGAGTTATTGGTGGTCTGGAGTAACTGCGCGGTTACAAAGGGAGAGGGCAAAAGCAACGGTAAAACAGCCAGGCCCACCTGGCAGGGCTCGGTGGTGCTTTTTAACAGCCTCTGGACAGCCGACACCGACGTCCATCGGCAGAAGAACGCAGGCAGCAGCTGTTCAAAGCAACCCTGAGTTGCCCTCAAGAACCCCTACGGGATTTAAAGTGGCTCTGAGCTATCAAAGACCAGGTCTTAAAAGTCAGAGGCATCTGGGTCACCCCCTACCTTCTCCTTCCCTCATTTGCACCAGCCAAGACCCACCAGAGAGCAAAGCACGCCGGTCAGCTGCAACCCGTGGCAGGGCTGAAGGACGGGCTGCTCCCTCCATTCTCCCGCTGGCTTCTCAGTGCTAAAAGCAGCTAATGGGCAAAAATTAAAAAAAAAAAAAAAAAGCTGGACTCTTCAGCCTTTACCTTAGTGATGGTACCCACAGCTTTGGTGCGGCCTTCCCGGAAGACCAGCCGCTGGTCTATATGCAAGTACTCCGGGGTTTTGATGAAGCGAAAGTGCACCGTGGCTTTGTCCCCCGTCCGCAGGCAGTCCTTGTCCATGCTGAGGATCGTGGCCGTCTGACGGATGCTGCCGCAATGCACTGCGGGTGGAATGCACAAAGGCTGTCAGCAGCCGGTGCCGTTAGCGGAATGAGCTTCAGGCAGACATCTAAGGCGGCTCTTGCGACTTTACAGCTAACGGTGCAGTGTTTGAAGTGTAAAAATCGACTGCCTGAACCACAGACTACACGGGTCAGGCTTTGTTCGGTCCTCCAAAAGGAAATACACACAAGCTACAACAGTTACCTGCAAACGGAGACTTTTCTGGAGCCCCCTTACCAGAATCCTACACACCAAGAGGCTGAGCTAGACGGCAGGACCCGAAACGAGTCTCTCTGCACTGGAAGCTTAAGAATCTTTCCACTGTGGAAATGTGGCTCGGGCGGGCTATAAGTACACTCAGAGCCCCAAATCTCCTTTTTACCTATTTCTCCTCACTCCTTTTCTCTGTAGAATTCCTCCCCTCTCTCTCACGGACTGCTGGGACCATTAAAACAAGCACCATGGCTTACATTCAGCTTGACAGAGCCATCGGGAGCGAAAAGACCTTTGCCTAGAGCGGACGTAAAGTATTACTGCTGGGAAACAAAGAGGAGACACCGCCGTGACACATACCCATGGCCTGGTACCGCGGGCTGATGGTGGTGGGGTGATGGAGCACCAGAATCTCTGCTTCAAACTCCCAGGACGCTTGTGGATTCAGGCGGGGTGACACCATTACCATCCCTTTCCGGATGGAAGAACGCTTGATCTGAAAAGCAGTGACACAGAAAAGCTTTAGCGTGATCCTCCAGGGAAGAAAATCTGCTTCTCTGGCTGACTGCATCCAGCAGGATCCTGAGGGATTTCGCAGATCCTAACTCATGGCCACCAAAAGGCAAAGCCATAGCTGTTTAGCAGGAAGCAACAACGATACGCAAAGGCTGCAAAAATCTAGTTCAGCTGGAATTTGGACACTCCTGCTGCTGCAGCACAGACTTTCCTGGCTTTGTTACACATCTCCAGTGCTATTCCTCCTTAGCCTGGGTCTCGCTGCTCTTACCTGGCACCTGTTCGGCGGAACAACCAGGACACGGGACCCACAGGGGTTCTATGGGATTTTACCGTGCTGTGAAATGAGGTAGCTGAGGTTTGCAGAAGCAGACCGATAGCAGCAGAAGGGCAGCTCCTGCTCTGGGGGTGCAGGGCAGCTCTTCTCACCTTTTTCAAGGCGAAGGAGGCAGTCTGGCCTCCCCGCACTTCTTTGACCGGCATTCTCTTGCGGTGGATGGACTTGACAGCGATAGGGAGGAAGTTGCCAAGAGGATCGGGCCCCAGCAGCAGGGTGTCATTCAGCTTGATTAGGCCTCTCAGGGTCGTCCCAGACACAACCGTTCCTACACCCTGTACCCAAAAGGAAGAAACAGCAGGCAGGTTTACTCAACTACACTAGCAGGTGAGCTCTGGAACATCCCCCTCTCTAAGGAAGATGCCCTCTTCAACCTAAAACACAGGGGAAAATTCCTAAAATGCCAGGGCCCTTACCGGGACAGAGTAAGTATCGTCTATCTGGAATTCTGCTGGTTCTTCTTCCCTGTAACTGGTCCGTGGAGACAAGAGATTGAGAAACATCTTCAGCAAATCTAGGTTCTCCCCAGTGACGTTTGAAATCTGGAAAATCGGGCACATCCTGTAAAGGAAAATGGATGAAAACGGAGTCAGTTCGCTTCCCTGCCTGGGATTCCACGTGTAGGAAGACATCCAAAAATCTTGGGCTGCATTCAATGGACAGTGCTAGGAAGGGAGAGCCTGGCAAGCAGTCGGATGCACAACACCCCACGTCTGAAACCCTGCAGCATTGTCTCTGTCTTCTAATGACAGTCGGGAAAAGGTGTAAGGTTCCGGGACTGAAGGAAACTGAGCATGCCCTGCCATCTTCTGCAGGCTGCCCAGCAGCAGCCTCTCCTTTCTGCCTCAGAGGGGAACACAAGCAGGTCCAGCTCAGAACACACTCTCGGGGAATCGACACACCACATGGCAAATACAACCTGAACACAGCTAGACAATGGGGCTCTCTCTCTGAATCTTCTCACCCAGTCTCCAAATAGGACCGAAAGAGAAACGGCTCTCCTCTGCTCCCGTTACCTCTCTGAGCTGAAGTTGGAGGCTGTTACAATGACATCATCCTTGCTCTGAACCAGCACGGGGATCTTCCTGCACCCTGGGGACTTCAGCAGTCGCTGTAACAGCTTCAGGGTTTCTTAAAGGGTGAAACGAATATTGTTAGGGCAGCAGCTCCCGCCTTTACAAATCGCTTTTGTTCGGTTTCCCGAAGGGAGACTGGTACTCTTGCCACAAACAGACAGGAGGAGATGGCTGAAGGTGTGTGAGTGCCACTACGAGTTTGCTGCAGCCAAGGTGGGACTTAGGAGCCATTCCAGCTTCCATTTCATGCCGGCTGCCAAGCGACACAGTACAGGAACAGACACACACGTTTGCAGCGACAAGTGCGATGCTATGAAGTTTTACAGCTGCCTGTTAAATAGCTTTAAGGAGTTACAAAATATTTCCCCTTCCTACAAAGGATTCCTCACATTGAATTCAATCAATGAAAGTCGTCAGCACTCGGGAACTGGAATATTTGAGAATACGTGGATTAGAAATCAATTTTGACCCAACAAACCTCAAAACACTTTGGCTGGCAATCAACCTGCTGTAGGTTAGAGAAGAATGAGGAGGGTAAAGATCATCATCATAGGCTAGGGGGGTGCAGGGGGACCAGATCCAGAAGTAACTGTTTTGGGATAAATCTCCCGGCTCCCAACTTTGATCTCCTGCCTGTTTTTAATTTATTTTTTTAAGCCTCGTATCTGACACCCAGCAGGGGTGCACCAGCATCAGTCTTTTGCAAAGCGCCTTACAACACGAGGTGAAGAAAAAAAAAAGCTAACAATGGTTTAAAAGAGCAAATCATTTGCATTCTGCAATTGTCATCCAATTAGATGGGTTTTGTGCACAAATGATTGCCTATGGGAGAGTAATGTTTTGGGTACAAACACAAACACTTAATCATGCCATCTGCTCTTCACAGATACGTCGGAGCCAAATCTTGTGACTATTTAATTTAAACAGAACATGACACAGGAGCGGCTTCTCCCAAGAGAAGCTCTTCTCACCGAGCCAAGCATTCTCCTTCCTCCCCAGTTACTGTGTTATGGTCAGGCCTTTCGTTTATTTGCCGAATCTCTGTTACAGAGATATTCGGGTTACCTTTTGATCGCATGCTTCTGTTTACCTGTAAAACATTCAGCATTTTTACAGAAATGAACTAACTACGGACGGTACTGGGAACACCCAATTTCCCAATCCTCAAGACTGCTTATCAAAAAAAAGCATCACTCCAATTAACCACAGCATGTTCCCGAAGGCGTGAGAAACACATGGAGAGAATGTTAAAGGTGAGAGCTGGTCACAACCTGAAAAAACGTGAAGCACAGGTTAAAGGGCCATTGCTGGGGTCAGACGTGCTGTTTTAACAGCTGCTGAGCATGGAAGTTGCTAGCCTCTGCTGCTCATTGCCATCCCTCCCCTGTGTCTGCTCCAGTCCTGCTACCACAACTCATGCAGCTGCTTTGAACCATGATCTGGTTACGTGCTGGTTGGTTGTGAGGACACAGGAAGGAGCTGCTGCAGTTATGGCAGCAGAGCAGAGGAGTGCTCAGGTGAGCAGGATGTACCCGGGAGCTGCCCTTTCGACTAGCTGCTGCCAGAGAATGAGTCTGACCGCAGCTAGAGATCACGATCAAACTGCGGGCCGGAAGGAAGGCAGATTCCCAGCCTTTCCCTCCAGGTTTAAATTCCTACAGAGAAAGCAAAACCACTTCTCCCCCTAGGGTTAAAGAAAATCATACAGCAAATACTTTTTTTTGTTGTTGTTGCCCAGGTGAGCCCCCCCAGCCTGGGTAACTTTGAAATGCTGACTACAAGCGACCTGCCTTGCAGAACAGGCCAGGGGAAGTAGGGATAGATTTCTGGAAGGTGTTTAAGATGCAGTCAAACCCAGACAAGGCAGCTTTCCTCCAGCAACGACTCCTCAACCCAAACGGAGGACAAGAGCACACACAGAGGTAGGGAACACGCCTGGAGAGAGCTGGGAAGATTCACCTTGTAGGATGTTGGCAGGGCACATGTCGATCTTGGTCACCACAACAAAGACGGGAACGTTGAGTGCAAGGGCCAGGCCCAAGTGCTCCTTGGTCATCCCTACAATGCCAGCATTGCTGCCAACCTACAGCGGGGAGACAAACACCCTGATGTCAGCGTTCCTCCTGCAGGGAGCTGGGCTACAGAGAAGGTCTTGCATCAGACAGGCAGCAGGCTGTGATTAGGTTGCCGATGTGTCACTGGGACTGTACGAGCAGCCCCAGCTCACTTCAAATGCTCACAGACACTGAGAACTCATTCCTCCAGTTCTAACCAGGTGTTCTGGAGTCTCAAAACCTTTCAATTTTCAAGAATTGTGCATCTTGGACCTCTGTGACTGCCTGTCCTGGGTCACTTTGCCTCAGAATCCTGGCTAAAACCCCCACTGGCTGCTGCTCTCCACCCCTGGCAGACGCCGCCTCCCTCCACAACCCACAAGGGCCTCGCAGTAGGAAAAAAGTTGAGGCTGCACAGCTGTGAACAGCGCCCTTCGTGCTGCTACCGTGTATTTTTCTTGCTACCTACCATCAGCATGCAGAAGTCGGGTAAATGTCCGGTCATGCCGAAGACGGTGGTCTTCAGGTACTTTTCATGGCCAGCCAGGTCAATGAAAGTAATGACCTTGGTGGATTTCTCGCAGATTTTTGTCCACTCCAAGCTGCCGCCGTGGCTGTCGGGCTTGTTCACCACGTTGCCCTCGCTGTCGAAGCCCAGGATGTCGTTGCCCACGCTGCTGGTGCGGCCCGACTCGATCTCGTGCTTGTGGCGGAAGAGCTTTTGCCGAGCGAAGCCTCGGCCATTGTCGAGTTCACCGTGGGTCAGGACACCCAGCAACGTGCTCTTCCCCGCATCCACGTTGCCAACCACTGCTACCCTGGAAGGGAGAGGAAAAAGGAGCCTGGTAAAACCTGAGAGCTGAAGAAAAAGAGACAGAGAAACAAAAAAAAAACAAACGCCACTGCTGCTGTAAATAATTAGATTTTTCTCCCTAAGCTGCAAATAGAAATTTGAAAATGTGAGAGCCTCACAAACAGAGCGGAGATTAGTTAGTTAATGGGATAACCGGGATGTGGAAGACTGCAGAGAAATGTTACTGGTGCTCGCAACACAGAGAGCTGAATCCAGATTTGCTTGGTGCTAGACAGAGCCTCTCTTCCAACTCCCATTCTCTGCAATCAAATAGGCACGCTGGCCCAATTCAAAAAGAAAAGTCTAAATCCCGGTTTGGGCTAGAATCCCTCTGCCTTTTTTGTACTTTTCACGCTGCACCAGGTGCCAGGGAGAGCACGGAAATTGAGATTGCTGTAGGAAAGGGTTTTCCCCTAAAAGGTTTGTGTTGTTTGAGCTTCGCCGTTTCTGGGAACAACAATCTCCTGCCTCTGATAAAGGTGACAAGCATGGCTGTTGGCAGATGTTGGAAATCCGTCCCCATCCAAGTCTGGGCAGGCTCTCGAGCCAAATTACACAAGCTATTAGATGTCCATTAGAAGGTGACTTGAATCATCACAGTCTTGGAGCAGAATGGAAACATTAATCAAAAGTTCTGTATTCTAGCAGCGCGCGCATACGCACACACGCAGACACGTGCACACGTGGCTCCCTGCTGGGATTCAAGCACACAAAAGACCCCTAAACCACGGAGCTGTCACCCAAACAACAGCCCTCAGCTAACCAGAGGCGAACCTTCATAGCTCGTGCACAAAACAGAGAGCAACAGCACCAAAAAGATTTCGTTAGCAAGGAGGGGTCAAGCTCAGCTCCCTTTGTTGGGCAGCTGCAACGCCCAGGCTGGAGTCAGCGTTGCTGGCTCAGCACCGCAGCCTGCTCACGGGGTAAAAATGTGGCTGGGCTGCTGCCTAACCCTGTACCCGCCCGGCTCCTCACCTGACCTCCAGGAAGTCGTTGTCACCAACGCGTTTCCGAACGAGGTAGTCCCGCACCTTGCCCCCCGCCTCCTGGTGCTCCCGCAGGAGGATGACGTCCGCCTCGATCTGCTCCGCCATGCTCTTCAACGTGGCGTAGGACGCTTCCATGTCTGCCTCGCTCAGGCCGTACTCGGTCCCATCTAGTTGTGGGGTTGAGGAGACAAAGGACAGTCAGTGAGAACCGCCCCGCAAGAGGCAGCAGCAATTCCATTCCGCCCAGGACTTTCACACCCATCAGGATCCACATGCGGACCGGAGACATCAGCCACGTAAACAGAACAAACGTCCTTTGTCGGGGAGAAAAAGGGATGGTCTTCACGTTAAGCCTTAAAAAATGTTACAAAAACACCCTCTTTCACCTTATTTACTCTCATTATAAACAAAAACTGAAGAGATTGGCCAGAAAAATGTATTTCTAATTCCCTCACTTCACGAGCTGAAGGTAATTTGCGTGCATTTCCCTCAGCCTGACAGAAAATCTCTTCTCACGTTACAATAGAGGAAAAACCATAAACAAAAGGAAAGCTGCGACTGAAATATCCCCACGGTTAACCAGCAAAATGTGGAAGCAATTTAAACTATCGGCTTACTTCATGAAAGCCACATCCCAAGTCCACTTTTTCTGCAAATCTGGCCCGTGCAGCAATTCCTTTAGCCCCCACACGCTCCAGTTAAAACAATGGCCTTGGCCTGCCTCGCTGCCTGCAGCCTGGCACTCCAAAGAAATGCTGACACGAGCACGAGGCCAGGAAAAACAAGGAGGCACTCTTGCCTCTGAGCAGCCCACCCAAGCAAAGAGGGGAGAGCCAGTGAAAGCCAGGGGGCTTTTTTTTTTTTTTTTTTTTCCTAGCCACGTGAAAGGCCACCAGAGCTCGTGGCTGTTTCCCTGCGCGCCAGGTGCTCAGAAGGTGCAGAGATCTCAGGCCCGAGTCTCCTCTGTGGATAAAAAGAGAGAAAAACCAAAACCAAACAAAGACAGAGAGGTGGAGAGACACGTAGCACCTGGATGACCAACACCACTGCTGTGTAATCATTTATATTCACAGCTGACTCACCAGTCGGTGAGCAGTGACTGCAGCCTGCACGAACTGATCAGCATTTTAACTATGATCAGAATCATAAACATTCAAAATGAATGAGAAAGTGGAAGATATATATATATATATTTTTTTTCTATTAGATGCTGTTTCCAATAGCCTCAATCCCCAGCAAAGATCCCCACCTCCCTCAACTATATGGTGGCCTGAAATGAAACGAGAAGTCGGAGAGGAAATCTCAATTTCAAAGCCGGGCCGTGCTCAGTGGCCTGTTATCAGCACGGGATGCAAATATGCCACTTGTGAACAGGAGCAAAAAGGCAAGCTGTGCTAAACTGCTAAAATCTGCAAAGGCAAATAAACGACTGCGGTCACACCCTGGTAAAGGTGACATCAAAAAGCTTCACGCTGAGAGAAGGAAAACCTTCCTCTCCGCGGCACGTGCTTACAAGGCAAGTCAGCAGCACGTATTTTGGCCATCTGAAGCATCCCCAACATAGCCCCGTGGGGTGAAAATATTATTTACAATGGAGAAGTGACCAGAACGAGACACAACACGGCCTTCATCAGACATCGAGGAAGTCATTCTTAAAATTGGCATTACGTTATTTATACCCTTCATCTTCTGCTGTTGTTCCCAGATGATTTATGCCTCGTTTCCAAAAAAAAAGACCGGGATGATTTTATACAAAACGTTCCTAAGACAGTTGCTGGTGGGGTTAAAAATGAAAAAAAGTCCCACATGTTCTTTACAGAGGTTTCCAAGTTATTCTGGAGAAGTCAGCACTACTTTCAGCAGTAATCATTAGATGAACCAGGCTGTCCTTATATAATTTTCCTGTTTTTTTTTTTTTTGTTGTTTTCCTGAGTTGGCTGCACTCACCTGATCCCTGCCCAATGACATAGATGGTCTCCCCGCAGCCCTCGTCGATCCTCTCTGACATCTGCCGGAGCAAACTGTCGTACTGCTCTGAAGTCGGGCTCACCATCACCAGCTGGAAAAGAGATGAAACACCCAACGTGATGTCAAAGCCAGCTCCAGTTGTAGGGCCAACCAACCGGCGTGCTTTGCTGAAAGAGGAGGGGTCTTTCCCAAGGACCCCTTTCTGGTATTGCGTTTTTCAAGACCAGCTTCACCGACAACTATTTCCTCGTGACGCTGCACAAGGTTATTTGTCCAAGCTCGGACTTCGTTTACACTGGAAAATTTATGTTTTGCAAGCCAGCAGCTGCGTTCCCAACAAGCTTTGACTGCAGTTACTGCAACAGCCACAACTTCCTTCACCCTTCCCTACCGCGCACAAAGAGAAGGAAAAAGCGGACTGAAAGAAAGGAAAATGAAGATAAGGAAGTGCTTTGGGAAGGGTTTTTCCCAGAACATCTTTGCGCGTAGCACCGCTTCTGGCAAAGAAGAACTCGTGTGGAGGCCTCCACGGAGCGGCCACATCGGTGGGGTGGCAGACACGTTCCAAAATCACCCCAGGAAGACGCATTTCCCTCCAGGCCAGTCTGAAATCGGTGCTAAATGTTCCCAAAGCACGTGGCTTATGGCAGTTCACGATGGTTCCATGTGAAGCCTGTCCAACATTCTCTCCTAAACCCACCTGTGCTCAACCTAAACGTGCACTCACGCAGGAACTACCTCTGCCACCTACTGCTACGTAGGTGCTGAAGGGTTTTTTTATTAGTTAGAGTGTAGGAGAACCCCAAATCCCCTAACCAAAGCAGCTTTCAAAACCGTAGCAGTGCATGCACCTGGGAAAACGGAGCACGGATAGCAAGTGCTGATCAGATGGCTTAAGGCAGCCAAAGCAACGCGTCCCTGAAACATTAATGGTCACTCAGAATGTGTCTGCGAGGGGCAGGGAGCTGAGAGGCAACCGCCCTCCTGTGCCTGCTCGGGTGCATGCCCTACCTACGGCTTTGAACTACCTGGCACGGTTTGCAAAGCGCTCTGATCTGCAAATCCACGTAGTCCTCCTCTTTTGTGCGGCGATGAATTGAGTTTTGCTTTTATCAGTCGTTTGTTCTGGTGTTTGCTTGTTTTTTTCTTCTCTTAGAGGAGACCACGGGATGCACGTGTACTGAGAGGAGAATCAGAGGCTGGATCAGGGCAGAACGGAGGGCTGTGCGTTTACACGCAGGGCTCGTTTTGCCTCATGAGCTCTTTCAGGAACTCCTGGAAGCACAGCAGGCAGGCTCACTGCTCAGCGGTCGGGGTCCCAGGAACATCTATCAATCAGGCTGTTACATTAATAAGAATCAATAAAATAACAGAGGGGCCATCAGCGGAGAGGCCACTAGCTTCCGTTTCTTCAAATTTCAGCACTAGCTTCATTTTTCAGCTATTTCGGATGCTTCAGCCACGCGTTGACCCAAGCATCAGGGGACGTTTCAGTCGATCGGTTCACTGCAGCCTTTCTCCACGGTCACTGCAAGACTTTATTTGCTGTGTTGAAGATCTCTTTAGCTAGCTTCCCGGATAGCTGGAGCCTGTTCTTTGCAAACTCCTTGTGAGAGAGAAGCCCTCCATCTTGGCTTCTGCGCTTTTTTCTTTTCCTTGGACTACGTATTCTCATTTTTCAGAGGTTTTCACCGCGTCAAAATTTTTCACTTCCCTTCTTTCAACTTTGCCAGGCATCGAGCAGTTAACGGTAGGAGTCCTGCGGGTCCAGGACTTCAGAATTCCTATAGGGCAAAAAAAGGACCAACCGGTTATTGTTTTATTTTCGCAACAACAGAAAAATAAAAAAACTTTTTTCTAGTTTGAGAGTATGTTTTTGTGCTGACGAATGGAACTGCTCGCTTGATCAACCGACAAGGTGTTAGGTGTTTGGCAACAGAACCCCAAATGTTCTCCTCTAAGAGCACGCCTTATAATGAGCGCGTTGGGCTCAGCGGGAGGACTGGGGGAAAAGCCTGCAACACAGTGGCAAGGTGGCTCAGACCTGGACGGAAAGCTAGCATATGAACTGATGGCAGGGAGAGTCACTGTTTTAAGCAGGAAGTGGCAAGCAGCAATTAACTGGGAAGACGGAGAAAATGGGGGGGTGGAAGGGGAGAGACCAAGTTAGCTGCTGCCCGTGGGGCTGCTGTTTTGAGCACACAGCAGGGGGCTCATCTGGGGAGATGGGGCAGAGCTTGGTCTTAGCGCTCATCCAAGATGGGGATGAATCAAAGTTTTAGGGAAAAGACAGCGCATATACACTGCTGTACAGAAAAATAAATGGTAATAAAGGCAAAATAAATAAATAAATAAATAAATATTTATATACTTACCTATTGCTTCCACGATGCCTGCAGATTTTTAGGAACGGAAGACTGGCTGTCAATACAAATGGAGGCAGGGGGAGACAGGCTTTCTTCTCTCTTTGTCAGAGCTGTGCTCGGGTTCCTGCCTGTCCAGGCTCAGTGACAGCCCTCAGCGTCCTTCTGTGCCCTCTTCTGCATCACCCGCACCGAAGACAAAGCACAGGTGGGTACCGGCGTCCTGCATCAAAACCTCGTCCAGCTCATTAAGACACGAGCAGGCGGCCCAACAGGTTGTGACGAGGAAGTAAAGCGCAAAAGTAAGACAACACGGCACCGCGCTGGGTCATGCCCTTGGAGAGAAAGGTACAAAGCCTCACACACCACGATTTATTCGGTTCTGAGGGTGAGGAAACACAAAGCTTTGGAATGGAAGCGGACAGAGGAGGGATGGGGGGATAACACAAGCGAGCTGCGGCTGGATTTGGGTGGTGGAAGCACGGGGGGGACCGACAGAGCGGGAGAAGCCACTGGGACCCCCGGGGGGCCGAGCCGAGCCCTCCTCCCCCTCCTCCCCCCTCAGCCCGGCCCTGAGGGGCGCTGAGGCGAGGCGGCCGCCCCCCGCCGGGGCCTACCTTACTGGTCAGGTCGACGTCGGGCTCGCCGTTGAGCCCCTCGCCGTCCTCAGCGTCGAAGGAGGAGGCGCGGAGGGGCAGAGCGGCGGCGGCGGCCGACAGCCGGGGCCCCCCTGCCGGGGAGCCGGGCTCCGGGGCGAAGATGCAGGCCGGCACCGGGGAGCCCCCCAGCGGGGAGCGGCTCCGCTCCGCCGCCGCCATCTTGCCTGCCCCGGCCCTCCGCCCGCCGCTGGCTCCGCCCACCCCGGAGGGAGGCAGCCAATGGGAGGTCGCGATTAGCGCGTTGCCATGGCAACGGGGGCGGGGCTGTGAGGGCGGGGCGGAGGGGCCCAATGGGAGAGGCGGTGTAGGTTCGGGTGGGTGGCTGGGGGGGGTGGCCCCGGCGGCGCGGCGCGCGCGACGTGTCGGGGGCTGTGCGCCCAATGGGAGGGCCGGGCGTGCTGACGAGCAGCGCGCGGAGCCAATCGCAGGGGTAAGGCTCGGGTGGAGGGGCGGGGCTAAGCCACTACCACAGATGGGCAGCGCCCACCTTGGTGGGCGGGCACTCTCTCGGAGGAACCAATAAGAAAGAGGAGCTCTTTAACAGGCAGACACACCGACCAATGGCATAGCGAAGGCGCGCGCCGGGGGTCTGTGGGGGCTGTACAAGCTCCTGAGGCGCGGCGCGCATGCCCAGTGGGGAGGGGAGGTCGGGGCCGAGCGGCGGCTTCGTCCCCCCCGTCCCGCTGCCGGCCCTAACGGTCTTTAACGGCCCTAACGGCTCCTCCCTGAGGGGCGATGCAGGGCGGCGGCTGAGCCTTCCCTGGCGACCCCCGCCGCCCCCCTGGTCCCCTCTCGTCGCCCTGAGGAGCCTCGGCCCGCCCTGCCGCCGTGCTCCCCCCCCGGGGCCTGCTGCGGGCGCGGCGGGCGATGGAAGAGAAGGAGCGGAGCACCCAGCTGCCGCCCGCCCGGGGCTGAGGGCTCCGCCCGTGAAGGGTCGCACGCGAACGGCGCTGCTGGGCCTCGGGGGGGGGCGGGAGGGGACGCGCCGGGTCTCAGCGGGGTATGGGAGGTGGGTGGGGGGGTGCTGTGGGGTGTGAAGGCGGGGTAACGCGGAGCTGAAGGGGCCGGCCGCGGGGGTAAAGGGGCAGCGGGCTGCTGGCCTCGCTCTTGGTGGAGAGACTCGAGGCGCCTTCGTTGCTCGCCGCCCGCCCCGCGAGAAGATGAGTTGCGTGCCATGGAAAGGTGACAAGGCCAAGTCGGAATCAGCGGAGCCGCCCCAGCCGCCGCCACCGCCGCATATTTACCACGAGAAGCAGCGCAGGGAGCTGTGTGCCCTCCATGCCCTCAACAATGTCTTCCAGGACAGCAACGCCTTCACTAGGGAAACCCTGCAGGAGATTTTTCAGAGGTAGGACGCTCCCTGCGCTGGCGTTGGCTTCCCCTTCTCCTCAGTTGCTTGGAGGGGTCCTCAGGTCTTATTTTGGGTGAGAAACAGAACAGAGGTGTTCAGAGTATGCCACTGCTTTGAACTGAATAATAGCTTCTTTTTAAACACCTCTCCTGCCTCTTTCCTCCCTCCTCTCCATCTAGAAACCCCCCCTTTTTTTTTCCTTGTTTCTCAAACGACTCTGGCTGCCGGATTTGGGTCCGAAAGCTTTGTTGCAGGTGCTGTCATGTGCTTTACTGCACCGTCTCTTCCCCCACACCCACCCTAATGCATCTTCTACCCACCTTCCATACTCTTGTCCCTGCCTGGTGTCAGTGTGTTGCCTTTGCATTAGTAACGGAGGTGGGGATGGACTTGAGAGAGCGAAAGCAGCAGGAATGACAAAGGGGTCACCCCCAAAACTTCCCCATTTCATACTGCAAAACTTCTGAGCTGTTAGAAATCAGAAGCTTTGCCCATTGAGGGACTTACTCAAGCAGTTACGTGAAGTTCTTCAGGTGCTGTCGGCTTTTTTCCGTGCTGTGAGATCCTGGGTACTCTGTCAAACCGGATTTGACTTCAGAAGCTAGATCCATGTTTTCTGCAGCATTGTTAAGCATTTCCTGGCAGTTTCAGATAACTAATAAAAGCATTTTTGAGTTTTACTGGAATAACTGTAAATGATGAACGTGCCCTGTACAACAGCACATGTTTTACTCACTGTTTTATTTATGTTGTTTATGGAAATTGTCCTGAGCATGCCTTTGAAAACCCTGATGGCTTTTCACTGCTGAAAAACTAAGGAATCAAAGAGGAAATGGAGTCTCCCCCTGATGCTCAATCTGCAGCTCTTGGAATTGTTAGAACAACGTAGGTTATGCTTGGATACCCGTTACCAGCAACCAACAGCACGTTGCGCTAGCTCCATGGAGCAAATCACGCGCCGTGGCAGCAGTTGTGCGGGTCCTGGTGGACAAAGCGGTCTCAGGGAGCTGCTCGCCTGGTGCTGCCGTCCCAAAAACGAGCGCATTTGTGGAACAGGGGCTTGACTCATCGAGTACACGCCTGCCTTTCTTTGGTGAAAGAATCGTGGTGATGGGTAGCCGCAGCTATCAGATGGCCATGCTGTTTATGACGGTGTTGTAGATAATATTCCTATTCACCAAGAGGAGCTGATCCGCAGCGGTGTGAAGGCGCTCTTTGTCCAGCGGAAGGACTCTGTGGTTTTGTTCCAGAGCAGCGATTGTCAGAATCTCAATCGCAGATGGATTCCTGTTGGCGTGAAGCACACCAAGGCAGTCCATGTGATAGAGGTAGTGCGGTGATCTAATTAGTTGGTTTTCATTGGGCTTGGTGAGAGAGAATTAGTGCATTGCCTGGAACTTCTCAGATGGAGGTGCTGCTCCTCTGGTGAGACTGCTTGCCCTAGAAGGAAGAATTTCTCTCTCCTTCCAGCCTGGTTTTGATCCATTTTAGCATTCAGGTCAAGATACGCAGTTGATTCAACCCCACAGAAGTATGGAATAGCCGTGGAAATCTGTCAGAAACAGATGAGCTATAAAATAGGCACAAGAATCGCCACCACCCTTGCATCTGCGTTGGGTTCTTACTTGTCTGGCTCTTCGACTTGCCTTTCAGTAGCATGGTCTTAGCTGCCTTTATACAGTGCTTCTCCATTTCTCTTTCCTGTGTCTCGTCATAGTCTGTGCGTTAATGAATGTGACAAAGGACCAATGAGTGTATTTAATACGCTGCAGGAATGGTGCTGGGTACAATTCTTATTTTCTTTTTTAAGCCTGGTGTTGACAAGGTAGTGAAATCGCAAATAAGCTTAAGCTTTCTGTAGCGCTGACCACATCCCTTGAAGAATAATTGAACTGCGTTGCTTAATCATTAATTTCCCTTTTGTTGCACTTCACTGCTGGAGGCCAGTGTCCTCTGATTATTATCATTATCTCAAGTGTATGTCAGAGCTTGCTACGAGCTCCCCTCTGGTTCTGTAGCCCTCCCTCTCTTCTCTTCCCTAGTCCAAGAACTGTCTTTTTGGTGTTTCTCTGGCTTTTGTTCCAGGAAGGGAGATTGTTCGTTCCAAATGTTGCATGGAGATGCAAACAAAATTGCTTCGCTTCCCTTGAGCCTGTTTGTTGAGATCTGGTTAGGAAAGACAACTTTGTGTTGGAGTTTGAGCCCGTTCCGTTAGGACAACATGGTGACGAAGGTTTGTGACTTAGGAAGCTTGGAAGGGTTACTACCAGGGATTCTGTCCAACTTTGTCGGTCTTCAGTCTCTAGATAAATACTTTTATTATTATTAAAGCGGGGGAAGGCAATTTTGTTCCTTGTCTAATCAGAATCCTTCAGCTGATGACCGGACATCATTTAGGTGCATGTGAGTAGGAGTGTGTTGGGGTAATTCTTGATGAAAGTTTGTTCGTGGGTAACACTTCTTAGTGTGTTGCCTCTTATTGTTTTTTTTTTTTTTTTTTTTCCATCTCACTTCTGGAGCTCTGAAAGTTGCAGGAAAGGACAAAGATACTTTCAGCCCTCGAGTGTGCTTGTCTCTGGAAAACTGCGCCACAAGGGGGTGCTTGTGCGAGCCAAGCCCTGTTCATTGGGAGGCTTTCCTGGCTTGCCAGCGCTCATGAGAGCTAATAGGTTGAAGCAGTGTTCCTGAGGAATTAGTTGTAGCTGAGTGATCTTGCTTTATGGCCATGCTGGCGGGGCTGTGACGAGCTGCAGCAGCATCTCTGCGATTATAAGATTATAAAGAACAGCAGAGAGTTGGAGGCTGGGAACTCTGACTTTCTGCAAATGCCACAGCCTTGCTCAGAAATGCCCAGCGGCAGGTACTGAGAGATTTTGGGGTTCCCACGTTGTTCCAGGCTCTTCTCCCTGCTGTAGGTAACACAGCAGCCTTCCCAGGTTGTTCTTCAGTAGTTGGCTGCGCCACAAGAAGACAGCTGATACAGAAAATTATCTGTCCGTGCCTTTCCTAGCCTTGGCTGGTCTGAAACGCCCTGCCCTGTAGCTGAACGCAGAGGTGCTGAGGTGTTCTTGTGGGAGGAGCGGTGCCTGCAGGACTTGCACCGTGCTGAAGGCCGAGCAAAGGGTGTGCAGGAGCATCAGGAGCACGGGGGGATGGAGCCAACGTGAAGGAGAAGCAGGGGAAACGTAGGTAGCTGGGTGATGTGAAACATCTGAGCCTTGTTCTCAGCACTCAAAAGAGCAGCCCATCACAACGGAACTGGGCTCAGGCTTCACTTTCTTCTTTGGCATTGCATGACCTTGCCCTGAGGGGCTCCCAGTTTCCCCACCGTGCTTGTTCCTCCAGCAGCTGAAACCCATTTGTCCTCATAGTAACTCACTGCCTCATCCTTTTCCCTCCTTACAATGTCTCTTGGGGGAAAAAAATACTTATAAAACTGTGAAAGTGACTGTGGCATTTTATTATTATTATTGGTACGAGTCTCCATCTTTTATGACTTGCATCCATCATCTGTGTTTGTAGACAGCAAATATTCCTGTTTTTTTCCATAATAACATGATGGACTGTGATTCCGGATCTTTACATATTGCACTAATACAAGTGGTGTCTTGGCAAGCTTATTAAAGCTTAAAAGATTTGTTAGCAGCAAAATGAGCTGTTCAGTTCCCTACAGCAACAGATAGATGTGTATTGTAATTTTTTAGCAGAGGCAGTGCTTCAGAAACCCCCCAAACCCAAACGTCTTCATGCCTTTGTGTGCAAATACCCTTCATTCACCAGCAGGGGACAGGAGAACGACTTTTCCTGCAGCCAGCCTACCCTAGCTCTTGCCATCTCATCCAGTCATCAAGACTGATGGTGACTGTTGAACTCTTGAAGTCGTGATAACCGTTGTTCTAAACGGCAAACTGGTGTTTGTTCCAGCCCTCAGCTGAGGGAATGATAATTAAAGCACTGTTCAGAAGTATCAATGAGCTCAAGGAGAGGAAAAAGCTTCACACTTTGCAGTCTGTCATGTCAAAGCTAGGATCCTTGGTGGTTTTGTGTAACAAAGTTGTTGCTAATGTGTTATTTAGCCCCCTCGGTCCCTTGGCTTGAGGGATGAGGGGAAAATGGACTAGTTCATGGTTAAACAACAAACAAACCCCGTAAAAACAGCCGTAGAGATTTATGGCAATTTTGGAATACGGGTTCGACAAGCACCTGCTAGAGCAGCCTCTTGTTCTGTTTGCAGGCTGTCTCCCAACACCATGGTGACGCCCCACAAGAAGAGCATGCTGGGGAATGGGAACTATGATGTGAACGTAATCATGGCAGCGCTTCAGACCAAAGGCTATGAGGCAGTTTGGTGGGACAAGCGCAGGTATTGAGAAATTGTGTGATTCCAGAGATGGCTGCTGTCTGTAACGAAAAAACACACAAAAAAAACCCACAAAACAGGTGATGTTAGAGTACCAGAACGTAATCTTCTTGCCGTTTGTTCTCTGCACTCTCCTAGGGATGTTAATGTCATTGCCCTGTCCAACGTGATGGGCTTCATCATGAACCTGCCCTCCAGCCTTTGCTGGGGTCCCTTGAAGCTCCCCCTCAAGCGACAGCACTGGATCTGTGTCCGGGAGGTGGGAGGCACCTACTACAACCTCGACTCCAAACTCAAGGTGCCGGAGTGGATTGGAGGTGAAAGCGAGCTCAGGTGAGTTTGTTCAGTTGTTTTCGTGTGTATTTGTGGGTTTCTCTCCTGTTCTCCCTTCCCTGCTGGGAATTTGTCCTTAAACCACAAATGTTTCCACCCCAAGTTTTTAATTCCATGGGATGCCCCGAACTGAGCCTGTGGGGGCTGCCCACAGGCAGCAGCTCTTCAAGCACTGCTCCCACACGGCTCCACACCACAGGGTCCATCCATCCCCCAGGAGCAAACTGCTCCAGCACAGGTCTCCCACGGGTGGGTGGCAGCTCCCCCCAGACCCCTGCTCCTGCGTGGGCTCCTCTCCACAGGCTGCAACTCTGGCCCGGGCCCTGCTCCTGTGGGGGCTCTCCATGGGCCGCAGCCTCCTCTCCACGGGGGCTCCAGTGTGATCAGATACCAATCTCTGCATTTCCCCACAAAGATCTTTCCAGCTTAAAGCGATGCAAATCTGCCGCGCAGGGCTTCTGGTAGATTTAATGGTGTGTGTGTGTGTGCTCTTCTTCAATAAATCTGGGCTTGCTACGGAGTGAATTTTGGAAACGTGGGCTGGAAGATAGCAGAGAAAACATTGATTTGACTTTCACAGTTACTGCGATTAATCCAGGTTTGTTGTTAGCAAAAAGCTCATGGGCAGGAAGGGGCTGCAGAACCACGTCGAGCGGCTGGGTGGCGCTCTGCTGCTGTGAGCTGGGGTGAAGACATCCGAAAGGTGGTGTTGGGGAGAAAAACATCACCACAAATATTCCAGGTTTCTGTTTTACCTTGCTGCAGGAAATTTTTGAAACACCAGCTGAGAGGAAAGAACTGTGAACTCCTGCTGGTGGTGCCAGAGGAGGTGGAAGCACATCAGAGCTGGCGAGCTGACGTGTGACCCGGACCCACTCTGTCCTTCCACTACAGCTCTGCCCCTTTTCGGAACTCCTGACGTCCTGAAACCTGGATAATGGGTGCCCCGACTCTTCTCTTCTGGACCTTCCTTTCCTAGGCTCTTTCCTTTCTTCCTTGGTGCAATAGGGCAGTGGCTTAGGACACTGGGGGCGGTGGGTGGGGAAGAATCGAGGGCAGAGTGGAGGAAACTGGAAGCTAATCACTTTAATTACAAAGGTGAGCGAGCTGTGTGCCCTTCAGCTGACCAGAAGGCGTCGCGCTCTTTAAAAACTGGGCTTTGGGACCAGGGTGCATGGAAGCCTCTGGCCTCCCTTTCCCCAAATCATCCAAGGCTGCGCGTGGTCAGTAACTCCCCGCAGAGCTTACTGGGGAGGAGCAGGGGCCGAGCACGCTGCCGCTCCTCTGCACGTCTCCAAAACAAGTAGTCGTGAAGGCGTCTGCAATTCCAAAGAACACTAGGACTGGTACGGGGCTCAGCACGACCCTGCGCTTTGTAGGGGTGGCTTGTGCCAAGAATTAGAGAGGGAAAAAAAACGAAGTGTCATCTTCCAAGAATTTCTTTGGGTAGCTAGAGGGTTCCTCGCCAGGATCTCCGAGGATTTCTGTCTGTGCCTGAGCGGTCGTTTGGCGATGTGGCAACAGCAAGCGCAGGCTCGTGGAGGAGTGTCAGGTTTCTGAACGTGGTGGAGGCGGCAGTCTGCATGGGCTTTGGTACTGTCCTGGGGTTTGTTTTCTTCAACATCTGAGGCTGCTTTGGTTTTCTGCGTGGTCACCCGGTGGTTTAGGGGCTGCTCGGTGAGGGGAATAACCCTGAGGGGGTTTTTAGAGGAATTCATCCCCTCTTTACTTCCCTCTTTCCACAAGTCTAGCCCGCGGTCACAAATGTCACGCAGGATGTCCCAGAAGGAGCTTTTCTACCAGGGAGTTTAAAGTTATGAAGGCAAAAAATCATCCTAGGGAGGGAAGGTTTGGTAATAGTTAGGTTTTGCCTTTCTGTAGTCGCTTGCAGCTGATGTGGGAGGTGCAGAGGCTCCACCAGAACCTTCAGCCCGGGGCCTGGTGGTTGAACCAACTTCTCTTTGAGCGCTGGCTGCCAAACATTCCACTAAGGGCAGGCGGCTTCTTCCTCCCCTCCCTTCCGCGGGGGAAAACGTGACCGGCCACGGAGCCTCCGGGAGGGGTCTGGGTGGGTTGGTTTGTCCGCTGGGCACGCTGTCGTTCCTTCCACGGGGCTGAATTCGGAGCAGAGCTCGCTGCGTTTAGCAGCTCCTGGCCGGGCTGCTGTTTGCTTCCCTCCTTTCCACCTGAGCTGGGGGTTAAACAGTAACCGAAGGGAAGGGAAGGGGCTCCAGCGGCTCTGCTCGGGGGGTAGCGAAGCCTCGGAGGGCTGCGGGCTTTTCACCCCCTCTCAGTTCTTTGTCCCTGAGAGCTCTGCGAAGCGCGAGCAGCTGTTTGGAGCCGGACGGGAGCGCTGCACCGCGCCTCGCCATCCCCAAGGGCAGAGGCTGTGCGACGTGACAGGACCCCGGTGGCGTTCGCTGTCCTGCAGCGTGCTGAGCACAGCCAGCTCCTGTGTTCTAAGAACCCAAGGTTTCTATAAAAAGTCCCGTTTCGTAACACATTCCAGTGACCGATACCAGCCGGCAGAGTTTTTAAACACTTCACAAGCAGAATGCGAAGCCTGCAGCCATTCTGCTCCTGACTTGAAGCCATTTCTTCAAGAGAGGAAGAGGGGGAAAAAAAATAAATAAATCTCAACAGCAACGTTTTCTATGCTGATTGAAAATCGCACTTTGGAGAAACCCTGTTTGCATGGAAACTGCAAGCCAACGGATCAGTGCACAATATGCAAAGATGTTTTAAAGGACTTTGGGGCTGCTTTGCCTCTCCTCGCCTGTCAGCAGCTCTCCCGTGGGGCAAAATAGCGTGATCCAGCTGCTCAGGTAACGGGAACTGACCGGTCACGGCCCTGGGGGCAGCGAGGCTGCTGCGACGGGGTGGGCACACCGGCCCCGTCCCGCAGGGAGGAGGGGGAGCCCGTGTTTGTTTTCTTGCTTGTTTGGTTTTGTTAGAGCCTTGTCTTGGGTTTGTTTACAGAGATGTATTTTGTTTAACCAAATATGAAAAAAAAAAATGGGGAAAAAAAAAAAACAATTTCCATATAAATGTCCTATCACTTCTGTATGTTCAACTGAGTTGTTCTGTAACAAATTATGTAAAGGAAAAATAAATTTTTTTTCTTTGGTTATAAAATGGAGGCCTTGGGGAGAGTTAAGAACCCCGGGACTTGGTTGGTGGTGCTGAGGCAAAGCCTCTAGAATCAGAATTCTAGGTTTGTAAAATCTCCCTAAAAACTCCCTCAAATTACCCCAAATTTTCCCAGCCCCCCTCCCCCTCAGCAACACCGGGCCTGAACAAGAAGGGTCCCTCCCTGCACAGCCCCTCTCCCCTCGAGGAAAGAACTGAGGCTCTCGCAGGGCCGTCTATTAAAACCACACTGCTCAGGTTGGATTTATTTAATATTCGATACAAAAAAATATGCAGCTGATATCTGAAGGCCTACTCTACGACGCGGAGGATCAGCACGGACGTGATCTTTGTTAACCTGGGCGGCTGCTCCCTCGGTACTCCACACGCACACACACGAAGTCGCAGTGAAAATATTCGCACACGTGGCTGCCCAGAGGATTATTTTTCTTTTTTTCTCCAGGGGTACAGCTACCTGCACCTCCTCTTCCTCCTCCTTCGCTTCACCTGCTGGGACAGTCGCTGCTTGTTCTATCGCCGGTGTCCTGAGGCTTCCAGGTAGCCCCGAAAGGTGAGGGTTTGGCCGCTGCCAGCTGAAGCCCGACTCGAGCCCCGGGATGGTTTAGGAGCTCCCCGCTTTCAGCTCTTTGTACCTGGTAGCGGCGCGATGACTGACTGAAAGAAAAGACTCACGACTTGTACAGGGGGGAAAAATGCAGGCAGGAGCCATCATCAGGTCCAGACGGGGGGAATTCCCCCCCACACACACGTTATGAACAGGTCAATGTCCCAAAGTTATAACCAAAAATAAAAACAAACAAACAAAAAAAAATGCCCTGACCCAACAAATCAACAGTTCAATACAGCATAATCTCAAGGTCTTCCCACATGATACGAATCCAACGCAGCTCCTACGAGTTAGATTTTTCCAGACAGTGGAGGGAGGGCCCCTGGCATGCCCCCAGACAGCCCCGTGTTGGGTCCGAGGAGGATCTGTAAGAAAGAATCGATTAAAAAAACAAAGAGAATCCGTAAAGGGGCTGCACCTCGCTGCCCTCCCCCAGCTGCAGCGGGGCCAGTGAACACCCCTGGGGCCAGGCGGGAGCCGAAACCACAGCACGGCACAAATCACGCTCCGATTTCCAGAGCTCTGCCAACACCTGATGGCTGCGAGGCCGTGCGGGAGCCGGACCCAACGGCAAGGAGAGGGCTGCGGCGTTTCAGCCTCACCTGTCGCTGCTGCAGCTGCTGCTGCTGCTCCATCTGCAGCTTTTCGGTTTCGAAGACGACAGGAAGCACGAGGATCATGAAGGAGGTGGTCCCGATCCACAGAGCCGCCCTGGAGAACCTATAAGGAGGGGAAGGCGCCGTCGGGAAGGTTCCTCTCGGCCGCTTGCAGCCGCTCGGCGTCCCCAAAGCCCGCCCCCGGCGGCTGCCCTCACCTGTACACCTTCTGCGCCACCGTCAGCGACAGCTCGAAGGTGGCGCCGGCCGCCGAGCGGACGCTCTCGGGGAACATCTCGGTCAGCCCCCACAGCCGCTCCGCCAGGGTCTCGTCCAGCTGCGGGAGACAAACGCGGGGTCAGGGCCCTGCCGGCCGCCAGGGTCACCCCGCTCGGGTGGTTTTTCCCCCCCCTGCGCTCCCCGCTACCTCCTCGTCGTCGTCGTCCTCCTCCAGCTCGTCCTCCAGCTCCTCCGCCTTGCCCGCGCCGCCCTTAGGCAGCAGCTCCTCGGCGGGCAGGGGCGCGGGGGCGGCCATGGCCAGCAGCGCCGGGGACGGAGCGGGGCAGCGAGGCGCAGGAAGCGGAACCGCGGCCGCGGCGGCGCCGGAGGAGGAGCGGGGCACGGCGCGGGGACAGCGCCACCCGGCAGCGCGGAGGTGGCAAACAGGCGGCGGACAGTCGGGGGTTTGGGATCCAGGCAACGTTTAATGGGAAAAAGGGGCGAGGCTGCGCTGTCTCAGGGCGTTAGGTACCTGCAGTTACACGGCCGCGAAGGGAGGCTGTAAAGTGCTCCGATAAAAAAAGACAAGTGGTGATTAACAGCGCTGTGCTGCGCCTGATCAGGCGCTGCAGCATCTCTTATAGGACCCACAGCACCACAGGCATCTTGTGCGTGGAACAGAGTCCCTGTGTTAGTACCGACACAAGTCCCAGGCATGCTGCCTGCAGGGGCAAGGAGGACTTGTAAGCCAGCCTCCTGGCTCCCTCCTCCTCCAGCCAGCTCCTCTTCTTCTTCTTCTTCACTTCCTCCTCCGGCTGTGGCTCTTCAGTTCCTCCAGCTCCTTCTCCATCAGGTGGGACTCGGCGGTGGTCTCGGAGAGCTGCGAGGCAAACGGCGAACAATGAGGCGCTTTCCGAAAACATCACAAAAATTTACAGCCGCGAGCCAGCACCCGTGTGAGAGAGTGTGTGTGTGTGTGTGTGTGTGTGTTCCCACTTCAGCGAGAGGGGAGCGGAGACGCCCCGCTCAGACAGCCCAGCACAAGGGGCAAACAGCTCAAGTTGCTGCTGAGCGCAGGGCTCCAGCCGCAGAAGCAGCTTTCCAGTTTTAGAACATGGGAAGAGCATACGGAAAGGAAATGATGAAGGAACGCATTTTTTTCAGACTGACATAGAGGCGAAGTCATTTAATGTGCTGAGAATGTATACACAAACCCATTGCAAGAAAAAGGTCTCCAGATTTTGAGTGTGAAAGCTGTGAGTGTTGTGTAAGGCTGAGTTTCAGTGAATTTACGGCTTGGGAATTCCTTCACCCAGAGGCCTGCATACGGAGGAGATGGGAGACCACAGGGAAGATCCTGGAGCTTTAATCTGTGACCAGAAAGTGTGACTGTAACGTGACTTCACATTTAGGGCAGAGCCTGGAGTGGCAAAAGTGATGTCGTACTCCCTGCTAAGAGGAAACACGGCACTTGCAGGGGCTCCTGACCAACCCAGTCACGCTAAAGCCAAGCCCTGCTGCTAGAGGAACCTCTCCTCTTGCAGGATGAGCAGGTAAGGGCATACCCACTGCAGTAGGAGCCGCTTCCTTCGGTGCTCCCAGAACCCTTCACGTGGGCACTTCCATGGCTGCAGACAGGCGGAGGTTCAGTAAGGACTCACCATGTCCAGCAGAATATCCACTTTCAAGCGGAGCAGGTTGTTCTCCTCCTCCAGCTGCTGGTTCCGTTTGCGCAAGCGCTGCATTTCCCTGCGATCTCCCGTGAAGCTCCCTGACTCTGGAGGAAACAAAGAGACCGCGATAAGGACCGTCAGCCACCCGTGACCATCGCAGACCCGCACACACCGAGCTGCGCTCTACCTGCCACCCACTGGCCGTTTTCAAACTTCAGGCTCTGGCCAGCAAGGTTCATGGCGGGGCTGCCATACTCCAGGCCCAGCTCGATCTCACGGGTGGATCTATCCATCTGCAGGGAGAAGAGCACGCTGAGTTTTACAGGAACACAACGCCACCACCACCACGTTCTCCCATTTCTTAGTGACCAGGGTCCCAATCTGAGTTGTCAGGCTGGCCCTGGAGCCAGGAATCCTACTCATCCTCACGCGCTGCCGCAGCAGAGGACCGTGTCCTCTCATTACCATGCCTGAACTTCCTCCCACCCAAACATATAATCCAGGTTGAGCAAACAAACTTTATCCCCAGAATGAAGACACCATCTGAGGATTAAGAGGGAGATGTGTTTGCTCTTTACGGTCTGTTGCATTCAGAGTGGCGTTGGCAGCGACCACGCTCATCTCCCTGGGGTTTAAACCATGAGGGGAAGCTGTTCGGGGTGGTGTCTGTGGCGATGCAGACCCGAGCCACCCCACTCGTACCCTGGCACCCCGTGACCCCAACCGGCGGCTTACCAGGTGCAAATTGGAGAGCGAGGCGGCTTTGCGGGGCGGCGTCTTCTTGGGGCTGAAGGTGTTCCCGAAGAGAGGCATGGCGCTCTGCCCTCCCCGGAGAAGAAGAAGGAGAATAATAATAAGATGGGTGAGGGCTGAGGGGCCGGGTCCCGCCGATGGCCGCCCCCCGCCTGAGGCGGCTCCGTGACGGGACCGCGCCCCTCCCCCACCCCACCCGCACCCCCCTCAGCACGCGGCCGCCTTCGCGCCTCCGCGGCCACGTGACCGAGCCGAGCGCGGCGGTTGGCTGGGGGGGAGCGGCGCGCGCCCGCCCGTGACGTCAGCCCCCCAACGGCTGCGAACCGCCGCCAGGCCCTTCCCGCCCTCGCCCCCTGCCCCACAGCGGCCGGCACATGCGCACTCGCCACCTCCCCCCCCCCCAATACGGCCGGGAGCTGGGGGGGCGCGGGCCGTACCACTCGAAGGGACGGGGGGAGCCACCCGCCCGGTCCGCGCTGAGGAGAAGCCGGCGGGGCAGAAAACCCCTTAAAGCCAACTCCCTTCTGGCTCCGCTTTCCCCTCCCGGCACCTTAGCAGCGCAACAAGCGGGCTCAGCGAAACACCACCCCCTCTACCCTCCTCCCCCCTACCCCCCCGCCCTCGCGGTGGTTGGGTCTGCCCCGCCGTGCGGGGGCGGCAGGAGCGGGCTGTTCCATGGGGATAAGGGGGGGGGGGGGAAAATCACCTCAGTGGGGCAGCGACCCCCGGCCGCTCCGCGCAGTGGGCTGCTCCGCCGCGTGGCCCGGCAGCGGTTTGCGGCCGGCGCGTCGCCATGGCGACGGCCCTGGGGCCTGAGGGGGGGGGGGGGAGCCCTCCTTATAAGGGCAAATGGGAGCGGGAGGAACGGGAAAGCAGTAAAAAAAGGAGAAAACGAGAACGTAGGCAGGCGGTTAGAGGGGTTTGTGGAGGCTAGGTGGGGATTTTGTGGGGTTGCGGGGCCGCTCAGCGCTTAACAGCCATACGTGTCTGTGAGGAGGGTGGGAAGTGAGGCGAGAAATTGGGAATAAAAATGGGGAGGACATAAAGTTAGTTATGGGACGGGAAACCTGCCCCTAAATGTGTGCTTGTGGGTCAGAGACCGCGCAGGAATGAAGAACTCGGTTCCTAACCTTTGCTTTCTTACCCCCCCCAACTGTTCTTAAAGGCATTGAAAATGTTGAATTTCCAAATAAATGCTCAGAAGAGCTCCAGAGGGGAGAAGAAATGCCACGAGAGGCTCAGAGACAAAGGCACCAATATTTCCATTATAAACGCTCAAGGAGTTTGTTACTGGAAGGGGCGAGCAGGCTTTAAACGTGCCCTGCCAGCTCCATAGGGGTAGTCGCGTTCCCCTTCCTAGAGGAATGCCGTATTCTGTATAATAAGTTATAATTGTATTATAATCGTAAATAAATATATTCTGTATAATAACAAAAACTGTATTATACAGTTGTGCGTGTGAGTTCTTGCACTGGGCAGGATGAGCGTTGTAGTAACGCATCATGACTAGTACAAAATCAAGCAGTCTCATTTATCCAGGGCCTCGCAGAGATCCTCTGACAAAGGCAGGCTCAGAGAAAGGCAGGCAGCCTGTCCCCACCACCTTGGCGTGTGACATGAATGCGTATTTCTGTACACCTCACGGCCGTGCACACAGATGCTAGTTTGTACGGCGAGCCTTTTACAGTCCGTAGGGCTCGTGAATGAGAGTTTAGAAAGCTCCAGAAGTTTGAGAGCAAGAGAAAGAGGTTCAGTGTCTGACTTTCAGAATGATTTACTTCAGGAATCTTTCTTCCTTTGCCTGTTTTTACTAAATTTCATTTCTTGCCAGACTTAATTTCCTCGAAAAATGCCGTGGAATTTCCTCGCTGCACCAACCTCTCAGGCTATCCTGGCAACAGCTTTTGGTGTTTTTATCTCCACTTGTATCAGGTAGTTATTGGGATGAACTGACCGTTGCTATTTATAGCGTTGCCTCTCAATATATTGTATTGTTCTCCTGCCAAGGGATAGCTGGACATGTGACTTTAGACGTGTTAAAAGCATTATGGTGCAGCGCCGTGTTCTGTGCCTGTCACTTTGTGGGGAAGGGAACACCTAGTGCAGTCTTACCTCCCAGCACAATGAGTATGGAGATCGCTTAGGATTTGCAAAAGCTTATTGAACACTGAGGAACCTGCATGCTGCAGTCATCATGTAAGGAAACCGCGTATCTTTTTATGAAGATGTTGTTGGGAAATCTGGTGGAAGGCTGAGAGAGTGACAGGATGAAAGGTGGAGCACATGACAGTGTAGAAGTTGTGGAATAGGTTCAAGCTATTCTTGGTGGCCTAATTTGGAGCATCTTCAGGTTTTTCAGGTTGCAATCAATACAGAATTGATGCAATCAATACAGCTTAGATGATCTGAGAGACTCTTTTAACTCCACAGTGTTTCTCTTGCCTTTTTTCATATACACTGAGGTAATATTGTTCTGTTATATCAACAATTAGAGAGAAACTCCACCGACTAGTGAACTTAGACAATCCAGGCTTATTCTGATGTCAAAGAGAACATTCATTTTAATTATTGCTGCTTGAAGCATGCTGTGTTCACTGGTGGGCTAAATAAGACTGAGTTGACTGAGTGTAAAACATATACTTTTTTTTAATATATATAATTAAATTAATTTCATGCCCAATTAATTTCTTCAGCAGTGAGGTAATTTGTTACCTCAGTGTTCTGCAGTTAATTAAGCCCTTTCTTCTAGCATTATAGATACCAGAATATGTATCTCACCTATATTTTATTTATGAAGCAGATAACTCTTTTTCTGTTTCTCTTTTCATTATAGTCAGCTCAAGAAATAAGAGGCCAGCTGTCTCACCTCACTGCAAACTTCTCTCCTCCTCTTTGACTGTCACAGTTTTCACCACCAGGAGGCCCTCACTAAAATGTGTATAGCTAGGCAGAGGAAACAGTCAGTCAAATAAGATGCAGAAATCCATCATCACAGGAGCAGTCTGGAACTAATACTTATCCTATAGAGACTTTCACAGTGATGTGTAGGCATCTATTAATTGACTCTTACAGGGATCCTAATACGCAATCATCCGTTGTACTGTGACTTTTGAAGACACGGAGGTGTAATGGGTGTTACCCTTAAATTAAATCACCAAGTGATAACCAGGAAAGTTCATGCCTTTGTCTTCTGGATAATAAAATTTTATAAAGAAAATATTCAAATGAGGGAAAAGCACTGTTCTAATTTCTAGTCACTCATTTTTGCCCTCTATGTCTTACTGAAATAATATACCTTCACCTAACACATATGCCTTCGCTCTGAGCTTATTACTTATTCTTGGGTTCTTCATTTTCTTCTTCTCACAGAGGGCTTTTACTGTCTCCTGAAGGTTCTAAATAGCTATATTAGCAAACTGTCTGATTGTTCTCTCTTGCTGACATCATCTTCCTTAAAATAAAAAAAAGGAGAGGGAGAAATGTTTTAATTCTTCTTTTGCTAAATATGACAGTTCTATTTAATTATAGGCTCTGAATCAATTGAAACTTTGGTTGTTACTTAATCCAAAATAAAGAGTGTGTATGCTTTCAGGTCAGGCAGATAGTACAATCGGAGGTTTGTCTGAACTAGTGAACTGATAACAGAGTATCGATACTTGAGCTGGCTATTCAAGGCTTCAGTTATGCCTCTGGCAGAAATATGGAGTTTGTCATCCAAAAGAACAGTCTGACAGTGATCTTTTAAATAAAAACTACATGGATTTGTCATCTTTCTTTCCTTAAACCCTAGGTTTTCCCTTCATTGCTGAGTTGAGCCTTGTACATCTACTTCAGTTCTGGTTTCCCAAGATCATGTTTCAGTATTGATGAATTCAAGACACAGCTTTTCAGTGTAATTTCAGAATGGATGATAGATGAGAGTGGCTTTGTTCCTGTCAGGAAAGGCAGCTTAAGCAAGCTGTGAGCTGGAAATTGAGTTATCCCTTGTCTTTCAGTCTCCATCTTTTCCCTCCTTCCTTGAATTTGCACATATACCTTCATATTTATTTATGTAGGCCTTTCTTATATGTACTAACGTGTACAACATGTATCCTCGGCTCTAGAAACACGAAAAGTGGATATAAGGTCATGATGTTGTACAGAAATTTCCCAGGCCTCTGAAGAGGCTTTCAAGTGATTGCTCAACCAAACTGTTCTACCTGGCTACTCCTTGCTTGCTTCCCTGTCTTTCGTCTCATTCTCATTGTCTCTTGCTTTCACAGTCATCCGTTTCTGTGAATCTCTTTAGATTTCCTCTCCAGGAAATCACGAGACATTAAGCCTCCAGTCTATGGCATCCTGATACTGGATTCAGGGAAGCAGCCATACCAGGAAAGGATTTGGTCTGGTTTTTATGCTCTGTGGTAACCCTCCACAAGTGGCAGTGGCCAGAGACAAGATGTTAGGCCTTTGGGTTGATCTACTCTTATTTACAAAGGAGAGCGAGCATGGCCTGCATTCTAAATCCCCTTCTAAGCTTATTTTTATCTCATGTCTTAGATGGACATCAGCTGGGCTTTGTCTAAGTGCTACTGCATCATGGGATAATGGGAAGCTTAGTATGTTTAGCACACTTTATAGAAAAGTACCAAGTATCTGGTCATTCACTATTCCTTCTTTCTCTCCACTTTGGCACACTGGCAATGCCAAGAGCTACACTGACTGGGACTGCTCCCATTTGGAAACAGGGAAAATCAAGACAAACAACCTGCTATCACCAAAGAGAGTAAAGTAGTAAGTAGTAAGAACACTGAGGTAACCAGCTCTCCCTAGTCTCTCTACGAGTTTAATGTTCAAACGAGGTGGTCATTTTTCTCCCCAGGATCCCTTGGCCTACAGGTCTTACTCCAGTTCTTTTTGTTAAAAAGGCATGTCTGTGGACTGGCTTTTATCTAAAGCAAACTTAGAAATAACGAAGGGTTTACATTATCTGGTGTCTACAGTACCATGGGAATGGACTGTGTGGCCCCAAAAGTCCTTTCCATACCTGGTGTCTGCTGTAAGGTTGTATGTAGTTGAAGGAGCTTTTCAGGTTTTAGGGGAATGCATATGACTGCTCACAGAAAACCTGAAGTAGCCTGGAGTAAAACTATTTAGAAACATCCAAGATTTAGAATCCATGTCTAAGAGACCTGTGAAGGCCAGGTACTACAGTACGTTCAGCACTAATTTATTATTATTATTATTTTTGCATCATTCTCTGGGGTAGCAAGGGATGCAAATGTGAGACCTACTAGGGCCACATGAGGTATTCCTGACAGCTCAACAGCTGTCATAAATAGCTGGATGGTGCTGCTGTGTTTTCTAGTGGTAAAGCAGGATCTTTGTTGATTCACAGGGGGAAGAACCCTGAAAATACAAACTGTGAATGTAGCATCCAAAATGAAAATGACGGTTGTGTTGCATGTCCAAGAAAAATAGACATTGTGGAGGGTGCTCTCTGCATAAACTTGTTTCTGAGTCTTGGATTCAAAACTGATGAACTGTTTTTCATTCTCCTTCCTTTCCCCACATTCCTTCAAGATGACGAGCAGTCCAAAGAAGACTAATAAGCACTCCCTGCAAGAATGTAATGTAATGCTTGCAAAGATGTGCAGCCACCAAGTGGATGTGTCACAGAAACTAAGGCTTTCTTTGGAAGAATCCATTGCTGACTTCTTCGTCTTGTTCCTATTACTGACAGGTTTGTTTCTTTTTGGTTTTGATCAGTTTGTCTGTCAGATGATGTAAAAAATGAATTTTTTCTTAACCACTAAGAAAGTATCCCCTAAAGTCCTCAGGAGTTTTCTTCTTTTCTAAGTTTGGTCTTACTAAATTCCATCACATGTCCTACAGCAGCTTTTCTTCGCTGGTTATCTAGGGATTCTCATCATAGGTCAGCCTTCCACAGGCAGTGCTCATTGTCTCTGTTGTGGTCTGCAGCCAAATTACAGTAGATATTTCCTTCTGAAAAGAAGTAAATGAAGAATGTGACATGGGAAAAACAATTCTCAGTTTTGACTTATGCTCCAAGTGCTTCAATATTTTGAAGAATCTCATATTCAATATTGTGAGGGAGGAGGTGTTGTACTTAGGTACTTGTTCCTAGCTCACGTGTCTATGTAATTTGATTCATTTTGGAAATAAAAGCAGGTGAAAATGAGTCCCTGAAGGTTTAGATCTTGTCAGTCCAAGAGAAAGCGAAATTGTCACAGGTGAGCAGGCAGGCTGTTTCCACAATACAGTCATTCATCCACTGGTGAAGTAATGTGCTACTTCGGTTCCAAGATCAAACAACTGGTGGCGATAACTTGTTGTTGGGAGTCATGTCAGTATGCCAAGCCTTGTGCAGGACATGGGAAAGCTTGTAATTGAAGTTGAGACAGGTGAGCCAGCGTTCAACAGGTTGCAAATAAGGATGAACAAGTCAGTAAAAAACAACAACAACAACAAAAAGATTGTGGTTTCTGAAACAAATATCCTAGTTCGGTATTTAGTCACCTATAGAGGTAGTTATGTTTTCAAAAATACTCCATAATAACCATTTATTTTGCAGCTAATGCAGGTGCCTGGCAATTAAGTTTTGGCTGTTTAATTAGGAGCTTCTGATTTAGTTGTTTTGAAATCTTGGGACCTGAATTACTTGTATGATGGAATAATGTAAGGACATTTCCACTGTGCTTGGACACAAATTTCTTTAAAATGTCTAACAGAAATTCACTGTTATTATGAGTCATGGTTTTGTTAGTGTTTTAGAAGAAATGAAAGATGGCTATTTGTCGCATAAGGAAGGGAAAAGTTCTCAGCATAGAGAGCAAATAAAGTAAGGCAGAAGGAGAAAAGTGAGAGAAGGCTATTTGGGCAAAGTAGGATGGAAAAAAGTGTGAGCAGTGGAAGGAATGGCAGTGGTAAATGTAGACAGAGGCTGCATTGAATAGGAGGCTAGGAATGCTGAACCTGATACAGAAGCCAGTGAGAGCATTCGAAGTCGGTGCTGACAGCCATTTATTTCTCTAGAGATGCTTTGGAAATACGTTGAACCAAATTGTTCTTAAATTGCATTTAATAATGTGTATATTTTTCTTGTATTGTACGCTGAAAAAGTGGAAAAGAAATGGGTGATCAGTCTTAAGGTCTGCTCATTCTGTTAAATCCAACCCCCTAGAAAAAAAGCCGGCAAGGGATCAAATCATTCTCCTTAAAGTCCAAAATAAAGTATGCCAGGCATTTTCTCTTATATTCAGTGCTATTGCAGAGGACGCTTACTCTGAGCACAGCACACAGAGCTGTGCTGTGCTCAAGATCAGCTTGCATCTTGCTGATTTCTGCATATTTTTGTAATGAATGTTTGTGTTGTCCTGCCTGCCAGCAAGTGGAAGCAACAACTTCTGTTTCTCTTGACCAAGCACATAGTTTAGTGTGTTTTTTTCTGTTCTTGTAACATGCACTTTTACAGCAATTATGCCAGGCTCTAGGTCACTTTTATCCTTTGGAAACCCTTTGTGTATGTTTAAAAATCATCCAAGTGAACTGCACGCTGCCAACGTGTCAATTTGTCTCGCCACAGCCAGGGTCCTGCCATTACAGAGTGTTAGGAGAAGACTTCTCACCCACACCGCTTTGTCATCGTGGAGCAGCAAGGGGGAAACAGATTTCACTGAGTAACTGCGCAGGGAATGGGTATTTGGAGTGGATTAATTTGCTTATTAAACTGACTCAAAGAAATACAGTAACGATGTGATGCTAGTGCCACTTTTCTTCTGAGACCTGCAAATTGAAACTGAGAAGATGAGCGTGTTGTGCTTTATTAATTTTGTTAAAGGAATTTATGGACTCAATAAATCTCGAGGGAGGCTATCTCCAAATTTGCTTCTGTTGGAGACAGCTGACTTCAGCAATGTTAGGCATTTATGGTATAATTTAATCAGTTATTTTTTACGAGATGGAGGCATTATCCTGGTGTCACAGCTATTTTCCAAGCCTGTAATTGCCTTCTACCACCCTGAAATTTCTCCAGCAGCTTCAGCAGGAGAGGATGTTTTGATTCCTCTTCACATGACTGCAGCGTGGTGTTGCCAGCACTAGTGGATGCTGTATTTTACCCTAGAAACAGTTATGTCTCACTTGTGGATGAGCTAGGCTCTTTAAAGAGAATACATGAAAATTAAGGGATTATTCCCACCAATGTGGTAAATGACTCAAACTTTTCTTCTGCCTTTCTTTTTTTTTTTTTTTTTCTTGAAGGAACTATGACGTGGACAAGCTTCTAGCAAATACCAACCTCACCATGCCTTGGAAGCAAAGTCGTCTAAGTCCAAACAAGGAAAGTATTAAACAGTGACTTTTCCAGGCATAGAACTGGGATGAAAAGCTAAAACATATCTTATTTCACTAAGACTTTGCAGGCTTGCTGCTCTGAATGTCTTTGCTCTGCTGTAACGTGTCCTCCCCATATGAGGAGCAGGAGGGTGCGTGTACATATACATATGTATGTGTTTGTCAGTCCTAGATAGCTGGAACCCATCGGAGCTGCTTGCATGGATATCCTCTTGTGTGTGTGTCTAATTAGTGCAAATACTTCCTTGGGTACTGGGTCCACTGGCACATGCTAAATGAGGGCAATCCAGACTCGGTATTTATTTCAGACCTCCAGACCCAAGACGCAGAGCTGGAAAAGGATCAGAAAGAAAGCGTTTGGAAGCAGTCTCAACATATGCTGAAAACTAGAAGACTAAAAATAGCACGTCATCCTAGAGAGGTGATAAAGTGTTTGGAGAAGGATGGAAGATGTTGTGGTTGGTTGAGTGAATTTTTTCTTTCTCCTGCTGCCATAGCTCGTCTTCTTTGTTGGCATCCACATATGCCGTGCAAATACAGAAAGATCCTCAAGGGCAGTTGCTCGCATACAGGGAGTATGGAAGTGGGATTGCTTTGCAATTTTTAGTGTTGCTTTTTTGTCAGTTTATCTCCACAGATTCTGTCCCTAAGCCAGTAAGGTCCTTTCCCTGTTCCCTGTTAGAACTGTCCATTATCCTAAGAATGGGTGAGGGGACTTCCTTCCTTTGTCTGGAAGCAGGTCCTCTAAGAGATTTTAAACAATGTTTTGTGTTTTTAGTCTTGCAGTTATGATAGTTCAGGATTCTGGATTCTGTAGCATTTTTGTCCTTCTCAATAGGCTTCCTCCAGCATTTGCTCTTTAGGAATTTTAATACTGTGTTTGGTGATGAACGATATGCTGCGTATTTATTCCAACAGTGTCTGGAATTTCCTTCCCTGTTCTTTTTTTCTATCAAATATACATAACTTCCTCCTGAAGGAACACCCAGAAAAGTCCTCTGCCTGGGTAGTTCGGCCTCCTGAGTCGATTTGCAGATGCTTTTACTTTCGATAGAGTTCCTTCAAGGTCACTCAGTCATTGTCCTCACAAATGCCTGGGGTAGAAGATGGTTGTTATTCTCATCAGCTTCTTATCGCCAGTTTGCTGTTGAACTTAGTGGGACTTGTGCACCTGTACTGAGTTTCAGAGACTATTACATGCCACTTATAACCATCAAATTCAGAGGAGGAGGGCATAAAAACTTACTTTGAGGTATAGACAGGGGAAATGTTTAAGAAGCAGACACACTTCCATTAAGGCTGGTAAAGAAACCATGATAATCCAAGAAAACTCGAGCAAGGGATAAAACAAGAATAATCAGGTTAATCAATCACTGAAGTTTAAAGGTGCAAGACTGGAGATAATTATTAGCTGGGCCATCACTGCAAATGAAGGCTTTATGTATAGCAAAATCAAGGAAGCACGGTATGTTAAGCCGGCTACAATTCTTCTGAGAGTTCTAAATGTTATTCTAAGCTGAAAATAACTGTGATGAGGCAGTCAATGCCTATCCACGTTTTAGGATTTGAAAAGAAACTGCTCATGATCTCTTCTGGCCACTAGCCTGGCAAACATATGGAATACAAATGGAGCAAGATTGTTTTTTTCTGTGGTTTACATACAAACTCACTTGCAGAAGGAGCAGCAAAGCCAAGAGTAGAAAACTGGCCAAAAGAAGAGCACATCTAGTTCTGCAGTATGGCTGGTTTAGAAGAAAAGCTGCCGCCAGCTGAGAAGCTGAGCTTGAAAGCCTTAACTTTTCCAGACTCATCAAGTATGAAGAAACACTAGAAACACTGCGAAAATCATTTGTTTTTCAAAAGTAGAAGTTCCTCAAAGCTTGTGGGGTGTTCTGGTTTTTGTATTTCTTTTTTAAGAAGAAATGTCTCTAATACCAGTGCTGAACCTCTTCCAAGTGTGATTTTAAAAATATCTTTCTTGTAAAATGTCATTTCTTGATGTGACCAGTAAATTCTTGTGTAACCTGGAAATCAAACTTTTTTTATTATTATTATTATTATTAGCTGTACATTAAATACATTCTTGTTTCTGAACCATGCCAATGAAAATGCTGCCCTCAGTACAAAACAGAGCAGTGTACTCAGAGTCATTATTCAACTTGCTTGACAACAGAAGCGCTCGGCTTCTGCGAGCTGCGAGCTGGGATATATTAAAGGAAAAAACATTCCATAAATTATACTTTTTTTAGCTGTAGCACTGAAAAACTCCGCTCTTCTGTGTTTGGTGGATTAAGCTGCTTTATTTCGTGTCTAATGTAGATTAATTTTCAATGCTGATATGTGAGTAAGTTGGATAAGCATCGACTTTTTTGGCCATAACAGTTAAGACAATATTTGCAGTACTTCCAGCTTGTTTGTCTTAGGAGTCAGAATTTCTTTGGTGCGAGGAATATACATGCAGTCCTGTGTCCTGCCGCATGGTAGGCCCATCCGTGAGTAATTTTTCTGTTGTAACTCTTTCAGGTGACTTTTGATGAAGATTGAGTCAATTCTGCCATTTTACTTGAGTGAGATGAAGATGATTCACCCACAGACTTGAACCAGCTCTGTGAGTGAGCAGTAATTCAAATGCAGGCTTGTCAGTAGCATTGTCAGTGACTTTGAAGACTGGTAACGATTTCATAGGAAATAAAAGTAGGATGAAGAAAGCAGTGGTAAAATTCATCTGACCTTAGAGGTTAACGCAAATGACCAAAGATGTATGTAAGTGCGTGCAATTACCCTTCCCACTTAGCTACATATGTAGGCAGTCTTATTCCATAATTAGCCTGTTCTTCCTGTTTATCATAAAGTTGATTAAGCTAAAGTAGAACAACGTGCACTTACTCCAGAGCAAAAATCTCCATGTGTGGAGTTAGTCAAGAGCAGTTATTTTGGAATTTGCAAAAGCTATTTAGAAAGCTCTCCCAATGTAAAAAAAGGCCTGTATCTCCCAAAGTAGTCATTTCATGATTCAGAGGAGCATATTTCCGCAACTGCATTTTGTTCCTTGTAACAAAGATTTTGTGCAGAATTTCACTCTGAAATTGATAAATTGCAGAAGGTCGCAGCAGCAGCAGCCCTCCTCATAGGACAAATTATTTTGTTAAAAATGAAAAAGGCTGCTTTTTTTTTCAATGCTACAATTTCATTTCATTTCATTTATTTATTTATTTTTAATATGTTAGCATAATTAGATACGTGTTGAGTGATAGATTTTAAAAGACTGAATTTTAAGCTACAGCCAGGATGACTGCTTAATCCATGTCTGTTTTGGTACTGGTCTGCTTGTTAGCTGAGGCAGTCCTTGAGCTTCTTCTAGTTTATCAGCCACCAGTGAAATTTAGCAGTGGGTATGTCAGGCACTAATTAGGGACACACACTGCTATGCTCAGAATCTTGTTTATGGACAAAGAGGAAGTACATATAATGCAAAGCCAAGAATTTATTGTTGGTGTAAGTGAAATCTTAAGAGTCTAATGTTTATTGATCCAGCTGTAACTTACAGAAAGAGCAATAATGCAGTTACAGTCCTTCTATAAAATCGTAACTCACTTTTTGGTTTCTATCCCTTTTCCTTGTATTTCACTCCCTCTTCCACTGCTCCTGTGGGTTGCAAGGTTGGTGGCTACATTCTGGTGCGTGTGGGGAATGTCGCAGAGAGTTGTCCCACCCGGAGTCCTTCGCTGGGAGAAATATGATGTTCATGGCAGTGGTTTTACATTACATCTCATTTTGCTATGCACAGTGCATATTATGTATGTTAGATACTATTTCTTTGTTTCTACCAAATCCAGTTTTGTCCAGCTCCAGGCCTGCATTTCTTTGACTGATCACCAGTGAGCTGTTTATAGCCACCAATTCTCCAATGCCAAGCCTGTGCCCTGCCTCTTATCATCACTTGCCTGTACTCCTTTGCATCCCATCTTGTCTGCAATTTTCAAGGCCTCTGCTATCACATCAGGCCTGTATTTCTCCACGCTACATCATTGTGCTAGCTGTAAATCTCTCATTCTACATAATAACTGCTTGTTACTGCTATTTTTATAAATTGATGGCTGTACAACACAGATAAGCAGAAGCAAAACAAATTAGCCACAGACACCTGGTCAATTATGGAAACTGCTGTCCCAGCTAACCAAGTAAAACAAAGTTAGAAAAAGGTCAGCAGAAGTTCACAGAAAGCAAGCCTTGCAAGCCTCACTCCTGAGGCCTTGCAAATTCGCCCTAAAACTGGGAATGGCAGTACTGTATTACAGAACTATGTGGTTACAATGCTCTAGCCCCAAAAGGGGTGAGCAGGTACGAACAAGCCCAGGTGATGCATCAGCTTTGGGCAATTATTTTAGAATTGACTGTGCTGGGATTTGGTCTCTTTTGTGGTAGAAGACACGAGAATGCAAGAGTTAGTCACAGTTATTTGACCTTTTAAAACTAGAAGGTAGCTCAAAGAATATTGCACGTTTTTACAAACAAAATTGCATTATTAAGTGAATAATGGAGTTCAAGGGTAATGGCAAGGATAGTCAAGCACTGAAATTGTCTGGTTCTTTATCAAATAAACAAGCAAAAAAACACAAAACCAAACAAAAAACAAAACAAAACAAAACAAAAAACCTCTGGTCAAAGAAAATCCACAGCCTCTCCAGGCAAGCAAACATCTGCCAAACTTAGTTGATTCTGCTTTGAACTAGATTATCTCCTGATGTCCCTTTCAGCCCTGGTGTTGTCTATTATTGATTTCCTTTTTTTAATCTTGAGAATGTGCATTCTCAAAAATGAAAGGCTTTCTTACATCCTTTGACTTTTTGATGGACTCTGCCAATGATATATTGATGCATGGCTCCAGAAAGGCTGTTAACTGGGTTTAGATTTTGCAAAGCTTAGAAGTGGCCTTGTTTATTCCAGTCTGCATTTTGTATTCTTTTCATAACATCCTTTATTATACATTAAAAAAAATACTTATTTCGCAATCATCTATTAAAATTAGCACAAAGAAAATGAAGCTTATGGTGCTTGGACTGCTGTCGCTTACTGTATTTGTATAGTTTACGTACTTATGGATTATTTCTTTCTCACTCAGAAAAATAACTGTGCTTGAATAATCTCATCTGTTTTTTTGATATTAATAAGTTCTCTTTGGCATCTTTTCTTTTCCAGTCATAGTCGGCCTGTTGTGGTCTTGACTTCAGCTGGCATCTCTTTAATATCAGTGGACACAACCACCTAATTCATCATTTCCTCTAGAGCTTTGATGCTGAACCAAGTCTGGACATCCCGATATGCAGAAGAGATCTTTAATTTTATACCATATCCTTAATGATTAACTCAAGGTAAATTAATGATAGCAAAATTTATGACTTTTTAATTCCAGATCAGTCCCAACAACATGGTATTCAGTATTTTGTCAAGGCCTTGTCTAAACTTCTAAAGACTTAAACATCACCCAGTTCCACAACACCAACCCTGTTCCTTCCAGGTGTCTCCATTTAATAGTTTAACCGTCTTGGATCTCCAGTCTGGTCTATGAAGCTTGGCTGATCTGATATCTTGCCAATCCTATCCCAAGAACTGTTGTACATCCAGCTTTAGCAGTTCCTCTTGGTCTTGACCACAGAGAAAGAAAACATAGACAGAATTGTTTCCTGTACATAAATCTCCCATTTATTTTCAACTTTACAGAAAACAAACAAACAGAAAACCACAAATGCTGCTAGAGATAGGAGAGCTGAAGAATATGAAGAAATTGCTGTGTCTTTGCCCAGGAGCATTCTGCCATTCTGAAGCTCCAGGTGTGCCACAGGAATGTTTTAATCTCAAACAAACTGTATGTGAAACATATTCCTATGGAAACCACAAGGCACAGTTTTTCCAAAACAATTCAGACATAAATGTGCGCTCTTGAAGGCTGAATCTTGATGTGTTACATTCTGGAAGGCCAGATATCAGATAATTCTGTCCTGATTAGAAACAGGCATACTGCCAGCTTGAAAGTTCAGAGGAGGCGTGAGTTTATATATTTGACTCTAGTCCATTTGATCTATATAAACCTAAATAAAAACCAGAAGCAAACAACAGAAGGACCACATGATTTCCCTCCTGTTACCATGGATTAAAATGTTTTGTGTGGATGGCGAAGTCAGCTGAATACTTTGCATATTTTGCGGCAGTGGTTTGACTTGGGTCATGCCTTGTCTGAGCTGGGACTATCTCACTTGAGAGGAAATGCAGACAGCAGTGGTTTGTTTCCTCGCCACAGCCCGAGCTGCAGCTGGAGTTGCACAGCGAAGGCAGGGGTAGGGACGAGGACACCTTGTCACTTGCCTGCTGTGTAAGGTGACGGAATGCGCAGAGTCATTGCACAGCATCTGCTGGGAGCCAAGCAAGCAGCTAGTGATCACACAGTGCTTTGAAGATGTAGGGTGTAACTGGTTATCCAAAGTTGTACTTTGGGATAGAAAATGATCTTCACATTCTGTGCATTCATCGGCTTTTCTAAGAAGAGGAATAATGGAGGGCAGGTTGTTTACTTGTGCATTAGCTGTTGCAGAGCTGTTCAGCAGTGCCAGAAAGATTACCCTCTGCGTGTGCACTCTGTCCTGGAGTAAAAGCATACTTTGTGAAGGAATTCATCTTTAGGCCAAAGGACTGCCTCCCTAAGTGCTCTTCTGGAATAGCTCTTGCAGAATAATGCAGTTTTCAAAAGCTGTGCCAGCCAGTTCCTCTCTACAGACAGAGCCTTAGGCACTCAGAATTAGAATCTAAGTACTTACATAAATAGCTTGATTTTTCAAGCGCTGGCCATGCAGGCACTTCTGCAGTGTGCTGCTGATAAGGGGTTGTGATGTTTTTGTTTGCTTGGTCAGTGTCCTGCTTTGGCTAATACTGGAGACACTGGATGTATTCCTCACCTCTCACAGACAGAAGGCATGGAAATTTTCAAAGTGCTTTGAAACACGTGTGAAGAGGCAGCGTTCTCACCCCTCATAACACTTGAAAGTCCACCAAAACTAAGGGCACCAACCCTGGGATGCCACCAGCTCCTCCTCAGCATGGTGCTGCACTGCCAGCTCATTTCCACATAGCTGAACTGAAACAGGCCATTCGCTTTTCAAAAAGGATCTCCAAGGAGATGGGACTGCAAGCTGCTGGAAGTGTTTATATCCTAAAATGCACTTTTCCCATCCTTTTAAAATGACAGATCGCCATGTGCATGACTCAATCTCGTTTTCCTATCTTGTGGCTTCAGGCAAGTCACTTCTCTTCCAGCTTTCAGAAGTGGATGCCCTCTGACGGGCTTTGGCCACCCACCCCAAAAGCGCCTGGTGTAGTGGGACACGTGTAGGGCACCCACTGCGCTGCATCGGACTGCCCGCCCTCAGACCCACCACCGCTGTGTGTCGCGAAGCCAGCCATAAAATAAGGGTAAAACAACATTTCCCCTCGTTGACAAACGCAACAGTCGGTAAATTTTAGAAGATAACACGCTTGAGGCCAAAAATGAACTGTATTTTAGGGAGGGGAGGGGGGGAGCAGCCCCATTCCTGTCAGGAGCCCGCGCGCCTCCCTCAGGGCGGTCCCGCCATTAGCGGCGGGCCCGCGGCTCTCCCTCAGCGGCTGGGGCTGGGTCCCCTCAGCACCCAAGGGTGTCGCAGCCCCTCAGGGAGCTGCCCGGCTCTGAGCAGCGGTTCAGTGACCGTGGTCATCATTTTGAGGGGGGGGGGGGGGGGGGGGTCGGCTTTCCCAGCGGATTTCTGTGGAGCCTCGCCCCTTTCTGGGAAGGTGAATTTGCATCCCTCGAAAAGGGCAGACGTCGAGGAGAAGCCAAATAAATGTGTGTGTGGATATGTGATTAATCGTTTGTTTGTAAATATGGAATTGCGGCACGGCGCTCCTCAGGAGGTCAGGGGGAGGAGGGAACAGGTCATCCTGCTGCCTGTAACATGGAGGCCTGAACTCAGCTCCTGTCAGATCAGCTGCAATGTTCCTGTCCAAAAAAACACGTTTATTAAACCCAATTTTATGTGCTCAGGCCAAGAGCTTGTCACACCAACAATCTATATCTATTCAAACTAGTGCAGCAAGCCGGTCTTGCCCATGCGTCCTAATGAATAGCTCCAAGGGCAGTAATTACAAGGTTTTGTGGCACCTGAAGCACCTGAGGTGCCACAAAAGCATGTTTCTTCCCGAAGATCCTTACTTCATAATGGATTTGCTGCATTGTCGCAGACTTTCAGCCTTTTTTCTAGTTCACTGCAGTCAGTGGCAGCTGGAATCCTCTGGGCCTTCACTGTACCAACACACCAGGGACAGGAGGACTCAGCACTAAATAGGGTTTTGTTCATCCCTAAAGCTTTAAGAGAGTGTGGTATTATTTCTCGATTTTTCCTTCTAGCCCGCAGGAAGGCACGTGTCTGGGTCTGCCTAGTTTTTCTGCTTTGAGGTGCCAATTGCCTAAGGACGGGGAGTAGGAGAGTGAACCTATGACTTATTAAACCATGCTTGTAGTTCAGGATTATGTGCATTTTCAGGAGGATATTAAGGGGATTTTAATACTTTTTGCATTACTTGTTTTTCTTCCTTCACCCTTTGAAGCTTGGGGTTTTAAAAATCTCTTCAAGTACTTTTTTATTTATTTTACTGTAATTATTTTTCTGACTGGTATAAAGCATGATGTGAAGGCATGACTTCTCATTTCATAATTGTCAGGCTTCTGAAATAAAAACAAAATACATCTTGATGCTATCAGAAATAACTGACATTCTAGGAGTACTTCTACTGAATACTAACAGAAGTGACTCCATCGTATATTCACTCCAAAACCCAAATAATATCATCCTAGCATTATATTTTCTTTCTCGCTTTTCCCATCCTCTGTATACACAAGACTCTTGTAAGAAAATTAAGCAGACCTTAAGTATCCGTTTAAAAAATGAAAAAAGCTATTTGCAGATATTTATTCTAAATTATCCCATCTTGTATTTTCATAATAAACCCATCATATACTTTTCATGGATTTTGTTAACAAGGATGGGTAAGCAAATGCTTCTGGATGAGGCACTTTACAAAACTTTTGATAAACCATAGCTACAGCAATGAAGGCAGCTCACAATTAAGACAGAAGCAACCTAAAAGTTTATAAAATCACAAAACTGACAAAATGGGCTATAAGACCATATTTGTAAGGAACTATTAATTTATCCTGCTTTTATGAAACTTAAGGAGGTAATAATGTGCTTTTTAGCTGAGCTTTTTATTTGGTAAGTGCCTGTTCTGGTTCTAGGCCTTGTTAATGGAAGTCTCACAAAAAGGGCAGTGAAGCCATAGCAGAATACAGACATGGCAAGTTAACCATGAGAAACCATGAAATAAGCTTTCATTTTTGCATAATAAAAGCCTCAGATTTCTACTACCCTTCTTTTATTCTCTTCATGCTTGCATACTTCTTACAGGCATTACCTCCATGTCTTCAGCTTTTGTTAGGTATTCTGAATTGCAGCAAAGAACTTGAAAACAAATATGACTCTGAAGTGTGCCCTCGAGATATATGACTAAGAAGTTGTAGTCTTCTCAATAGCACCTTTTTGTGAGCTTTGGGTCACACAAGATGAGGAAGCTGAGATATTGCGTAGACTTTTCCATTACCTGTTCTATCTGCAACTCGACTGACTTTTGATATAAAAATATCATCTTTAACTTCCTTACAGCAATAAATTCAGCTAATGATAAATCACTGAAAATATTCTCACCTCCAAAATCACACTTGGACCCAAGATTCTCACAAGAGAATGAGTTCTCTTCTTAATACCAATTAAACCCTTTCTAGCTAAATTGGTTCATCAGAGAGTAACACAATAGATTTTCTCCTTTTGGTCTGGTAGGACAAAAAGTGGGATAGAGAATCCAAGTTTAAATCCATATGTGATGACGCACTGGGAAGGCTGTGTAGTTTGAGGACATTTTAAAAGTTCCTTCACAGTTACTGACACAATTAATACCCCTCCAATGCTGTCTTTGCTTGTGTTTCTCAGTACTGATCAATACTTTATTGCCTGCTCTTTCACGATGAAGGCCATGGAGGATCAAGTAGTCCAAGAAGAATCAGGATACCAGGATGATGAGGTAAATTTGCGATTCATTGAAAAACAGGTGCAGCAAATATCTGAAGGTATTGTTGTAGTGTAATGAATTCTGTGGAGAGACACAATGTCCCCAAAGGCCATCAGGGAGTTCAATGCATTTAAAATTTTGTTACAGTCTAATACCAGGAAAATCTCATTCTCCTAGTCCTTTTACAGTCTTGCTCTTCAAATGCTCTTCGTTAACCTTTCAAAAGCTATGCGCAGTTTTTAATGGGATTATCATTATTGCTCTATATCTTACACTTGAATACTTAGTGCGAGAGGATTAGCCATTAATTTTATACTTCCAAGGAATGGTCATCAGCCTGGAAAGGCTGAAGAACTGTGGGTGAAAGAATTGAGACAATGATCTTAATACAAGTTTTATTAGCACAGCAGAGGATTGCTTGCCTGTGAAGATACACTTTAAGAAGAAAGTGATAGGAAATGTGTAGGCCCTCTTGGCTTACTGTGGGTTATCTTATTTTGGTAGTTCAACAAGATATGTATTATTAGGGGAAATCATTTCAAGATTTACAAATTACAAACACATATACTGAGATAGATGTAATTACGAGAAAAAAAAATCTATTTTCTTTTTTTTTTTTTTTTAGGAATCCTTTTTTCAGGATATTGACCTGCTACAAAAGCATGGAATTGTAAGTATTACCAATGACTTTACCACACAGAATTGTCCACGTAAAGCTATTTTAATGTTATTTCCAGAAGTGTTTACACATTGATACAAATAAGTGAAATCCCTCCTTGCAATAAATATTAAATCATTCATGTGAAAGCAAATTTTGCCTTTGGTGATAAGACAGATTTTCAGAAAATCTCATTCCCAGCAGATTCCTAAATAAAGTGGCAAGATATTCAAAATATTTAGCACCCGGTACTTCTTGAAAAACCAACCAGATGTTAATTTATTTGAAAACTGAGTGATAGATTACTTCCTGTTCCTGCCAATCTCTGTAATTATACCTGCGTTTTTGGTTCCCTTAAAATTACTCAGTGGCAATTGTTGCTAAACTATTTTCAGAATGCAGTATAAGGGAGTAGAGTAGAAGTGAAGAAAACATAAATAAGCAGAGAAATAAGCGGATAGATTTCTTCATCAAATATGAATTCCTATAAGTGTTTTCATCATCATCATTACTATCACATAAACATCACCTTTTTACTTGAATTACTGTTATTATGTGTTTGTCCAGGAGACTGACTCATGGATCAGAATGTTCAGTGTTAGAGAAGCAGAACGAGAAGTTGGGTTTGCCCAAAATAATGTAAACTTTAAGATAAATGACTGTAGATGGATACAGAAAGGGATGGCAGGCACAATGAGGCAGCATTTGTCAGCGCTGGAGCTACTGCGCTCAGCATGTCAGCAGTGTAATTGTTGACTTTTTTATTGGCAGTTCATTGACAGGGAGTTTTAAAGAGAGTTCTGCAGAAGAATAATGAGATAGGGGGCTGTAATCAGCATGGGACAGAGTAGGAAAAACACACAGATTCTTGTGTTAAAAATTTAAAAAGATGACCAGAGGTTGACCTCATGAGCTGGAAGGGAGCTGTATTAGCCTGTCAATATTGAATAAAGCATGCAGAGAATGATACTGAGATATGAAGGATCCTGAAAATAGAGGGATGATGACTTAGGCTGTTTTTCGTTGTGCATTTTTGGAGACACATCTGGTTTAATAGGAGTTTCCTGATCATTTTTTTTCTCCTTCTTTCCAAGTGGTTATTCCCACCCCCCAGGGGAAGCTGGTATTGTCAGCCGTGTCAGTGAACATATGATGCCCCATACCTATTAAATTCACTTGCTTAAAGAATTATTTTTTGTGGGTTTAGATTTTTTTTTCCTAGGACTAGAGAGAGAAGTATTTAATAGACCTGACAATCTGGCCACAAACAGATAAGCAGAACCTAGGCTGTGGTTTGATGTTCAAATGATTTGATAGGTGCTGCGAGCCTGCAGTCACTGCCTAGCGTTCCTATCCCTAGAGCACAATATTGCTTCTTCTGGTACATCTGTTGTTGCAGCCACCCTGTGAACTGGATTTGTGAATCAAGGCACGCAAAATGCATCAGAAGAAAAAATGTGTTTTAGTTTTGTATTTTAAAAATTCCTGATCCGAAAGCATATAACTGGGACAGAGATGCTCCGTAATAGGGTTGAGAGGATCAGGATAAGCAGCTGGTACAAGGGGGCAGGTGTGTCAGTATGTTAAGCCAGGACTACGGCTGAATGCTTCATAGTATTGAACTGTAGTCTAAGGATGTGTAAATCCTAGCACCTCGGTTGGTAAATACACTGTTGGTGAAAGGTGTATCTGTGAGGGAGAGAACAAGAACTTTCGCAGAACTTTTGCAACCAGGTCTGCTACTCAGGAAATTGTAATGTCTTCGTTTGATAACAAAGACAAAGCCACTGAAGAAATGTAGCAGCTGGGAGATGCAATTAAAGTTTCAGTCTAGAAAAATGGTCTTTGCAGGAGTAGCTTGTTGTCTTAATAGAAAAACGCTATGTGAACAACAGTTCAGTGCTTTTTATGTTGCTGATTTTTATATTCTTCTGGGTGGAAGAGTCGTTTTTATTTGTAATTGATTTTACCTCGCCCATCACTATTAATGTAATTATCAAAAAACATCACAGGATGAGAAACAAGCTTCCCAAAGAACATGACTAATTCCTTCCATAGCCCCCCTCCTTTCTTATGTCTTATGTACCCACACACTTCAAATAAACAGAGGATACATCCAGTTCTTATTGTGTGGTTGTTTATTTATTTATTTATATATATATTTTTTTAAAGAAATAACTTGGCTGGAGATGGTAAGATGAAGTATTATCCCAAATCTTTCATGTGTTATGTTTTCTAATGACTAATCTGTTGCATGCCTTTAAATTTCTAGTGATGCCAGACTCATAAAATGAGGTGAGATGAGGCAAAATGTGTCAGTAGGGTGCTGACTGAAGTCGTGCTGTAGCCAATAAATTAAAAACTCTAGTAAGTCCACTCCAGCTCAAAGTGTCTGTTGGATCTGGAAGGTTCCTTGTGTTTTACATTGGACTTGCTGTGAACATGCAGAAACAGCACAGCAGATAGTCCGCTTCGAACCACCCATGCAAGTCAGCTCCCAGTTATCCATGATCAGATTACCTGGTTTACAGATTATCTGTGCTGAGGGACCAAGGACAGACTGAATTTGAGAGAGTTTATTGGGTTATGCTCCACGCTATCTGAAATAATCCATACTGTTTCTTTACTACCAGCTTCAATCTAGAAAGACTGGTGCAGAACGGGGACAAGTAGGTACAACTGGACCCAACGTGCCTTTCTCACAAAAGCACCAGGATGTCTCTGCACCAAGATCCCTCACACCAACGTTACTCAAAATTTACTGCTGTTTGGGTGTGAAAAACTGCAGAAGAAAGAGTTTACTTGTAAATCTGTTTCTTTATGAAAATACACACACCTGAGTGTATAATAAAGTATTTGAAAGGTCTACTTTGCCTTCTACTTGTTAACTGTCACAAGCACTCATAGACAGGAACTTTCTTTACAGAACGTAGCAGATATTAAAAAACTGAAGTCAGTTGGGATCTGCACCATCAAAGGAATCCAGATGACAACAAGACGGGCGCTGTGCAATGTAAAAGGGCTTTCAGAGGCCAAAGTGGACAAGATTAAAGAAGCCGCAAATAAGCTTATTGTAAGCCACTCACTTTCCTGATCATTTAAATTTATGCTGTCCTTTCCAAAATGCTATGCAGAGTTTCTCTTTACAGAATTTTTCACTGCATCATCAAGATAATTTTGAAAATAATTCTGCCCATTACTCTAAAGGGATAATACTTTATAACAAGCAGACAAATGCTGTGGTGCTTTTCACACCCAATGTGTGTAATTGAGGCTAGGGTGGAGAAGAAGATGCCTAGGTGGGATATCATGCTCTGTCAACAGGTTAAGGCTAAACAAAATAAACATCTCATGTTCTCTTTGGTCTGCCTTAGGAGCCAGGCTTCCTGACCGCATTTGAGTACAGTGAAAAACGGAAGATGGTATTTCATATTTCTACTGGCAGCCAGGAATTTGAGTAAGCTTACCTCTACTTCAGTCCTGCCTTAGGCCAAGTTGTTCCAGTAATCATATTTATTGTCTGTAATGAGACAGAAAAACATAGAAGAACAAATACTCAGGATATATAGATTACCTTGCATTTAGAGCCTCTGCTGGCTCAAAGGTGCCCGACTTTGTACAGTCATTGTAAATAAACAGAGTTTGCAGCCAAAAATCCTGACTGCAACATCACTTTTTCACCTAGTTACACAACTTGCATGTCTCATGTCAAAGTTGTAAGTCTTCAAGACCTTCCTTGAGATACTTTTATGGAATTTTATCTTTCAAGGATATTTTCTCTCTTCTTTCTTCCCATTTCTTTTCTTTCTATTTTTTTTTTCTCTTGCACATACTAAGGAAGGTTTATTTATTTATTTTTTTTTGTGAATCAGTGACCATGTAGAGCCCTGCACTTAATGCATGATGCGAGGGGCTTTAGGATAGAAATAAGTTTTCTTAAAGCGGCAAAAAATTCTTTTTAATTTTCTTCTTGTGATTTTGTGTGCTTAACCATATCATAATTCTCTCTCTTCAGTAAACTTCTGGGTGGTGGGATTGAAAGCATGGCAATCACTGAGGCCTTTGGAGGTGAGAAAACCACATTAAGTGAGTATTACTGAACAGACAAAGAACTGCAGAATAGTTTAGATTTAAAATCAAGCTGCATTACCTCTACCAAACATCACATTGTAATTGTAAGACGAGTACCTGCATGAGTGGAAGAAGAAAGATTCCACTTCCTTTAGTGTTTTCCTATTTTTTCTCTTCATTTGCTTGCAGGCTAAGTATGAGATGAGTAATCATCAGACTTGGGGGCATGCTGATTCAGTATGACATACCATTATTAATGCCCTGATGCAATCTCTGTACCTTCTCAGTAATGAAACTGACACAGAAGATACTCTATTTATGCACACTCAGGATGTATTGAATTTCATAAAATATTTTGCGTTCACAATTAAGCTATTATTACAGTAAGTTTGGTCAGTCAGTGAATAACACTTCAAAAATAAGAGTTTGCTAAACGCTGTGGTCTTCCCTTTAGAAAAGATATATTGGAGACTTGTATGAATTGATGTAGTGAAATGAATAAGCTCATAAACTTCTTGATAATTTTACTGAAAATGAAATTGGGCCTGGTCAGTGGACCCAACCATTATTTTTTCGTTTTCCCTCAGTTATTACTTCTCCATAGTTGCCTTGCAATACTTAACTTCTACAGTAAAGTAGAAATTAAATTAGCAGTCAAGTGAGATCAAATTAAAGCATTTTAGATTCTACATTTCATGCAAAATATTTCAACTGTACGTTATGTGATTTATATATCTGGATTGAAAGATAAAAAGGGTAAAAAAAAAAAAAAGTGAATTTTATAGGTGTATGTTTCTAATTGCTGTAAATCCTGAATCTGCCAAACTCTGAAGAAAAAAATCTGACTTTTTTTTTTTCTTTTTCTTCATTTAATAGAGTTCCGGACAGGCAAAACCCAGCTATCTCACACCCTTTGTGGTAAGTGTGCTACCTTAAAATGGAGAGCTTTTTTTTTTTTCTTTTCCCACTGAACCCATTTTTTACCGCAATATCAAAATCCAACATATAAAGGTAAGTCAGAATTTTCTATCTCTAGAAATACAGTGAAAAAGATCTTGGTGACTCTCACCTCTTACTGATTATGTTTGGGTACAGAATTCATGTAGATAATTGCTTTTTAATACTTTAAGTTTAGCCATAAGGAGGGAGAAGACCATACAAGAAACAATCCCTGAGCTCTGGAAAAGCAAAGCAAAATACGGATTACAGGGGGACAGGGACATTGCTCAGAAAAGGGCAAAGGCAAGATTCTTTCTCAGCAATGTTTTTAATTTCCTGGTTTCAGAAGGTTTTGCTGAATATGACATTCTGAAAGGGCACTGAAGGGATACTACTGGCTCATATTAACTGGATAAACAAAGGCTTTGGCAGTGCCAGGTAGAGCAGGACTTTGGTTCCTCAGCGCTATCTCACCGTGTAGAAATAGTAGTAAATAATAACTGCTGTAACTATGAGCACTGCTGGATTATAGTTTCTAGGCACTGGGCAGGCAAACATTCACTTAAATGAACCCATTGTTATAAAAGGATTGTGGCACCTTCTGGAAAACTGGAGCCTCTTCTGTTTAGTACAATCTAATGGCCAAATTAGTCAGCAGAGTTGTATCCTTTTGCATGAACGATTACAACTGAATGAACTGAGTATTTCAGTTTATTCGCTTCAGAGAAACTAAGCCCACAATCAGTAACTATTCAGGGAAGATTCATACCCAAAGAGTTTTTGATTATATGAATTACAGCTGGAAAAAAACCTACAAAATCAATACCATTAATTTGGGCAGCGGATTTAGAGGGTGTTTTGTGCATAAAAACTAATTAATAACCCCCTCACCTATTTTCAATATAAAATGTGCAGATTTAGTGATGTTGCTGAGTTAAACACAATTTTGACACCATTAATTAAATCTCATCTGATCTCCAGTAAAGGAAAGTGGTGTGGCTTTCTTTTCAAGCTGGCAGTAAGACTTGAGATACCAGTGATTTCCACATTGATTAAAACTGGTGGCTCTTTGTGATATGGATAAACACTCATCAGATTTTATTAAAAATAATAATAGCATAAGAAACTATTTTTCCCACTTTTTCATGTTGACAATTGTATTCATTCTAGTGACAGCTCAGCTTCCAGGACCAAGTGGCTACACAGGTGGAAAGATTATCTTCATTGATACTGAAAACACTTTGTATCTTTGGGGCTGATGAAAGCTACAGGTACAATGAACTGGAAAGACAGTTTGGTTTGTGAGGAGGTTAAGCAAGCAGGAGGTTCCGGATAGCTCCCTGGATGTAAAACATTATGATGGACACAGAAAGCTTGCAGAGCACAGTGTGTAGTGGCCCACAAGGCAGTGATGTTTCTCTGTCATTTGATCTAATCCAAGCTGGAAAAAAATAGTTAGGATACAGATTTATTTTTAACTGCTTTTTTGAGATCTAGCATGCTTTCTTAGTAATGGTACATGGTAGGAGGTGACAGATAGATGACAGGTGATAGAAGGTTTGATCCATGTATCAACCCCCCCCCCACAAACCCTAAACACAAACCAATTATCATCATAAGCCCAAAACTTTCTTCAGCGTATGTGAGACAGCGTGAAAACTCAGTCTTCTTTAGGATCAGAATAAATGCTCTCTTTTTCCATGGATTTATTTTGGAATGGAGTCTTAGTGTTTTCAGAGCAGGCTTTGTACTCAGAGAAATCCTTAACCTTGACTAACGTCAGCCGGCCGGACCGTCTTCGTGACATTGCTGATCGCTTCAATGTCGACCACGATGCAGTACTTGACAACGTGCTGTATGCACGTGCATATACTAGTAAGATCATCATTGCAACTGCCATGATATCTGTGTTTTATTGTTTGTTTGTTTGTTTGTTTTTTTCCCCTAAGGCTTCTATTTTACTAGTTCTCAGTTTATTGGGTGAGATTGTCCAGTGAGGATCATAAATAATGTTTTGTTGCCAACAAAAGGAGTTACAAGCTTGCTTCTATTTCTGGGGGTGTCCTGGAGCAGACTGGCTCAGTGGAAGTATTCCAGCTCCACTGCACTCCAGAAACTTTTGCAGTTTGCTGCGACAACGCTGCTATGTGTATGACGGTTGTCAGTGTACCATCTTCGTAACAGAAACACCAATTAATGTAACCGTGATTGCCTGAACGTGAGCTAATTACATAAATGCTGTACAGAAATCCCCTATGATTTTGTGAATAGAACTTTATAGGGTCAGTTCAAGCACTCTGTCAGAAGACACTGCATTAAAACTTGAAGGAAATCTTAAGTGGGACTTTTATTTTCAGAATGCAATATGAACATGAAAACATGGCGATACAATTTCTTTGTGTCATTTAATTCAGCATTGAATTCAAACATTTGTATTGGTTTTCAGCTCTCAACACACACACATACCAAAGTTTTCTTCACAAAGCTTTAATCTGCAGCTTTTCACAAAGAAGCTTTATTGCCTGGGCAAGTGGTAACTGAAGCCTTCAGGACAGGCACTGTTGGGTATTGTAGAGGTAGCTTGTTAATGGGCAGTGGACTTAAAACGGCTGGCAGTGAAAATATAAACAGCGCAGACACTTACTTAAAGTGGAATTTTAAAACTCAGGCTTTTGTTGCTTCCGAGCTCTTTCTGATCCTAATTTCATTTGTCAACCGTACTTCCCATCAGGTGAACATCAGATGGAATTGCTCGACTATGTCGCAGCCAAGTTCCATGAGGAAGCTGGTATCTTCAAGCTATTGGTACAAGACACTTTTTTTTTCTCCTATGCTTTCTGCTTTCAGAATCTATATATATATATATATTTTTTTTCCCCCCTGAATTTACTTATCCAGCATAATTCCAATGTAGATCATTGACTCCATAATGGCACTCTTCCGTGTGGATTTCAGTGGTCGTGGAGAGTTGGCTGAACGACAACAGAAACTCGCACAGATGCTGTCAAGGCTCCAAAAAATATCAGAAGGTAAGGGAAACATTGCAAAATGTGGAAAACATGGACTGGAGTGAAACAGTAGTTGTTGGTGGCACAACCACCTCGTAGTCTGAGTGTGTTACCCAATCACACATTGGCCCAGGAATTTTTCTTCACTTCACATATCTGTCAGATACCAAAAAGAAACTAAAAAGATCAAATTAATTAAAAAATAATTATTTAAACGTGACAGATTAAGGGTTCTTTGGAATAATTCAACGTTTAGAGTTTTCTGAGAAATGGTGTTAAGTCCTAAATGAGAGGACAGGTTGTGGAACTGGACAAATATTCAGCCTTTCCCCACTTTCTACAGTCTAAATACACAAGAAACACAACGATAAAAAAGATAAAGGCACAGGGAGCAGAGTAGGCTGTGTTCATTGCCTCACGCCCTGCACTGTGCAGTGCTCTCAGAGATGACGATGAGATGACCAGGATTCTTCCTTTTTTGGAATGTCTCAGAAATGTTGCTGAGGAATGAGTAAATGTTTTTTTATGCAGTAAATACCAAAAAAAGGGGGAACAGACAGAGGGAGAGAGAAGAGGCCTAGGGCAGGGAGCCAACAGGGAAGACATGAATTGGGAAAGACTTGTTCAGTGGGACTCTGGAAAGTGCTCATTTTTGGCATAAATATTACAGCTGAAGTCACACAGCAGCAGAGTTAGGCTGTCTTCTGACCAACCCCAGCCAGCAGACATAAGGAGATTTGCTTCCCTTTCCTTTGCTATTTGAAGTGTGGTTCATTAGCAGCCTTGCTCTTACCAGGGGGGGTGAGAATATTTTGGAGTTCTAATTTGATCTAGCCCGCCTTCTTGGCGTTATTTCCTATTGCAGAATATAACGTGGCTGTGTTTGTGACCAATCAGATGACCGCTGATCCAGGAGCAACCATGACGTAAGATACTTTTTCTCCTTTTTTTTGGTTAAATTCTTCTCATCCGTGTTACATACTTAACAGAGATGAGAACTGAGATTGTGTGGAGCCAGAGGCGTTGGTATGAAGGTATGCTCCTCATTTCTTTAAATGTTTCAGACTGACCATTGGCCCTTCTGGTGTGATGAATCATTTAAGGATGACACCTATAGGTTTCTCTCAGTTTTTGTAATTTTTTGTAAATGCTTATCTGCTTCCTGGAATGATGGCCTCTTTCACTGTGACTCGAATAAAGAGAACAAGCTACAGAAACTATTGAAAACAAAACACATTACTTTCTTGGGGAGAAGTATATTTATGTAGTTTAAGGCGTGCATTTCTTGAGCCTCTTCCATCTGATGTGAGGACAATTATGCCACTGAGCATTGCACCGGGCATTTGAGCATCCTGTCTTGAGGCAAGCGTGTTTCAGTCCTCTTTTGATTTATTTGCTTATTTATTATTCATTACTGAGTTCAGTCGCCCTGTCTGCCAGTTAATCACACCATTAGCCTATGGAATTTGCACAGTGAATCATCAACATTTGCTTGCTAATTTAGCTTTCAGGCAGACCCAAAGAAGCCCATTGGGGGCCACATCCTCGCTCATGCTTCGACTACCCGAATTAGTCTGAGGAAAGGGCGAGGGGAGCTGCGCATCGCCAAGATATATGACAGGTAAATCACCGTCCCTTCACAGGAAAGAAGCCACGTTACAGGCAAGGGTAAGGTAACAAAGTTCGTGGTGCTGAAAGTTAAGAGCCTGTGAAACGATTCATGGTCTCAAATTAACCACGTTTCTGGATGGTACGTTGAGAGAAAATCTGAAAGGACAAACTAATTAGCAGATTTCAAGTCATCTTGCATATCACGTGTCTGAAATTATGTAATCTTTCATCAGAAATCCTCCTAGGTGCTCATCTCTTAGAGACTATCAAATGGTCTGCTAAGGCAGGTGGGCCCTTAACAGGAAAATTCCAGAGCAGTTTCCCTGCTAAGCTGTGGCAGATGCAAGTCATTAAAAATGGTGTTAGTGAAATTGCACGGAGACACCAGCGTGCCCGCTCAGGAGCTAAGACGTGGAAGTTAAAGTTTGCATAAGCAGAACCTTTTCTTCTCATACACTTTCTCCAGTCCCCTCCCTTGTGGGTCATCTTCAGAGGTGGGTTTCACATTTTGGATAATATTGATCACTGTCTACAGTTTGCCCACAGGCATAAAGAAGTTGAAATATTCCGTGTTCAAGTATTCCGTGTTGCTTATACTTAAATTTTGGGGACTGTTCCACAACTGCATTTAACGTGAGGGAAAACCAGAAGTCTCTTTTTTTCCACCCCCAGTCCTGAGATGCCTGAAAACGAAGCCACGTTCGCAATAACTGCTGGAGGGATTGGAGATGCCAAAGAGTAGGCAGGAAACGGATGGAAATGTACAGCTGAAAACCTCCTGGGTAGCTGGGATGAAGATCTGTGCAAAGTCACTGACCTTTTAGTGACAAAGTCACTGATTTTTATAGTTTCGGAACCATTTGAGAGCTTTTGGGAGGACGGTGGGATAAACTCTGCGTGGTTCAGTTTTATTGATCTTAATAGAATTTGGTTCATTTAGGGTCTTCGCTTTTCAAATGAACTTCCAGCAGACAAAGATATAAAAACCAAGCTCGGAAATTGTTCAAAGAATCCTTTTCCTGTTTTATTGTGAAAATCAAAGCCGTCTTTTCATGCTTAATATTTTAGTTCCTTTAAAGACATCTCTGAGGTAGTGTAAAATCAAACTGAATTAGAATTAGTTTAAAAATTGACAAGTACATAGAAGATAAATATATGGAAAAGGCAGGGGCTGGAGCAGAAGCCCAAGAACTTGATGGAATCTCATGTACAGTAGAGGAAAAACAGTTGCTTGAAATATACTTAGGCATTTTTATGTTGACTAAATATATATATTTTTTATTTTTTAAGTACTTTTACTTTTTGAGAGAATGTTGTAAGATAGTTTTTATTAAAGGTAAAAATAATTAAAAAAACACACATGAATTAGAATAGCACTCTACTTCTGTTGTTTTTTTTTTCAATCAAATCCTGCTCTCAGCAATCTCACTGATCTTTCATGAGAGAAATAGAACAGATGCACCCCAACATTTTAAAACCTTTTGTCTGGTTCTCTAAGGAAAGAAACATTCCTTCTAGTATCAATAAGAATACTAAAACCAAAGTTTTAAAAAAGATATTGCCTTTTTTTTTTTTTTATTTTTTATTAAAAAGTAGAAGAAAACAGAAGCAGGGACTACGTAGGGGAGAGGCTGATAATCATATTTTCACTGAGGGAATCGTGTTTATGAGGCAGCTTGCTAAGAGAGCATGCTCACAGGCCAATCAGTCAACCATTTATCCACGAGGTGCTTTAAGGGAAGGCCTTTTCCCCCCCCGCCCTGTGTAAGAGCGCTGATTAGAATGGGTCTAGCTGGTGTCTGGTTAAAAATCTTGCCTTCACTGATACATTTTTATTTAGATTAACTAATGCCTGTAAGGTAATATGAAGTACAAACACAGCAGTGGCCAGAAAATCATCAAAGAAAAGCCAAAGTTTAACTTCAGCGAGCTTACGCTGTGACAAACCCGAAGGTTCGACAAACCTTCTTGTAGCGGTTTCTTAACACATCTTGTATTTATGCCTGGCTCCAGGCTGAGTTATTTGTTAACTTCAAGGGTTCAAAAGCAAAGGGGACTCACTTTCTCTTCTGCCAGTGCAGCTGATTTTTGACAATCTGATAGCCTGGAAAGCACTGCTAACTGCGTGGCCTTCGTTCAGGCAAGGCCTTACTTTGGCTTGTGCACACAGATCACCACCAGCCAAAAATTCTGGTGCCAGGACAGCCTGATAGGTGCTAGAAGTACAAGTACAGCACGTTTCACATTTTATTATGTTATTATATATATATATATATTTACATATATATATATATATAAGGATATTTCACTCTCACCACCATAAGCTCTACTTCTTGCACAATTCAATACACAATTCTATCACGTACGATGCATATCATACAATACAGAGTTAATTTTTATTGTTTCGTTGGGATTTTCTGCTCCATTTTTGGCGTCAGACACTGACAGGCCGTACCCATGGGCAGTACGCCCCGCGCCGAGTCCTCCCCGCAGCACACAGGCCCCGCACGTTGCAGGAGGAGGTTCTACAAAATAGCATGGAGAATTTATGAAGTTTATGAAGGTGACATTGTAAGGGCAGTAAAATCGGGAATTGGTTTGCTGCTATAATGTGTATTTGTATGCGTTCAAGTAGCAAGTAAGCTAAATGGATACCAAGTAGTTGCCTCTGAGTAACTATTTATCTCCCAAAAAATTACCTATGCTTAGCCAATCAGGACTAAAAGGCAAATACAGGCCTCCTGACACCGCCTGTGTTAAAAATTTTAAAACTATCCCGAGTGTTACACACAACCCAGTGCTTCCAGCCCCCACGGACCGTGGCCAAGCCGCGATCCCCGGGCCCTGCAGGCCATTTGTAAGGGCAGAAAGCCCACATCATGGCTGCTGCCGCTCCCGCCGCTGTGTACGGTGCCCTGCGGGCGAAACCCGGCCCGAGGGGACCTGCGGGACCCCGAAAAAGCCCCCAGGACTGGGCCGGGTCCCCCGGGCCCCCCGCCGCCATCACCGTCCCCTCAGCCCCGCCGCCCGCCTCCGCGGGGCCGACGGGCGCCGGGCCGTATTCTCCAAGCGCCGCTACGCCGCGCGATTGGCGTAACGCCGCGACCCGCCGCCAACCTTCCGCGCGCAGCCCGCGGAAGAATTTTACGCCAAACGACCGCGCTCTTCCTCCTCTACGTCAGCCGGAGTTACGCAACCTGCGTACGCCGCGCACTTACGTAACGTGCGCCTCGGCCCCGCTTTTCGCTACCCGCTGGAAGGGGTTACGCCATTGACTCCTTGCGTACCTGACTTTGAGGAATAGGAAGAGCGCTGCTCCCCTCCCTCCCCTCCGCGCGCCGGGGCTGTCGGAGTCGACGGGCGCTACGCGGCTTTCGTACCCGCCGCGCCGCCCGGAGAAGCGCGGCGCCGAGCCGCTTCGGGGCGTAGTTGGCTTCCGGGAATAAGCGTAGGCATTTTGCGAGGGCCGCAGTTTGCGCAGCGCCGGGCCGCCCGTAACGTAAGGCGAGCGGGTTGGGGCGGCGGCGGCCATTTTGTGCCGGGAGCCCGGAGGAAGAAGACGCGAGCGTCTCCACACGCCACGGGCCCTGGAGCCGACCGAGAGCCCCGCCGTCCCCTCCGCCGACGTCCAGCGGGTCGCGGACCCCCTGACGAATTCTTCTCCTTTCGTGTCCCACCCGAGAGGCGAGGTGGCGCAGAGCGATTCCTCCGAGACGCAGCCGCCCCTGGCTGGCCCGTCTCCCCGCACCCCCAGCCCCTCGCCGTCGCCACGGCCGGCCTTCCGCTGCCTCTCGCCCACCCCCCCGGGGGCGATGAGGGGCTTCGGGGACCGGGGGCGCGACCGAGACCGCGGCGGGTAAGGGGGGGGGTCGAGGAAGGCCGGGCTGGGGTTTGGGGGGGGGGGGGGGCTGTGGAAGGGGCCCTCAGCGCCGTGTGAGGGGCTGGGGGGGGGGGTTGGGGGGCTGGGGGGGACACGGCACGACCCCGTTGTGGTGTTGGGGGGAGATTTCCCCCTGTTTTTTGTGTTACGAGGGTGGGGGGGTGTTGGAGGGACTGGGAACTTTATTTCTAGCAGCAAGGAGTGGGGGGCTATATATTGTATATTATGTTTTCTATTCTTCACAAGTGCTTGCTTGCAATCAGGCCTCCCTTTTCTGCTTCTTCCCTTTATATATATATATATATATCCATATATATTTATTTTTTTGCCACCCCTGTTCTCCTGCCCCTCTCCTCCCCTCCTGCAAACCCTGAAAGTCCCAGTGGCCCTGGCAAGGGTGGCTGGCCACGCTGCTGCCCTTCTGGCTGTCATTGCATTGCTCCTCCTGGACTTCTTAGAAAGATGGCAGTTGGTGAAAGGTCTCCCCCGGCTGCACTCCCGGGCTTATCGTGAGAGGAAATGAGGTTGAAAGCTGCTGCCGTGCGGGGGACTCGCGTTCTCAGGAGGCCGAGCTCAGTAAACATGGCCCTGGACCACACTTAACGAGCATGACCAAGCTGACGTAGCGATCGAACGGGAGTTGTCTGTCTGGCATGGCTGAGGCCTAGCGCTTGGTACTTCTGAGGCCACTGTTGAAAGGAAGCTGGCGTTGGAAAAGGTTGTTGCAGGCTTAATGTCTTTTTCACCCAAGGATGGCAGTTGAAAAAAAAATAAATAATACTAAGTGCTGTGGGTAGTATAGGGTAAGTACAGCATAGGATGGCGTTATAGTATGTAAATAGTTTGAGGCTTGGTTTTCTTTTTATGTGCTAAAAGTAATAAGGCTTTCATCCCAGGCCATTCCTTAAGAGAAAATTAAACCCTGTTTAGGAGAGTGGCACATTCTGTCCTTCAAATCCCAAGCAGCTAGGCCTCCGTTCGCAAGGATTAACAATAAACATGTCATGTGAGTTTTGTTACCAAATTAGATCTAGTCTGCCATATTAAGAATGAGTCTTATGTTTTTTATTATTATTTTTCCCTTCTCTCCTACTGGGAGATTGAAGAACATTTTGTTTATGTTGAAATCCATTTTAGCGTTTAGTTTCTCTTCATCTGTGGAGAGAGATAGTCGTATTTTCTGCTTTATCTTTACCTCCATATTTCACACTTTGAACTTAAAGATCCTTTTTTTTTTTTCTCCCAACGCAGAGGAGGGTTTTGGTGTTTTTTCACCGTGAGCTTTCCAGCTCAGTGTAACGCAAGGACGTTGCAGTGAATGCTTTGGCAAGTCTGAGATAGTTGAGACCCCCAGCTGTTCTTGGAGTTCAGTGAGCAAGTTTGAGAATGCAGATTTCTATGCAGTTCCCTAAAAAAAAAACAACACACAAAACAAACTCTGTCCAAAGTGTTGTTACGATACTTAGCATGCCTTAAAATGTGTGTAATCCCCTTCTGCATAAAGATTTTGATTATAAATGGTTGCTTCTCTTTTAGATCAGGAGTTTTGCATGAGTAAAAGGAGTGTCTGTGTGCTTCTCTGTCAAGTTTTTGGACATTTGTGTTGAAAATCATGTAATGTATCAGGAAATTGTGTAATGTATCAGGATTCAGCTTGTTACACACATTTATTTAAGGTGTGGAAGTATTTGTAACCACCAACATGCATCATCCCTCATAAAGAACCTCTGTGAAAACTTGGGACCACCCAGCATGCTGTGTTTGGAAGTTTACCACCTTCTCAGTACTGATTCTTTCATTGCCTAACAAATGCAGGCTTTCTGTTTTCTTCCTGCTAGGAACAAGCTGTAGGTGGCTTCTTGGGATGGGAAACCGTCCTGTTTTGCTCTGGAGTGCAATAAACTTGCTCAGTTCTGTCCCAGAAATGGCGGTACAGTAGAGTTAGAGAAGAATATTTTTGGGTCAGCCTGAATTTCCACTTACTGGACAGGAGAGCTGTTGGAAAATCAGTGAAATGATCCCAGATTTAAAGTAGTTTAACTGGAATCGGAATCTAGTTGCTTGTGATGGGAACACGAGGTGTCAGTGGCTGCCAGGTTAGCAGAGGCAGCGTTTCAGGAATGCTGCGGGGCTCCCTTCTTCCAGGTCAGCGTGCAGCCATGTTGTGCGTGAGAACGGAGAACTGAAACTGCACGACTTTCAAGCAGAACGTATTGATTTTTCCCTCTGGATATCTGTGGAGCAAATGCCCACAGTCCGCAGCTGTTTCAGTGTCCAGTCTGTTCTTCCACGTGTTTCCTTCCACAAGGAAACTCTCTCACCCTCTGACCTGCCAGTTGACTTCAGTGAAACTGCCTCTGCCTTTTGTTAGAACAACTCGGAAATGTAAAGAGTTGCCATTTTGACCTCAGGTTAGCATGATCAGCAGCAGAAATCCTTAGTAAATGTGCGTGTTCCCATACGTGATAATTTGTACATTTTTTTGTTACTTTGTCCAAAAGAAAACATAAACACAACTTCAGAAATTAAGCATTTACAGTTTTTGCATGTGACAAAAAATGCTGACATACAGGTTCTCGTAAAAATATGATCAGAAAATAAAGGGTATTTATACAGGAGAGAGGAGGCTTAATGAAGCAGTTTCATCAAGACAAGCATTTTAGAATTTACTTCCCAGGTTTTAAATTATATCTGCCACACTTAGTTTTTCCAACAGCATAACCCCTTGTTCCTGTTAATACACTTTGAGTTCCGCTTTTTTGGTCTCTCAGTCTCTGTCACTTGTAATTTCCATTGGGAAGCAATTTAAAGAGCAGATGTAGCTAATGTCTGAACAGAGAGCCTTGTAATTAGGGTAACGCAAAAATTTCCTTCAAATCTATTTTAGTTTTTATCAAGCCCTTCTCTCCTCGAGTTACAGTATGAAAACTGCTTGGGGATTTTTGTTGCGTTCGGTTTGTTTCATTAACTGTTTTTATTTACTAGCAGACTGCTTGCATAAAGTGCAGACGTTGTGGATTTGTTCTCTAAAAGCAGGCGCTTCTCATGAATTCATGTTCTGTGAAAAGCTGTAGCTTTATTAACCAGAATTTGCATTAGGACAAAATTTGATCTGATAGCTGTTGGAAAAGTGCCTCCTGCTGTGTTTGTATGATATGAATGAAAGAATTATAACTAGCTGGCGGAATTGTAAAATACAGAATCATTGATAATGTTTTTGATAATTAAAATATTTATACTACCCAGTTTTCAGTTATTCTTAACTCTTACCAGAAGCTCATGTTTCATCCAGTGCATCCATGAGTTATGACAGTTCTTTCCCTTCTTCAGAGTATTAAAATAACTGGGTGAATAAAATTGAGGTGAGAGGGAGAACAGTAATTTCTAAGTGGCTGTTAGGAAATTTTAAGCAGAGTTAAGCATTTTTATTATTATTATTTTTTTTTACTCTCTTGAATCTTTATCAGAAGTGTTTGAAAAGGGATAAAATTTCTCCTGGGTGCTTTTATGTATTTTTCTTCTGCTACTCTTTCTTTTTTTGAAAACAAAAGCTTTATTGCTTTGGTTCCAGCATTATGCATAGTCTTCCAAGCTTGGGTGGACTTGTTTACTTTCTGTCTTGACTTGTTTTTTATTTGAGGCACACTGCTTGATAAGAAAGGAGAGAGGACACAGGGAGAAGGTGAAATAGCTATTTTTGTGCGAAAATTAGCCTTGAGATACAAGGAACTTGTGATTAGAGATTTTTCCCACCCCTTGCATCTATCCTGTTTTATTTATGCTCTCAGCTTCGATACAAAATAATTGCTGTAGCTGTACCAGCAGCTTTGTCCCAGGAGAGGGAACCAAGAGACAGAAGCTTGGTGACAGAAGCTTTAAGGCAGTGACTTTAAAAAAAAAAAAAAAAAAAAAAAAAATGGCTGTACTGGAAGCAACCTCTAGGATGGGTTTGGATTAGAATGGACTTTGGGCAGGTGAATGTTACAAATATTACCATAGCAATTTTCTTGGAGGGGGTGAATTTTGGTAGAATATTATGCTCATGTGTCAACCTGGGGTGTGGGAGGAGTGTAAAATGCTTAAGAAACATTCAAATTCCAGACTAATTACATTGTTTATAATTAACGTTGACATTTGCAGCTTTGGAGCAAGTCGTGGAGGTCCTCTTCCTCCAAAGAAATTTGGTAATCCGGGGGAACGCTTACGTAAGAGAAAATGGGATTTGAACGAACTACCCAAGTTTGAGAAGAATTTTTATGTGGAACATCCAGAAGTGGCCAGGCTTACTCCCGTAAGTCATTAGGTTCTTTCTGTTTCATTTTTACGTACAGCAAAATGTCACAAGTGGAAAATCATGTCCTAGGATGTCTGGGACAGCGTGTAATAGAACTGTCTTTGTTGAGTTTGTTTGGTGTGCGTGTACTATGCTGGATAGCAGAGTCATTGTAACATCAGCAAACACGATGCTTCTGCTTTCAGCTGTCTTTACGCAAGTTTTTTTTACATTTGATCATTTGTAATGCATCATCGTAATGCTGCTGTGGTCTAGTTATTTGAAATTAACCAACAAGAATGTCACGCTTCGTCACTGAGGATTCAGACTGGAGAACTTAAAAGCTGTAATACTGGTGAGGCCCTGGAAGAACCTAAAATAAAGAACAGAGTGGCATAAACAGTTGAGAAACATTTGGAAGGCCTACGGTTTTGTAATAATAATTCAGGCTGAAAAACCAGAACCTTGGGACACAGCTCATCTAATCCTCAGCCCCACAGCAGAGCAGGTTGCTCAGCACCTTGCTCTATCTTTGGATATCCCTCAGGGTGGTGAGAGTCTGAACCCTGTCTGGGTGGCTGTCCCAGGTTTTAATGCTTCTCATGGTGTTTTTTTCTACTGATAACTAATTGGAATTTCAAGAGTCTGACTCCATCTCTGTAACACCCATCAGGTAGTTGAGGATAGCTGTTAGATTCCCTCGTTAGTCCTCTTTTTCCCAAGCTGCACGACTGGTGCTCCCAGTCTTTGCACAGCCTGTACCTTGGCCTCTAGCTTTCCCTGCTGTAATTGGACACGCCTGGTTAAACAACGTCCTTCATGCACTGGGGGCTCAGAGCTGGACACAGCACTCTGCATTTATAGATCATCTCCCCTTCCTACCCAGCTAGTCTAGTTTTTTTCCTCCTCTTTCATGTCTTCTTATATTTAGAAACTAACAGGTTTTATTCTTAATGCAAGGGAACTTGAAGAAAACAAAACGTTTTCTTATCCAATTGCACATACTTACAAATCTTCAAGTCACATATTCATGGCAAGATTTTATGGCATAAAGGAGGCAGTGGCTGTTCAGAGACAGCAACTTGAGCTACTGAACCAGTTAGCTTTAGGTGCTGTGTTTGCTTTAGCCAGCTAAAAGTAAAAGGATTTTCACATTATTCTTATTTTTTTTTTAATATATATAGTTTTAGTTTTAAACTTTTGTTTGAACTCTAAATTTTTCATAAACAGTAAATTTACTGCTTTGGATAAAGTGCATTTTTCTATTGATTTTTGGTGAGTGTTAGAATAAGGTAACGAATTGTGGAAGCAAGTTGCTGAGTGCTTTTGGGCTTGTAATATAACATAGGAAAAAAACAACAACAAAGCATCACACTTTTCCTAATCCTAAAACTGTTCTTATGTGGATACGTGTTTTAGAAACAGTAGTAAATATTGTGGGGCCTTAGCATTCCGTCACAATGTTGTTTGAGCTGCTTTCATGCAGAAAAGAAATGCTGCTTAAAACAAGGTTCTAAGTGATATTTCTGAGTTGCGGGCTGTGCAGCAAGAGCAACGTACTTAGCCACTCCTGGAATATTTTAATGGAAGGAGCAGGACTGCCCTGCTTTCTGCTTGTTTGTTGTGTATTAGGGCCTATCTAATTTGTTTAGTTCTCAGCACTGTCACACAAAATTTATTTAATCTGTTCCTCTGCCTCTGTTCACTTTTGAAGCTCTTGATAAGTTCTGGCTTCTGGAAGATGGGTAAAAGCTTTTAAAAGATAATATTAATGCACTTTTCATTAAAAAGACTGCTTGGAAGGAAACAGGCATCAGTTCCTTTAGGCTGCACAGAGAACTCCCAACTTTTTGCGTGCTGGAGAACCTACGTGAATCTCGGGGTAAAATCCTTAGGAGAGCTATCCTTCTTAGATCTTCTTGTCCATCTGATCTGCCAAACTAAACTGTTAGTAAGAGGCGTTAAGTCAAATAATAGATGCGTGCACTGTAAGTCTCTGCTGATGCTCAGCATTTCTTTGTTTGTTTTTTTGTTTTTTTTTTTCCATGTCAATAGTATGAAGTTGAAGAACTGAGAAGGAAGAAAGAGATAACAATTCGAGGAATGGAGGGCTGCCCCAAGCCTGTGTTTGCCTTCCACCAGTGTAGCTTTCCCCGTAAGTATTCTACCATTCTTTAAGAAAATGTGGATTATTCAACGGCAGCAAGTGTTAAGGCCTGTTTCATTTCCAAAAGGTCTTCTGAAGTTGCATATAACCTCAGTTGGCCTTCAAGAATTTGTTTCCTTTCTTAAATCCTTAGAGTACGTGATGGATGCCTTGATGGACCAGAATTTCACAGAACCCACTCCAATTCAGTGCCAAGGTTTTCCACTCGCTCTCAGTGGTCGCGATATGGTGGGCATTGCGCAGACTGGCTCCGGGAAGACACTAGCGGTGCGTATTCTCCTCGTCTATGTGTTATTTCTTTCCACAGTTGCCTTCTGGAAATTATCCTTGGCTGCTTGTTACTAGTTTTTCATCTTGACAGTACTACAAGCATAGAGTGAGGTGATGACATGTTTTTAAAGCTTTCTTTGTTGCATCATGGGTGAGAATTAAGCCTCAACCCATCCAGCCTGTCTTATCCACAGGCATGTGTTTTGCATGTCTCTCTGATGCTTAGCCTCTTCTCTTTGGTCCATGCTTATGTTGCAGTTTAATAACTAGTATGTGCCTATTTGTTTTGTTAACTATACAAGTTAAAATAAAGGATGGTTGAGTCTTCATTAAGGCATTAATTTTATCTGCAGCAGTCAAGAAGCAATTCTATGCTTTATGAAAAGCACTGTTCAGAGCAAAGGTTGCTCAATTCTACTAATGTAGGCTCCAAATTTTAAATGAGCTTTCTCTTCAGAGGTGCTAAGCACCTCTGTTTTTTACTCTTGCCAGAAGCAGTTATGGTTGTTCAGCAGCTCTGCAAATCATTTCTTCTGTTGGGTAAATGCAAATACCTGGTTTTGCAAAATCCTGATCTTAATATAGCTGAGGTTTCTGCCTATCTTTGGAACATTACGTACTGGATTCTGAAGGCCTGTTAGGCTAAGTGGGCTCCTGCTGTGGTCCAGCTGTCATGGCAGGTGGTCACTGGCATTGAATATTGAAGTCCTGTGTCTTGACTTAGAATTCTTCTGTTTCAGTACTTGTTGCCTGCGATCGTTCACATCAACCACCAGCCATATTTGGAGAGAGGGGATGGCCCAATTGTAAGTGCTTGTCAATTCTCTTCCTTTCTATGTGTGGCACCATTAATGAGATGTGCTTTATTTAATTGGTGTATCAGAGTAGTAAGTAGAGAGTGTTTACAATCACAATGTGAACATCCCACTCATTAGTTGAAATTTGTGCAATTGCTGACATAATCTTAACGATATTTAAATGTTTTAGCGAATAGAGAGCAGATGGTCTGGCTTTGCTTATGGTATTTGAGCAGAGCCCTGAAGTTAGGGATGTGTGTACAGCTTGGCTAACCTGAATCGATTCCTTCTGCAGTGCTTGGTTCTAGCACCGACCAGGGAGTTGGCCCAGCAGGTGCAGCAAGTGGCTGATGATTATGGCAAATGTTCAAGGCTGAAGAGTACCTGCATATATGGAGGAGCACCCAAAGGTCCCCAGATCAGAGATCTAGAAAGAGGTAATTTAACTGAGATCTTTAAAATGGGGGTCTGCAAGATTCTGTAGGAGATGGTGTTGCAAAATATCAGTAACCTTGAAAGTAATCTTAATTCTGTTTGGAGAGGTGAGTGGCTATCTCTTTTTCCAGTTAAAATGGTAGTGCATATAATAATTTTCTTCTCTGTTGTATAATGACTTACTCGGATATTAGATCTCCTTCCATTTTCTGAACTTTCCACTCATGAAGGTCAACAGGACTTAGGAAGGGGGAGGGGAAGCAACCTGTCAGAAAGGACAGATTATTTTGAGAAGGTGCAGTAGCAGCAAGATTAAGGAATGATTTTTTCTTAAGCCAGATCAAGTTTTCCACCTAAGTTTGTTCAAATACTAAAGTGTAATTTCTGAATTCATAGAAACTTCTTTAGACAGTGGTTTGTTTGTTTGTTTTTCCTGGTACTTCCTTGTTCTTAAGGACTAGGCTCTCTTTCTGGTCATGTTGCCCCATGGGGTTAATTTAAACAAAATTTATCACTGTGGCTTGAAGAGCTGCTCTTGAACACTTCAATAATGGGATGAAGTCATGTAGCAGAAGGCTGTGGGATAGATCTGATCAAAAAAATGGTAGTGCATCCAATAAAAAAATAGCATTTTCAATGGTGGAGACGATGTTACATGAAGAGACCATGGGAGGATCAATGTGGTGGGTTTTTTTACACCTTCCTGGAGTGCTGTACAATAGACATTCTCCCACATATGGTGAAAACCTTTTGGTTAGAGGACGTGGACAGATTCCATGCTTGCAGTCCTTTTTTCAGTCCTTTTAGGTGTTTCTGTCTTTGGATGGTTGCTTAGTGCTTGCTGCAACAAAAATTCTTGAGTACGTAGAGATGAAAAATCATATTTTTTTGTCAGTTGTGGTTTTCCGGGTATTTACTGAATTTATTTTGGAGGAGTACCTCACTGACAACAGAGTGCAGTTTTTTCAGTCTCTCTGGAAGACCAGCGACTCTGTTAGAAATCTAATTCTTGCGTGAGCTTTATAGAAACTGAAAGTATGTCCAGCTTCATCAGCTCTGAGGAGTCCAAGCTGACACAGACATAACGATCTGGGCTGTTGCAAAATGCTCTGCATCTGGAAGTGAAGTATCAGCAAAGCTATTTTTAATTTTTTTCACCTCATTGTTTCTCTAAGCATAACTTCTGTGATTGTTTCTATGACACTTAAGGATACACCTTTAAGATTTGGAGATTGGTGGAAATCAGTCCCTTCTTGTAAAAAAAAAAAAAAAAAAAAAAAGTATAATTTGTCATACCTGATACTAGCTTAAGAATAGCTGAGTTCTGTTTTTACACTAAGGTACAGGCTGGATGGTTCTGTCATGCTTAGGGCATAATTATTCAGTATTAAAGGCTATGGTTTGGTTTTACATACCTTTTTTAAAAAAAAAAAAAAAAAAAAAAAAGGAAGAAGTGGAACTAATTTGACCTGTACAGCAAGAAGAGCACTTCATGTTTGTTTAACGTGTAGAGTTTAGCTGCAGTTCAGTTCTATTTTTACTGGAGAGCTCTCCAGGCTGTGTAATTCTGGCTGAAGGTAGGTCAGGGTTGAGTAGAAGCTTATTTCAGTTTTGATTTTTGGGCAGCGCTTTGCAGGTGTGTTCTGACAGTAGGCTTTTAGCTTCTGCACTGCATTTATTATTCTAATGGCACTGTAACAGTAATTTCAGAATGGAAAAAAAAAATGAATTATTAAAAGAAACTAGGGCTTCTACTGAAATGACTCAATCTTGGGTATGGATGAGGGTGGTGCTTTTTCATTTTATTTAAACAATTTTGCTCTGGAAGGTGATTCATTCCGACTAAAAATACCAATTGACATTCAAATGAAGAGCCTCATTCTTTTTCCTCCTTCTGTTTTGAAGGTGTGGAGATCTGCATTGCTACACCGGGTCGCTTGATTGACTTCCTTGAGGCAGGAAAGACCAACCTGCGTCGGTGTACCTACCTTGTGCTGGATGAAGCGGACAGAATGCTGGACATGGGATTTGAACCCCAAATTCGTAAAATTGTTGACCAGATCAGGGTACGTGAACCTTGTTGAAGGACAGCCTCCCTCGGTTTCCCATCCAAAGCCCACTACCTTAAATAAATCTTTTTTTTCCCCTTTTTCATAGCCTGACAGACAGACTCTGATGTGGAGTGCCACCTGGCCAAAAGAAGTGCGCCAGCTTGCCGAGGACTTCCTACAGGACTACGTTCAGATCAATGTGGGGAATTTGGAGCTGAGTGCCAACCACAATATCCTGCAGATAGTGGATGTATGCATGGAAAGCGAGAAAGACCATAAGTACGTTGACTTGCCTACCATTTCAGGTTTTTTAGCTGCACTTGAAAACCTACATTGTTTTCTAAGCCAAATGTGAATTCTGAATAGTGGAGTTCTTTGTGGTATTATTTAACCTTTTGAATGTTACCAAACAAGTCCTGTAATTATCCAGTCTGTTGCATATATTCTCACCGTACCATTGTACAGAAGAGCTAAATTCTGCGTGCTGAATTCTGGCTTTGTTGACGTGGATGTGTATTATACGTTTTCTTAAACTGAGACAGCATTCCTGTATTCCTGTATATGTGGATATCTACACTAGCTCTCCTTTCTATTTTAGGCTGATACAATTGATGGAAGAAATCATGGCAGAGAAGGAGAATAAAACCATCATCTTTGTGGAGACAAAGAGGCGATGTGATGATCTCACTCGAAGGATGCGCAGAGATGGGTGATTAGCCTCCCCCTACCCTTTGCTGCTAGTGGGAAACAGAAACTGTAATAAAAGCAGTGAGGTCTGAATGTTCGCGGTGCTATAGTTAGGAACAACCTGTCACTTCGGTTCTTTCTTTCAATTCAGTTTGGCTGAATTCAGCCTTAATTTCCTAGAAGGTTCCAATCCATCAAAGCCTTAGTGCAAGAGAGAATATTTGTAAACCGTGCAGCTTTCAGTATGTAAGAATACTGACATAATGAAGTGACAAATTATTAATTTCACAAACATGGTTGGGCTTAGATGGCTGCTATATAATCAGTGGGTTTAATGTGCAAGAAACAAAATTGTATGCACAGTAGGTAGATGAAGGCCAGAGGAGGGGGCAGGGCATTAAAACACTTGAGAAATGCACATTTTTTTCAGCCTTTTTACTGAAATGTCAATAAAGCTTCCTGTTGCCTTTAATATATGTACTTTCTGTCTATACTAATGTGCATCTCTGTTTGGCAGTTGGCCAGCTATGTGTATCCATGGAGACAAGAGTCAGCCGGAAAGAGATTGGGTGCTTAATGGTGAGTCCGTCGCTGAGGGGAGGATAACTCGGGCTGCTGTACGTAATTCAGATGTGCTGTTCTTAGGCTTCCTTTTGTCTCTATGACCAAGAGATGCTTTTCGAAGGCCTTTTGCCTTTGTGCTGTTAATTTCAGCGCTTGTATTTTTATTTTTTTTAATTCAAAAATGGAATGGGGTGATTGCTTAACACAGAGAGCTGGATTTTGAAAACTAGTTGACACCTTATATCCTGACTTGCTGGGGTTTATGAAGTTATCTTGCCTAGATTCTGGAAAATGAACATTTAGTGTAAATCAAGTTCAGGTAACTTTATCTTTTTAAAAAATCTTACTTCATAGCATGCTTTGTTTTACAGAGTTTCGTTCTGGAAAGGCTCCTATCCTCATTGCTACCGACGTTGCATCTCGTGGGCTAGGTTTGTACACATAGACCACTCTTGCCTACTGCTGCATATTTTTCTTCTTTGGACTGAAATATGTTTTCTTTTTTTAAAAAAAAAAAAAAAAAATTCAAAGCGTGATTTTCCCCCACATGTGAAATACGTTTTTTAACATTAATCTTTTTTTTTTCTTTCATATTCAAAGTCTCTTCCTGCTCCTAATGAACAGGCTTTGGTCTGCAGCAAGGCCTAGGCATGACTAATCGATCGCCAAGAGGGAGAAGAGACGTCCAATTATGCAACCCAACCCTTCCACCACACTCACTTCTTCCCCAGATCCAGCTTTTGTTGCTGGATGGTAGGGATGGATTGCTCTGTTCAGAGCCTGTCAGATAAAGCCCAAGTAGGACGTTGTGGGAGAGCATTTCAACGGCAAATAGCTAATATTCTCCCTGCATAATCCCCCCCCCCCCAGATTTGAACATACAAACCCCAGCATACACGCATGTTTACCCCGCAGATGTATTCACATCTGAGAAAGCACTGCTCCAGATTTTTGCTCTTGACACGTAACTTCCCTCCTCTGTGCTCCTTCTAGGCAGGACCACTGAGATCATATATGGCCACTAACGTAGCGCTACCCAAATGTGTAACTGAATCGAAATTGTGCCGCTCTGTTCTTGGTGGCTTGAAAATGATCTGTCTGGATGCATCAGTTGTGCCCCCTTTTTAAATAAGCATATTTGTGTGGTGAAACACTGCGTGCTAAGCGCAGTCCCTGTACCTCTGCCCACTCGTAGAAGAGGAGGATGACTTCTGAGGTGCTCTTAGCTTAATGACGAGCACTGGATATTCCACCCTCCCCGAGTTTGGTAGAAGATAAAAATCCCTTGGGGGTCAGTGTCTTGTTACGGTAAACTTCAGACAAAATTACTGCAAGTCATTGCAGATAAGCTCAGAAAAATCTCTGGTTTATTAAAAAATCCCAGTTATCTGAGCTCTGTTTTTCCATATGCTGAAAGGGTGGCTGTGCTGTGCATCATATGGTCACTTTAACACAGGCAGACCATTACTAGATTTGGCAGCCTTTGTTCACACAACCTGCACCCCTACTTCCCCGCCCCCCTCCACTCCCCCCCCCCCAAAAAAAAAAACCACATCCAACACTTCCTCAGAGAGGTGATTATCTGGACTTCAGTCTCTGCCCTCTAGGGTCATGTCTGGACCTGTGCAGTTAGTACTTGGGCCTGTTGGGAGAAGGGACTGAGGCCTGAAACCAGTTTGTATGAAAGAGAGCTGCTTTCTCTAGCAGCGTTTTTTAAACAGGCTTGCTATGTGCTGGTAGCTTCTTTGTGCATCTTGCCTAGACATTTAAAACAGCTTCACTCCCCTCCAAAAAAACACTCCCCCAAAACTACTCAATTGGATAACACTTCAGAAAACAGTCTCCCCACTTCCCATCCTCCACCTCGCCTGAGCTGTGGGGGGAAGGTACCAGAGTCTGTTTCTTGTTACTGAACAACATCTCTGCTTGTTTTGGGGCCCTGAGTTTGCTGCTTCTTAAAATAAGTCACTTAACTAGCAAACTTCTGGACGACTTCCTCCAAGATCCTGGAAAGTGAAGGCTTCTACCTAAATAACATAAAACAGGGGCGCGCGCCTTTTGGCTGAGTCACCAGGGCTTTCCCTCTTCCTAATGGAACATTGGTTTCAAAAAAGCTTCTTCCAGGTAAGTTCTGAGTCCCATAATGACTTCTTTGTGATGATTCCCTGGAGTGAGGTCCTCTCTCTGCACTGATTATTTTTTTTATTTATTTTTTTTGTTCAGTCTATTAAACTAAAAACATTGAATTTGTTTTGTTTTGTTTTCTTTAACAGAAACTTTGATATCAGCTACAGATCATTCTCAGTGCAGGGGTGGGGGCACATCTACATTGATGGTTGAAACAGCTCTCTAGACTAGCGTGTCTGCTAGTTTTTGTCCCTTCTGATTAATATTCGGAGACTGTCTGTGCCGTAGGGTATTCTGATGGTCTGACAAAGGGCATGTTTCCCAAGTAGCTGTCAGAAATGCTCGACAGCTTCAATTCTAGATCCTGCCACGTTATCTTCTAAAAGCGCAGGAAGATTGTGAGCGTGCACGAGCGCTCTGGAGCATGCTAGGCTGGAGGAGCCGAGTCTTGCACTTGCTCGGGTCTCTCTTCAGCCAGCTGCGTGCTCTCCCAGGATCACTTTCTAGTCGGGAAACCACCCTTCCATTTTTCCTCTTCCTGCCTTCCCATTCTTCCCAGTCCTCCCCAGTCAAGTCAGCGCTGTCCGCATCGGTAGCTGTGCTTCCCTGCGCTTCCTGCCAGGAAAGCACGCCCTTGTATCCCCTGTGCTAATGCAAGTTGCTTTGCTACTGATGGATGTGCAGAATGGGACTGACTGAGGCTCCTGGAGCCTGCAACCTGTCAGAGTAGTTACGCCCTGGCTGGGAAGATGCAATCTGTCATATGTACTCCTCTCTTTATTTCGCTTTCCCCTTTTAAAAAAAAAACAAAAAAACAAAACCTGTTGCATCAAGGACCCTAGCTGGAGACTCGCGCAGCCCCCTGTGAAACCTGCCTTCTCACTCCCTTTTTTTGGTGTGATTCAGGACTTTGGAGTCAGCAAAGACTGAGGAGCCCCCCCCTTTGCTGTAATAAGAAACAGACATAAAGTCCCCCCTCTTGCCACCACAACCGTCTCGTTTTTATTTTTCCTACGCCCCCCTTTGAAATTGATGCAGTCTGGGCAATAGATGCAGTCTGACCCCTTGGACGTAATTTTTGTACCTGCATTTTTTTGACAAATGCCCCTAAGAGCCCCAAATCGGGGACAAAAAGCGTTGGAGGACCTGAAACCTTTACCTGAACCCAGGTTCTCCGGCGCTTCCCAACCAAATGGGGCTACAGAGAAGCGTCTAAGCCAGTTCACAGAGTGAGCGTGTGTGGGGACTTCTCGCTGCCACGGACCCTTGATGCATGCTCCCCGCGCTCCAGTGGTCCCGTGTCAGAGGGCGGAGTTTTCGAAAGGAGGCCGCCAAAAATAAAAGGCAAAGAGACGGGATCGGCTGCAGCGGTTTCCCACAGGAGGAGGGAGTGTGCATCGGTCTGGTAACAAACAGAGAATGTTTCTCTCTTTAAAAAAAAAAAAAAAAAAAAAAAAAGGAAAAAAAAAAAAAGGAAAGGAAATCACAAAAAAAATCTGTGTTTTATCTTGGATATTTTCATAATATTCATCTTAAAACACAGATTTTTTTTTTATGAGCTGTTAGGTGACTTACTGTAATGCCATGCTTTATTTTTTTAAAAAACATTCTATACCGTAGCAAATAGGTGCTTTTGGTACTTCAAATGCTTTCACTGAAGCGTTACACTAACATTTACTTGGTTTCTGTCTCATGAGTTTCTGAAGTCTCACTGGAAGGTGAGCAGTTCTGATCTCTGAAATTCTCATATTATTTTACAGCACGTTAGCAACTTTGGTCACTTTATTTCCTGCTTCCATTTGACACGGGAAGTAGGGAATCGTAAACAGAAAGCAGGATGGCCCAAATTACAAAAGCTGCTGAGAACTGGACAGAACAGTACGGTGAAATGTTAGTGTAATGCATTCTCGTAACTATGAAGCTAAGTTAAGGTATTCTAGGTATGATCTGAACAGTTTGTAATGAGTTTTAATGAGCTGAATGATAGTAGTGAGATTGGAGTGTCTTAAACTTCAGGCTAGGAGAGGTAGATCACTGTATTTTAGGATTGTAAATGATTTTTACTTGCGTTTTATTTCATGTTGCTAAGTGGAAGGTAAGTGATCTCATTACTGTTATTATTTGTTAGACTTCTCCCAACAGAGTAAAAGCTTTACCGTGGCAGTCCTACCCTTCCTCCACCCCAGTTTGCTGTGGCTGATGGTGTCGTTTTCACCATCGAGATTGTGTTTTGGAGAAAAAAAAAAATAAGTACAAAACTCATTTAACTCATTGAAAAACATCAATGGAGTACAGAGAAATGCATTCCGGGGAGGATGAATTTGAGTGCAGGGAAAAACTGCTTTAAAACCACCACTCTTTTTCAGGACACTGATCTTTGTGCCTGATGATTGTAAACCGGAGTCTTCTACTCTTTTGGGATGAGTCTGTCTTGTATCTGTTCCATGCAGTTACTAACTTTGTGATGTGTTTTTTTTTTTTCTTATTACTGTCACCTGCATTCGTGCTCCCCACCTTTCGTTGGCACGTCCTCTCTTCTTCTCCCCTTTCCTCAACCCCACCCTCTCACTGTGCTTGGCGCCTGGGCACTTCACAAGACGTGGAAGATGTAAAATTTGTGATAAACTACGACTATCCGAACAGCTCTGAAGATTACGTGCACCGTATTGGCCGCACCGCGCGCAGTACCAACAAAGGTACCGCGTACACGTTCTTCACCCCAGGAAACCTGAAACAAGCCAGGGAGCTTATCAAAGTGTTGGAAGAAGCCAATCAAGCCATCAATCCAAAGCTGATGCAGCTTGTGGACCACAGAGGAGGAGGAGGTGGTGGTGGAGGTAAAGGCACATGGGGAAAGGGCTACGTAGGGAATAGCTTCTCTGTTTTGAGGGAGGGAAGATGAAAAGAGGGTAAGGAAATAGTAAGTACGAGTTTAAGGCGAGACAGGTTAACGATAGTTTTGTACCTAAGACCTCAAGGTGTTCAGGAATCTCAGTATTTCTCTCCAACAAAGCGGTAGTCCACCATTAAAACTTAGTTGGAGATTTTTTTTTCTTTTTTTCTCCTGCTGAGGTCCTCACACAACTAATTTTGCTTGAATTAATTCCTCGCACCTCCTACCTAAACACAGGTTAACGGGATGCCTGTGCATACGCATGCAAAATAGAAACCAGTGAAGGGAAATTCTGACTGAACCTTCAGGGACTGAGACTACTTTTCCTCCCTCCCCCTGAAGGAATAATCAGTTTAATTACCTTTCCGAGTTAGTCCTGAGTTTCTTCTGTTTCCTTTGGCTCTGGGTGCACGCATTAAGAAAACTTTCTGAGCTTCGCCTCTGCGCCTTGAACGAAACGCAGGGATGAATGCAGACACGCAGGGAAATTACAGCCAAAACAACTTGCTCCTCGTGGGCAGCGTTGTGGCTGTAGAAGGGAGGGGAAGGGTGGCGTGATTACCAGAGGTCGTTGTTTTAAGACGTGTTCACGGTACTAAATCTTAACCGTATCCATCGCCAGGAGGCCGTTCTCGTTACCGAACGAGCAGTTCAGTAAACAACCCTAACCTGATGTACCAGGAAGAGTGTGACAGGAGGCTCCGGGGAGTGAAAGAGGGCCGGAGAGACTCAGGTGGCTTCAGAGACCGTGAGCGTGGTGACAGTTATGCCAACGGAGCCAACAAGACCTATGGCAGTGCCTACGGGAGCCCAAATTCCGCTTTTGGGGCAGCACAGAGCCAGTATGGTTACACTCAAGGGAGCTATGGAGCAGCTGCCTATGGCACGAGTGGCTATGGCACTGCAGAGTACAGTGCTAGTGGCTATGGTGCCAGCACCACAGCTGCCACCGCTGGGAGAACCTCACAGAGCACTACCCAACAGCAGTATGCAGGGATGGTGGGGCGCTCGGGCCAGCAGCCACAGCCGCTCATGTCACAACAGTTTCCTCAGCCCCCTGCCACTAACGTGATGGGCTATATGGGACAGACTGCCACCTACCAGTACCCGCCCCCTCCCCCGCCCCCGCCCCCCTCACGCAAATGAGACCACTCTCGCCTGCTGGTGACCAGTGTAGACCTCTTGCATTTAAAGGAACCTTTTCTTTCTCTTCTTTCCCATTGTGGTGTCTCTCTCTCATGCAGGTTAGGCTTAGAATTCACCATCCAGATCCCTTGAGCCCATCAAAAATGGCCCCCAGTCCACATTACTGACCCTGTCCTTTTTTTTTTTTCCCTTTTTTTTTTTTTTTTTTTAAGAGATATATATAGTTGACTGGAAAATTTATTATTTTTTGTCTTGCATGTTGAGGAAATTGGAAATTTTATTTTCTCTAAAAAGAAATGGGTATAAGGCAGATAGGTCCCAGCTCGATCATCTTGGTGTCTAAGGTTTGTGTGAATCCTTGCTTTGAGGGGAGGAAGTTTCTATTCTGTAATGCGTTAACTTAATTTCAGGAAGTATCCAGAGAGGTGGGGAACTTTGGGGAGCCAAAATGCAGTTCATTTAACATGATAAATGCAAGGGAGCAATGCTCACTTTTCCTAATCTTTAATTTTTATTTTTTAATAGCTCACTATCGTTGCTTGTAATCTATCATAGGTAACTTTCTATAGGAAAACTCTGCTCGTTTGTCTCGGTGGGGCGGTGTTCTGAGTAATGACCCACGCAGGTTGTTGGCATTTCCTGCAGCTCTGGAAGCAGCAGTCCCACCTCCTGGGACCTGTAGCAGGGAAGTTGGGATTAAAACCCCGCTGTTGGTGACCAAACCTGTCATGGATTCAGTACCTGGAAGCTAGATACAGGCGCTGTAGGTGCTGCTGCTGCTGTAGTGTTTGGCCAAATAAGTTCTTGCCCTACGATCATTAAACTGCAGCACTGTAAATGCATGCAACCTCGTTACTCCAGCTCGTTTCTGCTCTCAAGTTCCTATTGTTGGGTTTATTGAGAGGAGTCTTATTTGAGAGCCCAGAAATGAAACCGAACGGAGATCCTGAACAGCAGATCTCGTTTGTCCTGAACAAACTGCGTGCTGCCACGGGGAGTGTTCTCAATGCCACTACGCCGAACAAAACGTGACAGAGTTTTCTGCACTTAAGAGGTTTGAATAGGGTGGGCTGGGGGGTGGGGGGGCGGGAGGTGTAAGGGGAGGAAGGGAGGAGGAGGAGGAGATTGCCTGGAATCTCCTTTCCATGAGGTAAGGAGTGAGCTGGTTAGTGCATCTTAATTCTGAAGCTTTCTTTCTTTTGTACCTTGCTCTGACTATTGCTTTTCCTGGCTTTTTGAGTGCATTTCCCCGATCCATTGGTCCCTTTGAGCTCAGCTCTTGCAGGTAGGTAGCATTTTAGAAAATGTTAGAGAAGAGTGGAATTTTAGTAAATACGTAAATAAATAATAATAAAAAAAAATGTTTATTTTACAGGCTAAGGTGGGTGTGAGGGGTTTTCCCCTTTAGTAAAGCATGTTGTCGACTTGTTACTTCTAATACCAGACGGTTCAGAGACAGTAGATGATAATAGGAGTTGGCTGCTCTTGATCTGAGAACGTGACAAAAGAATGGATACATCTCCTGGTTTGTGAGGCAAAATCTTTGCATTATGAGAGTGCAGGTTGTTTTCTTTCTTTTTTTTTTTTCTTTTTTTTTTTTTTCTGTTGGCGTTCTTGCATATGGATGAGCAAGGCAGCCCACCCCTTCTGTAGCAGAGTGGAACTTCTTATAGCCCAGGAAAAGAGCTTGCTTATACAGAAATTATTTCTTTTTAAAAAAATAAATAAATAAAAAAAATCCCAGAGTATAATTTTGGGGGGTGAATGCACATTTTCTTGTGCAGTACACAGGTAGGTTGCTGACAAGGAGAGGAAAGGGAGAGATTTTTCAGAACCTTGTTTCCCTCATCCCATCTCAAATTCCATTGCTTGGGCAGGAAATTTCTTTGCTTGTGTTCAAGTGAAAGCCAGAAACATTTCATTTATCCAGGCACTGACTGATCTGTCTTTGGCCTCCCTCACAAGCAAGCGTAGAGCTGTATTTTATTTTGACCTTTTTAAAAAGATTTATGAATTTGATGCAGAAATGTGTTGGAGGGGCGTAGGAGTAGGACATCTTGCTGACCGGCTTTAAAAAGGGTCTCTGGACCACCAAAGCTGCCTTATAGTCTGCTATAGCTTTCACTTCTTTTTCGGGGGGGACTTGCGCAGGTGTAAACGTGACGCACCAAGTCCCGCAGTGCTTTATTGTCACTGAGGTCAGCTGAAGTCCAGGGGCTCGGCTCAGCTCAGAGTGTTAACCAGATGTTGACCGCATCAAGGCACCGCGGCATGTGCTGCCCCTGTCCCACCTGGTGCTCGCTGCTCTGTTCCATCTCCCAGCTGGAGGGCCCTTGTTGATTAAAAAGCGTTAGCGTCTAGTAGTGTTTGCATTGTTTTTTTTTCGATCTGTAAAAGTTCTGTGGGAGTGTCGAACGACTCGGGTGTCTCCTCCCCTCCCACTTCCTGAAGAAATTTACTGTTTGGACTTCTCTGAACAATGGAAGGGTTAGTGGCTTTGTGTGGGATCAGCATCTCGTTTCACACTTGCTGGTCTCTGAACACATTCCTGTTGTATTAATGAAGACTTGAATTGAGAGATTCATAGATCTGTGGTGTTCAGACACAGGATACTAAGAGCTATGTTACTATTCTTAGTTTGTAAATTGTCCTTTTGATACCATCTTGTTTTCTTTTGTAGGTATAAATAAAAACACTGTTGTCAATAAAATGGTGAGCTTTGTCTTTATTTTTGGAGTGTAAAACAGTCTTTGCCCCTGTTCTCCCCCGTTCTGGAAAAAAGTCACATCCAGGGAGTTGGAAACACCTGCTGGTACCCCTCTGATTTTAATCGAAACGTCCCTCGTTTGTAGGACACGAGGAACAGTCACTGCAGGCGGGTGAGTGGGGATTGAATACATGAGAAGATTGGAGGCCCTTAGAGAATGGGGTTCAGGCAGAGCTAACTTTATGGGGCTGCTTGTGGTTAAAACAGCATCTGCCGTGTCAGGTGTGGCCACGTGTGGAATGAGCCAGTCGTGGCCTTTGCGTAATGAAGTGTTCCCTTTGCTACAGGCACTTGGTGAAGAACTAAATGCAGCGACCCTTTATTTCCCTTCTATTCCCTCTAGTGCCTCAGGGTCAAAGCAGAGGCATGTTTTGGAGGTGAGTGTTGAGAAAAGCAGGGGGAGAGTGATTTGTACTATCTTAGTATTGGCCAGCACTACTGAATAGCACCAAATTCAAGTTAAAAATACAAAAAAAAAAAAAAAAAAATGGAGGGAGAATCTCATCCAGGCAAAAAGCAGACCCGCTTTCCAGGCCCCGTTGTCTTCCTGGCACTCGAGTGAAGCTCAGCTGAGCCGTTCTTCAGTCAACAAGGGCCAGGAAAGGAAAGCTGTCATCCTAAGAGCTTCATCTTCGGGATTTCTTGTGTTGTCTGTGGGAATGTCTTCAAACAGGCATTGGAAGACTGAGCTTCTTCCCTTTTAGGACTATGAAAGGACAGAAAGAGAAGGTAAGGAAGGGATATTGTTGAAACAAGGAAACACTTCCCGAACCTGCTGTTTGGAGTGCTAGATAGTGCATTGTCAGGTTTGCACACCAAAATTTCCCCATTTTTTTTCCCTTGATGATGCAATACAGAGCCTGTTTTATCCCTGATGCATTTTTGGTCTTATTTAATTTTTAAATAGAGTACGTGCCATGAAGGCGGCCTGTGGCCAGACCCAGCATGCCCCATCTCAGCTGGTGGAGGCAGGTTGGATAGGAGGCCGCTTGGTGTGGTGGCCAGTGGCAGATAAGAGGCAATGGGCAATTCCATTTAAACACATGAAAAAAAGGTGTGTTTTATTTTTTATTTTTAATTTTTACTGTAAAGGTGGTCAAATGCTGGCACAGGCTGCCCACAGAGCCGTGGTGCCTCCACTCTGGTGATGCTGAGAACCTGACTGCACGTGGCCTGGGGGAACCTGCTCTAGGCGACCCTGCTGTCAGCAGGGGGCTGGAGCAGATGCTCCCACCCTCAACCGCTCTGAAACACGAGCTTTTGGGAGCTGAAAGCTTCCTCCAAATACCTTTCAGGTCCTCGTGTTAAACAGAAAGCGGCTCGTCGAGTTTTGAAAACAAGATAAAGAGAACTCGCATTATATAAAAGTCCCTTTACAATGCTTTGGTATCGGCTCTGAAGCCTTATTAAATAGGTTTCTTTATATAACACAGCCTTGCTTTTCTTATCGGAATCGCTGCCCTTTTGTCTGAGCTCCTCCGTGTTAGAAATGTTTTGAAAAGATGCTTTTTTTGCAAGAGTGTAAGAGAGATGCAACCTGCTATAATATTTCTGGTTTCCATAAATGACTGCAGAGTATTTGCATATCTCCAGTCACCTTTTCTTCCACATGATCCAGAAACTGGTGTAAAATAAAAGAGGGAAGAGAAAAAAAAAAAGCAATTCTCTTCCTGCTGTGATGTCCCAGGGACAAATACATATATTTTTTTCTTTTCCCTCCTGTATCATCTAAATTTTGTGGCTTTGTTGCTCCTGATGCAAAGCCCGAAGCCAGCAGTTGGTTCCTTTTCTCCCCTTTTGTTCCACCTTCCACAACTGCAAAGGCTGTGGGTTTCTAACAAAATGTGGAAGGACGCAGGACATATGAATTAAGCGAAGCTAAAATGGGAATTAGTGGAAGAAGAAAAAAAAAGGAATTGACGTGGAGCGCCTTGATGGTGGTTTTACAAAGTAGTTTTCTAGCCACAGAGATTTTTTTTCAATGATGGAAGGAAGTCTGAATGTGCTTGACCTGCTCAGTGCTCCTGTCACCTCTCCATCAGCAGGAATATCGCGTGAAGCCCCTAAAGGTCCACCCCCCAAAACCTCAAACACAGGCTTGTCCCTACTGGTTTTGGCAGCCTAGCTGGGAAATGCAAACAAAGAAGAAAATATTTGTTCGTTTGGCTACATTTTGTCTAATTCCACCCTCCTCAACAGAAAAGTGAGTCTTTTTTTTTATCCAGTCTCGGCAAACCATCGCGTGTGCTACCAAATTTTATGCCCGTGATGAGCTCCTTCGCTCTGGTATGCAGCCCTCTACCCGAGCAGAGCGCTGCAGCAGAAGGGGCAGCTGGTTTTGGCAAACAGAAGGGAGTGTCTTGTACGTGCAGATGCCTGCCTTCCTACAGAATCAGCTCTTGGGAACGCTGCATCTTTTACACCACAAGAAAAAGTAGGCTTAATAAAACCTCCATATGTCTGCAGTTGCTTTCTCAGGTACGGCGTCTGCCTGCGGCTATTTTTTCCTCCCCCCTCTAGGTTTTTTTTTTTCTGCGTGATTCATACATAATCTGTCAAAACGTACATGGAAGCGAATATGCCGAAATTGTTAACTTCCTAGGGTGGGTTAAACCAGGCTGAGCTCTGGTTTAATTTCTACCCAAACACAGCACAAGATAAACTCACGTCGGGCTTAACAGCGCAAGCTGCAGCCCCACCGCCCAGCGCAAGAAGGCTGAATGAAATTTTTTGGATTTACACCAACCTTTGGTAACGTAGAGATAGAAGAAGTCGCAGTAGAAGATGGTTTGCACCACGCCGGACACCACCGCGATCTGGTCGTAGAACTTCTCGGTGTGGTAGCGCCAGACCCAGTTGGCGATGTAGAGGGCGCGGTAGAGGCCCAGGAAGAAAAGGTAGTGGGTGGTGATGGTCTCCGCTTCCCCCGTCTTGCTGATCATGAAGAGCTGCGGGAGGATGGCCACGGACTCCAGGTAGATGGAGAAGGTCCAGAGTATCTGCAAAACCAAGGCGGTGAGGGCGTGGGCCTGCCTGTGGCACTGAGAGAAGATGGCATCCAGAGGTGGTGTGCTCTCTGAGGCCTGCCAGCATCACCTCCCTCACGCTTTTGGCAATAAAAATCTCGTTTATTTAACGTCCTGGGCTGCTGTGTCCCTCCCCAGCCCCACGGTCTCCTCACCTCCAGCGGGGTGAAGCTGTGGTTCTCCAGGAAGGCCAGGCCCGTGACGGGGACCAGCAGGAACTCCAGGCGGAAGGAGTCGTTCTCGCTGTCAAACGTCTTCCGAAATCTCACGTAGATCATGTAGACGGTGACGTAGGCGCATATCAAAAAAATGACCTGGGGGAGGGAAGGAAGATGAAGAGAGCTCGCTCACCCCACCAGCGCTTGGAGAGAGACAACTGTTAAGGTTCCTGCTGCAGAAGGACGCCCAGCCTTGGTTCACTGCGTCTTGTTCTGCTTTTATTGGGCTAAATGTGGCAGTGAGGGGGTTTTGTGGTCGATAGAGGACTGGAGACAGCACAGGGAGCATCTTTAGCTGCCCTTCTGTCTATAACCCACTGTGGATTTGGTGATGGTTGGAGGAGATGGAGTTTCTCCTTCCTCCCTCTGGCTGAAAAGCCAGTGTGGTGAAGATGCACCCTCACCTTCCCCGGGAAACCAGAGCCAGCCCAGGGAAACCTCTCGTTTTCGTGCTGCCCCTCCTTACCTTCATCACGGTGTTGTAGGCGGAGATGAAGGTGGTGAACAGGTCCAGGTAGCGGGTTGTGAAGACCAGGGCGAAGAGGATCTGGCTCTTCCCAGAGATACCTGCGTGGCGGGGAGAGGCGGGCAGGCAGGTGAGAGGAAAACAAATTCGGGTGCGGGTTTAGCCTCGTGCCTTTGTTGTGAGCAGCTGTGTACTCACACGGCCAGCCTCGCCACCAAGAAAAAACCCTTTCCCTTCCCTGCCTGGCTCCCTCCACGCGCCTGCCCGCCCCGCCGTGGGTTTGTGTGCTGTGCCACCTGCCGCACCGGGGGATTGCAGTGGGATGGGTGCTGCTGAGTCACTGCGGCTCCCAACCCCGAACCGAATCTGCCTGCGGTAAGCAACCTCTCCCATCCCTTGCCCGAGCAGCCTCGGGAGCCTGCCCGCTTTTTGGCAGGGCCTCCAGCCTGGAGCAGTTTTTCCCTGGAGGTGATTGCTTTTGGTGCCACCGCAACTTTTCCTTTTCCACCTTATCGCCCCCAGCCAAACACCTGCGCAGTGGCAGCGTGCCGTGCCACATCACATCCTTCTAGCACCTCCTGCTCCCTCCTGGCAGGGAAACCGCCCCGTGCCGGGCTGGTGGAGGCTCCTGCAAGCTGCAGCAAAGCCCCAAGGTCAGGGTTTGGCGAAAAACCCACCCAGGGCTACCAGCAAGGGGTGGGAGAAGCAGCAGGGAGGAGGAGGAGGAGGAGGAGGCTGATGCCCCCCAAGGGCCTGGGTGCAGTCGTTGCCCTGGCAGGGTCCCCTCCTTCCCTGGCACTCACCGGCGCAGGACTTGGACCTGTGGATCTTCAGCAGGAGGATGATGATGGCCAGCAAGTGGGAGATGTCCCCCAGGATGCGGAAGACGTTCATGGTGGCTCAGGCCCCTTGGCGCTGGTGGGCGAGGGCGGCCCTAAAACCCCGCGGGGAGCTTTATCCTCGGCCAAACTCTCGCTCGCGTCCCGCTGAACTTTCCTCCTCCTCCTCCCGCCGCCTGCAGCTCTCTTCTTCTGGCGGAGGAAAGCTCAGCCCCCCTTCCAAGCGCCTCTCCCCCTGCCCTCCAGGCCGGGCGCCCCCCTGCCTTGATGTCCCCACCGTGGGGATTTTTTCCTTTCCCAAACCTTCAGGGCCTGGGCAAAAAGTTGGGTTTTGTCCCGTCGGCCGGGCCGGGCTGTGCTGAGCAGCCCCAAAGCCAGCGCTGGGTGACGTGGCTCCCGGCTGGCCGGGGAGGAGGCAAAGGAGGAGGCGGAGGCGGGAATAACTGCGCTATTTTTCCCTTTTCCTTTTTTTTTTTTTCCTCCCCTTCCTCTCTTTTCCCCTACTTGTCTCAAGTTACACGTGGAAGCGTCCTTAAAGGAGCAAAGGCAGAGGGGACGCCGCTTGTCGGGCTGCTGCGACCTCGTGTCCCGGTGGGGCAGCGGGAATCAAGCAAGAGGAAGGGGCACCTCGGTGCTGCCATCCTTACCCCTTAGCAGCAGGGGATTGAGAGGAGACCTTCACCGAGTCCAAACGCACCCAAAAGCTCGGCTGGACCAACCCTGAGCCAAACCCTGTTCATTTTGGGGTGCCGAGAGGGGCAGGAGAGGCTGTGCCCAGCCTTCGCCCCCAGGCACTTGGCTCAGGTCTCCGTCCCTTACGGGCACATCGCCCGGGGCAGCGTCCCTAATGATTAAAGAGTACAAATATTATTCCCGGTGCTTACTAACAAGGCTATTAGCATCGCCGGCTTCCTTTCTGAATGCATTTGCATACATTTCCTCCCTGCCCATCGCGCTGCCTGTGGGTTTTCCCTCCCCGCCGCTGCAGCACCTGCTCTGCCGGGCTCCTCCAGCCGCGCTTGCAGGTTGGGCTGGGAAACACCCGCAGATCGCCGAGAAACGAGGGCTGCTGCCCACGAGGGAACCGAGGCAGGGGTGTGCAGAGCGGGGTGGAGGATTTAGGGATTTAGGATCCCCTCCCAGCCCTTGGAGAACAACGTCTGACAACCCTCGTCATCCTCTGGTGCTTTGCTTGTTGACCCATCCCGGGGGTGAAGCCGATCCTCCTCGGTGGAGGGCCATCAGTAGGAGTGTTGCAGGTGGTGGAAGGTCGCTCTCATCACCTCGTGCCCTCCCCAGCCCTAAAAAGAGCCAATCTCCAGCGGTGTCACCGGGATCTGATGGGCGAGGTGACCACGGGGACTTCAGGGGAAGGCCACCAGCAGCTCAGCGAGGGGCGCTTCGAGAAGGAAAATCTGGCGCACCAAGTGGGAGCAAGCAAAAAATAAACCCTCCCTCCCCCCTCCCTGCCTCCCGAAATACCGCCGGGCGCTGCCCCCACCCCGCGGTGATGCTCTCTCCATGCCTCCCGTCTCCATGGCGACTGCCAGGAATGTCGCCAGGGTGACAGGGAGGAGAGCGAGCTGGGATTTGGCATTAAAAACGGGAATTTGGGGTTGTTGGGTTTCTTTTTTTTTTTTTTTTTTATTCCCCTTTAGTTCTATTTTTGGGTTTCCCTCTCTGCCTGCGCTGCTTGGAGAGGTTGGCTCAAGCAGGGGCCAGGTGGCGGCAGCTCCGTCGAGGGTCCCCTCCCGACCCTGCCCATCCTGCGAGGCGATGGCACCGAGGAGAGGGGACACACGGGGCACCCTTCTGGCTAAAGCGTTTGTGTTTGGCCACCGGGAAGGCTCCTGCTGTTGGAGCACTGCGTTGGGGCAGTGGTGGGGTGGGGTGGAGGGGGTGGTAGGGGAGCCTGGTGGGTGCTGAGTGAGGAGTCCAGCGCTGTGCTGGCTGCTTAATCACTTGCAGTCAGGTCTGCCCGGGGCAGGGAGGGCTCAAGGGCTTGTGTTGGCTTCGGGTGGTGTGGCAGGAAGGCAGGACTGTGGCTGCCCATGGTGGTGGTGCTTGGCTTCATCCCCAGGCAGGAGAGGAGTCAGGTTCTGCTTCCCCTTCCCTTCCCTTCCCTTCCCTTCCCTTCCCTTCCCTTCCCTTCCCTTCCCTTCCCTTCCCTTCCCTTCCCTTCCCTTCCCTTCCTTCCCTTCCCTTCCCTTCCCTTCCCTTCCCTTCCCTTCCCTTCCCTTCCCTTTCCCTTCCCTTCCCTTCCCTTCTCCTTCCCTTCCCTTCCCTTCCCTTCCCTCCCCTTCCCCTCCACCTCCTCTCCATCCATCCATGCATCCAATTCTCCATCTATCCATGCATCCATCCACCTCTCCTCCATCCATCAACCCATGTCTCATCCATCCATCCATCCATCCATCCATCCATCCATCCATCCATCCATCCATCCATCCATCCATCCATCCATCCATCCATCACACTCCTTTCCTCCCCTCCTCCATCCACACCTTCATCCTTCCATTCATCTCTTCCCTTCTCCATCCCTCCACCTCTCCATCCCTTCCATCTCCGTCCGTCCCATCCCTCCCTCCCCACACCCTCCACCCCACTGCCCCCCTGCCTCCCCCACCCCACAGCAGCACCGGGAAGGGGTTGGCGGGGGGGGGGGGGGGGGGGGGGGGCTATTTTTGGGACCGTCTCCCTGGCAACGGCTGCCACCACCGTCTGTGGTGGCTTTTCCATAGGTGCTAAAATATTCCACGCTGCTTATTAAAGACGGTGCCGGTGGAGACGGGCGGGGGGGTGGCGACGGTGAGAGCCACGCCGGGGCCGGTGGGCTTGGGGTGGCCGTGGCACCGGGGCTGGTGGCATCCCCAGCGTGACATCCCCACGCCCATCAGACCCCGTGGCCACGCTGCCTGCAACCTTGGCCACGCCACGTCTTGGTGGCAGCTATTCCCCCGGGGTGGAGGGAAAGCGCCACGGCGGCGCGTTTCTCCCCATTTTCACCCCACAAAAAGACTGGGGGTGGGGTTGTGGGGTGAGCCCAGGGGCTGCAGGTGCCGGGTGGCTTCACCTCTTGGGGCGCAGCCAGCGCGGGGACAGTGGGAGGCGGCGGGGGCAGCCCTTGGGGAAGAGCCCTGGCCCCCTTGTGGGGATGGAGAAACGACCCCCTGGGGGGGTCCCCTTGGGGACGGGGACATTGGGGACAGGGGGGGCAGCCAGCCCCGGAGAGGAGCTGGCTGTCTGCAGGGTGCTGGCTGCGCTCCCCGCTCGCAGCTGCGGATCGGCGCCGAGAGGTGCTAAAAATACCCTCTGCTCCTCCCGGGGCCTGCTTTCCCAGGTACCACACGTCTCAAAATGCACCGGGGGGGGTGCCGGCGGTGTCCCACGTGCCTGCGGGGTGATTTTGGGGAGCTGTGTGGGGGGGGCACGGCCTCCAAAGGAGATGGTGGAGCAGCAAGGTTTGGTCTTTCCCGTCCCCCTCCAGGTGTTGTTCCAGCGGGGATTTGGAGCTGGAGAGTGAGCTGAGGCCTCCCAGCCCCTGCAGGGCAGCGTGCTGCCCTCCTGGCCCTCGTCCTCCCTGCTTGTCCCCAGCGGGTGACCCCTTGGAGGCCCCTGAGGTGCTGCAGGCAGCAGGGACCCCCGGGGGAGCTCCCTGGCACAGGGCCCCCCAAGCTCGGCACCTGCTGGGGACTCGGGTCCCTGCTCAGAGCGAGGTCCCAGCTCAGCACCGGGGCTCTGGATGGAGAAATCTCCCCGTCCACGGGGACGGCAGCCCCTCGCCATGGCCTGGCGGCAGGGTTTGGGGCTTTCCTCCCCGGGGGGCACCGTGCCGCTGGTTGAGCTCTGGTCTCCCCCATGGCAGCCCCGCAGCGCGTCTCCATGGCTCTGAGCTCACACGCGAGGATGGGCTAAAGTAGCGGAAAGCTGTTGGAGCCTACCACGGAGTTACTGACTTCTTAGCTACAGCCTGCATAGCAATCAGAGAGGGGGAGAGGCAGCCAGGGAAAGGGAGCAGCAGTGCCGAGCGGGGAGGACGGGGGAACGGGAGAGGCGGCGCGGAAATTTGGGGGGGGAGAGAGCCGGGGAGCAGCGGAGGCGCAGGGGGAGAGAGGAGAAGGGCAGGAGGGGAAGGGGCAGGAGGGGGCAGAGCAGAACTCGTCGCCGAGCTGCGAGCGCACCAGAGCTCGTGGGATGGACGCTCCCGAGGGCAAAGCACGCTGAGGGGAGGCAGAGGCAGGAGGAGAGGAGCGTGGGCACGGCGAGCGAGGGGCTCCTGGGGAAAGGAAACAGCCCGAAGGCGAGAGGGGGCTGAAGAGAAACACACCGGGTTCCTCCGTCCAGGCGAGCTGAGGCGTTTCGTGGGGAGATGGAGGCACCGGCTGCCCTCCCCGTCCTCTGATGCTGGCTCCCCACGGCTCGAGCAGGCGGCCCCCGGCGGGATGCGGGTAAGAGACGGCGCCGGGGAGCGCGGCTCCCGGTGCCGGCACGACAACGGGAAGGTTTTTTTTTTTTTTTCCCTGCGAAAATCCTGCCTCGTTTCATCCGCGCTAGCTCTGAGGAACGGCTATAAATATAACTTAGCGAGATGTGCGTGGCTTCATGCGAGTGTGCCGGGGAATAACAAAGTTGCCTGTGTGCACGGCAGATGTGAATGCGGCTACCGAAGCGTGCCGGGGCAGAGGGCAGGAGCGCGCACCTCTTCGCCAGCCTCCCCAACTTTCCTCCTCTCGCCTCGCCGCCTGCACCTCCCTCGCTTTGCAGGTAACCCGCTCGTGCTTGCAGCTCCCGCTGCTTGCTTAGCTCCTGCTCGCCTCGGGCTGGCTCCTGCTCGCCTTTTCTTTCCCCCGCTCCCTGGGCCAGCCTGCACCATCGCATCCGCCCGCGTGCGCCGGTCCGGGCTCCATCCCTCAGCCCGGAGAAGTACGGCAGCACTGGGAACGTGTTCTCCAAAAAATGGGGTGCAGACGGGGTTGAAGCAGACGTGTGGGCTCTCCGTCTGTGCACGGAGCTTTTTGGCCTCCGAACCTGACCCTTGAAGCTTTCAGAGTCCCAGCTTGGCCGGGGGTGGCCCAGCACCTCCCAGACAAGCCCTGTGCACAGGGCCTTCTGGATGCAGGTTTTGGGTGAAGGAGCTTGGGAAGCCACGAGCAAAACGCCAGAGAAACCCCACGGGTGTGGGGTCGGCGGGCAGGTTTGCGTGGCACGGGGGGGTCACCAGGTGCCACCTTCACCCCCTGATGTCCCCCCTCCTCCAGGAGCTTGCAGTCTCCTGTCTCCACCACCCAGCCTTGGCTTCCTCCATGGCAAAGCTCCGGGGCCTCTTCCTTCTCCCATTCCTTCCTTCTGCCATTCCTCCCCTCTCCCATTTCTCCCCTCCGTGGTTGTCCACGGTCTCGGATGCCTGGAGGAGCTGCTGGGCGTGAGGACGGCCCTACACGTGGCTCCATCAGCTTGGGGTCACCGGGAGCCTGGCGGGGCCGGGGAGGTGCGCAGGGAGCACGGCTCCATGAAGATTTGGGGACGTGCCCCTCTCCATTTGCCATCGGAAGCGATGCCTGAGTCACCCCAGCACGTGGCCACCCCTGGTCGTGGCTGCCAACAACAACAAGGATTATACTGAGGCTAGCTGGGATTTGGGCTTGGAGGGGGAAACGGGAGCCTGGCGGGGATGGCGAGGGGCGGCAACCGAGAGGATGAACGGGAGAGGGCCGCAGCCTTCCCCTTCTCCCTCCATTCCCCCTCCTTGGCCGGGGAAGCCAGGGTTCCTCCAGCAATTTGGCTTCTTGGGACCCCGGTGCTCACCCAAAACGTCCCCGGGGTGGCATTGGGCGGGTGGCGGGACGGGGGGGGACGCGGTGACGGCCACGGGGCCCTGGCTGACATCAGCGCTGATGCGGGCGCGGGGCGTTAATTGCAATCGGCCGTCAGCCAGTTCCCACTTTCCTGGGTCGCTGCCTTATCGCTTAACCCGACGGCGGCCGGGGATCGATCGCTGGCTGCGTGGCGTCCTCATCGATCCCCTGCCCCCAAACGCGCCGTCCCCCTGCTCCGTGCGGGATCCCAAAGGCGCTACGCTTCGACGAGGGGTGTCGGGGGCACCGGTTTTGCTCCCCGACCCTGCCGTTTTTGCCTGTTTTTGGCAGAAGTGCCGGTCCCCATGCCGGCCGGGGGTCCTCCTTGCCTGCCCCAGCCGTCCGTCCCGCTGCTTGATTTCTATGGCAACATTGCTCCCGAAAAGCTCCAGCGGGAGCCTGGCGCCGTGTGACAACGAGGGAGGCGGCGCCCCCCACGCCGTCCCCTGCCAAAAAACACCGAGAAAAGACCCCGGCCCCTCTCCTCGGCCAGCCCCGACACAACACAACGAGCATCCCGCTACCGTGCGGCATCCCCTCCGCCTGCCCTCCGCTGCCTGCCCCCTGCCTTCATCCCCTCTTCTTCCTCCCCTGCTTCCCCCTCGGCCAGGTCACCGTTTTGGGGAGCTCTCCCCTCCGATGCACTTTGTGGGGGCCTTGCCCCCTTCCCTCCGCACTGCGCACGGCTTCTCGCCCTCTCCACCCATCCCGGCCTGCATCACCCCTTGATTTGAGGAATTGCTGGAAAAGGGAATTACGGAAAAATAACAGAAAAAGGGGCTTCAATATTTATTTCAAGGCAGAGGGAGGGAAAGCAGTGCCACGGCCACACGAGTGCTGGGAGGCCGTGGGGATGCCAGAGGCTGGCGGTGGCACTGAGGACGGGCTGGGGAAAGCCCGGCGGTGCTGTGGGGACGCAGGAACCCATCGAGATCCCATAACAAGGGGGTCGGGAGCCCTGCAGCTACACGGAGAGCGAGTGCCCATCCCCGGCGCCTCCTGTTTGAGCCAGGGCTGGGTGTAGGAGCAGGCTTTGCCCCTGCGGGGAGGTGACAGGCTTTTGGTGCTCTCCAAGCCCTCGTCCCTGGTGCTGGAGGGCCAGGGGACAGGGGATGTGGGAACAGGGTGGTGGCGGGCGGGCAGGGGCCAGGGGAGGGGACGCTGCAACCTCTGCTGCCGGCTGTGTCATGCCGGGGACCTTTGCGCCTAGCCCATTTTTATCTGTGTTTTCTCCCTTTCTCTCCTTCTTTCTCCTCTCCCCCTCCCGTCGGTATGTGGGCTGATCACTGCTCAAACTTTTAATTCAGATGGTAATTGGAATAATAATACGGGCAGAATCCTTCTGGCTCTGTTGCTGCAGCTGGCTTCGGGGAGCTATGAATAGCTCTGAGTCACACACTGAGATGGTTTAACTTCAAATCATTTTGTTTTGTTTTCATATTACCCATGCCCAGGCTCCAGGGCTTCGCAGGGGGGAAAAATCCCCTCTCTCACTCCACCCCAAAACACAACCCCGGGCAGAGGCACGTCCACCAAACCCTCCTGGGGACAGCAGGTCGCGCCGGGGAGCTGGTCAGCTCGCCGTGCCTCGCGGGGCAGATGGGGACTGCTGGCACCAACTTGATCTATTTATAATTATTGAAGGAAAAGGCAGCAGTGTGTATGTAAAAATGGCACGGAGCTGCTTCCAGCTTCCTCCCCTCACCTGCCCTACGCCTCTTGCCTCTTGCTCTCCCGCACGGCGGCCACGCCGAGGAGGAGTGGGGCCAAGGAGGACTTGCAGAGCCCCGGCAGCTCATCCCCGCGGCCCTCCGAGCGCTGCCATCGACCCCATGAGGGTTTGGGAGGACCGGGAGCTCCCTGGATGGAGCCGCAAAGGGGATGGAGAGGAAAAAATGGAAGCGGCCACAGGTCCGCTGGGCTCTGCCCAAAACCTGGGTCCCGATCCCCGAAGGGAGCAGGAGGTGAAGGGGAGGAAAGGCACGAGGCAGCGGCCACCGTCGGGGAGGCCGTGACCACAGACGGGGAGGAAGCGTTCACCAGACGGCTCCAGATAAAGCGAAGCGTAAAAATACCATGGGATTTTTCCATCGCCGCCGTTGCTCGCAGCCTGCGTCCTGGAGCGCCAGATACGGCTGTTATAAAAAGAGAAGTGGGGGAGTGCTTCGGCGTGGACCTGTCTGTTCTGCTTCACCAGGCTGCTCCGCCGCGGGGCTGAGGGAAGATTGATGAATGTGAGCCGCTCCGGCAGGGGATGGAGGAGACCCGGGACGAGCGAGGAAACGCACCAGGAGCACGGGATCAAGCGATGGAGGCATCGTGTTGGTGCCATGAGTGCTGCCGGTGCTGCCGGCCTCCAGATCCCTCGGAAAGGGGCAGTGACAGGCACCGTGGACCAGGATGGAGTGCTCAGGGCCTGGCGCAATGGCTTGTGCCAATAAAGCAAAGAGCATGGTGTCCCCTGGGGCACCTGTGGCATGGCTGTGGTGCTCCCAGCATCGCCAGGTGGATGGCACAGGAGATGGGGAGCGGCTGGGAAGGAGGGCAGGGCTGCAGGGAGGGACGGGAGCAATCTGCTGGCCCTGCTCTCCAACCCCCCCGGCTGCAGGGACTGCCACTGCCCCCACGCTGTGCCCACCGAGGGTTCCCCAGGAATCACCACCAAACAACCCCTCAGTTTGCCCCATCTCCACGTGGGTCCCTGGAGGCAGGACCAGCTCCCTGGGCATGCTCTCATGGGATGGGGATTTGCAGCTCTGCCCTCGGCCAAACTTTCCTCCCCTGGTCTGTACGGCCAGCACCGCCCAACTGAGGCCATGAACGTCACCCCCTTTTGCTGGGAACAAACTCAAGCTGCCTCCCACTTCATCCCACTCACGTTTTAGGTCTCGGGGGATGGACAGGACCCCTCGGTGTCCCCTTGGTGTGGATTGCAGGGAGGATACTGATGAGCACGGGGTGATCTGGCGGCACGACCCCTGACCTTGGGGAGCCCACTGCGCAGGCAGGGCCATCTCAGCCTCCCAGGCACATGGGGCTGGGAGCGGTGAGCGGGTTTCTTTCCACCCCTCCATCTCCTGGCTCGTGCGGCGGCCAGGCTGTGGCCGGCCGGCAGTGCGAGCGGTCCCTCTGCCAGCTGGCAGCAGGGGATGGAGCGGGGCGGCAGCAGCGCAGCGCGGACCCGTCTGCGGCCAGCCCGCGGGGCCGATGCCCTGCCCAAAGCGCTGCTGCCGCTCCGCTCGGCTGCCGGCAGCCAGGCTCGGCTCCTCCTGCCTCGCAGGAGGCAGCAAGGGCGGCCTCGGGGGTCCCAGCCGCCCACCGGTGACCGAGGTAGGTGCTCGAGGGGCTGTCCGGAGGGGACGGCGGCGGCGTCCCCCACGCAGCGGGCTGAGGCCGCCGGCAGGGTGGACTTTACGTGGCTCGGCGATTGCCAGGTCGCTGACGGAGTGAAGCAGGTGCCTGGCTTTATAACAGCCCGATTCGTGCTCTGTCCCTGCCCTCCATCCTCTCCCCGCATCAGCCTCCGTGCCCCCGACTGCGGCTTTGCGCGGCACGCTCCTGCTTCGCCAGCCCTGTCCCCTTCCCCTGCCTGGTGCCAGCGCTGGCAGCAATGCTCCAGCAGCCCTGCTCTTGCTGCCAGCGATGTCTCCAGCCCCGCGCTGCCTGCCCAGGGCCACCGATCGCTCTCCCAGTGCAGCACGAGAGGTTTCGGGTCGCTTTGCCAGCTCCTCTCCACCCACCAACAGCATCCCCGGGCTGGGTGGGCTCTGCGGGACCCCGCTGCCAAAAAAAAGCCCTGGTACAGCTCCTGGGTCCCTCACTTCTTCATCGTGACAGCACAGCGGGCATGGAAGCTGCACGGTGACATCACAGACCGGGGTGGTTCCTGGGCACCCCCCTTAGCAGAGACAGAGATGCCCGGTTCTCCCCTCCCTGCCGCCTCCGCTCCCCACCGCGCGCACCCCAGCACCCTGCTGGTTTGAATGGAGGGGCCCCAGTGACCGCCTGGTCCCCCGCCAGTGTCACCGAGGCTGCAGAGGTTGGCACGGGGCAGGTGCCACCCGCCTGCGGGACCGGGGCTCGGGGCGGTTCGGATCCTCCCGTTCCCTGCAGCCCTGAAGATGTCGCGGCCACTTGGTGTCTCCGGGGCGATGGAGAGGGCCTGCCCGGAGCCTCAAGACCTGGAAGATGACGATGATGATGATGACAACGACGAGGACAACGACGATTACCGGTACGCCTGCCACTCCATGCATCCTCCGCCCCAGTGCAAGGGCCGTGACAACTCTGGTGACAGTCAGCTGGAGGATCCGGGCGGGCCCGTCCCCATCCCCTTCCCCTTAAAGCCCAGACACTCCTGCGTGGTGAAGGACGGCGAGAAAAACAGGATGTACGCCAAGAGGCTGGCCAGGCACGCGCTGGAGCTGGAGGAGGACGCTCAGGACTTTCAGGAGCCGTTTTACAAGGAGACGGAGATGGCCGGCAGCTTGTCGGAGGAGGAGGACGACAGCTGGACCAGGACCTACCACCTCCCCGTGCACCAGCGGCCGCGCGGGTCCCATGCTGCCAGCCCGTCTCCGTGCAGCCCCTACGACTCATTCCAGCACGGCGCCAGCAAGCACCCGGGGACGGACGCGTTCGCCCTGTGGGCCCACGCCAGCGACCCGCACCTCGCCTACCCGGAGCACGGCAGGGCCGCGGAGCCCCACATGCAGCAGGAGGAGCCCGTCGGGGACAGGGAGCTCCCCTCCTTGCAGCTGACCTACAGAGTGCTCCGGGATGAGAACAACGTGCTCAGGAGGATGGTGAGGAGCATGCAGAGCTCCTTGGAGAGCCAGGCGCGCACGGTGCGCAGCCTGGAGAGGCGGCTGAAGGCCAGCCTGGTCAAAGAGGAGAGAGAGGCCCAAGGGCTGCAGACGCTCGTCCAGCAAGCCGAGAGGAGCCTCCAGCTCATGACCCAGCGGGCTCTGGAGGCGGAAAGCGACGTGGAGAGGCTGAAGCAGGAGATGATCATTCTCCAGGGGGAGCTGGAGACCTCCAAGGTGGAGAACGAGCACCTGCGAGCAGGCCAGACCACGGACCTGGGGGCGGTGAAGCACAACATAGACGTTGCCTTGCAGAGCCTCCACAAGATAATATCGGGCGCCAACCTGTCCATCAGACAGCTGGTCTCCGGAGCAGAGTCGCTGAACTTTGTTGCTGAGCTCCTGAAGTCCACAGGCAAAATTTCGGATGCTGAAGAAGAGAATGACCCGTGAACGAAATGCTGTGGGGGTCCTGTGGGGGAGCGTACAGACTGGGGCCACGGGTGTCCCCCCCACAGCCTACACTAAAAATGTTTTTTCTCATGTGCTGGGCTGTGTGTGTTCATCTTGGTAGCCTTTATTCTTCACAGAAACGCTTGCCTTGTGGTTAATTATGAATCGTGGGTGCTGCTGTAGCTGTTTTGGCACAGTGGAGCCAGAAGCAAGCACTCCCCAGGCCCTGAGCTGCAAGGCCCGGCCACAGTGGGCCTGTGCAAGAGCTGATTTGGGCTCCCACATGCCCAGCAGCAGGGAATGTGGTTCTCCTAAACACATCCCCTCACTTAGCTGAACAGGGGATGGGCACAGGCCTTGTACCTGTGTTTCCTCCCTTCCCTTTGCCCCTTCTTGGTGAGCTGGGGCAGGTAAGGAGCGGAGGTCTGGGTGCTGCTGCAGATGTTCCTCAGGTCCTCCTTCCTCCTCGCCTCTTCACGTGGAGCCAACAGTTCACCTGGCACCAAAATATGAAGTCTCTTTGGAATTTGTGCTCCTATTTCTGCGGCCAGGGAAAGCAGAGGCTGGGGAGGATGCGGTGGAGAGGAGCATCCCTGAATCACCCACCCTTGCCACCTGCTGAAGAAGTGAAGGCAGGACCCTGCTGTCCAAATTCACCAAAGATGTGGTTTAGCTTCATCCTTTTGGGACCACCTGTGGGCACAAAGTGGCCTTTCTTGGTCACCTAGTCATCCCTCAAGATTTCTGACCAATTTAGGTTACCCACCTCAGTTTCTGCTGTAGGTTATCCTGCACATGACCCTTCTTAAATAGTTGGTTGCAGTTGGGTGGTGAGGGGTGGGTGCTGGCAGAGTTCAGCACCGTTTTTTTTTCCTGATGGGAATTTTGCAGAGCAAAAATTCACTTTTACCTCTACAAGGTAAGTGTTGAACTACGAGGCTGCTGCTGTCTCACGGTCCTCTAGCGTCCCTGCTCTGAACAGCCCCCGTTGTGTTGCCACAGGCCTTCAGCTGCCTCAGTAACCTTGGCTTCTGGGGAAGGGACTGCTGATTAACCTTCATCAGAGACGTGACAACGGCAGTGCCTGCACATCAGGGGTGATGTCTGGAGCTCCTGACTTACTGCCTTCCAGTCTGTGCTCCGAAGGCGGCGGTCACTCTTAACCACACGAAGCCCCACTCTTGCAACAAGCTCTAAACATCAGGTTTGACCCAGAAATCCTTGGATTTGACCGAGATATGGCAACCGCTGGTTGCTCATCGGTGAGGCTGGGAGGAAGGCTGGCCGTGTCTGCGCTGCTGCCGTAATCCAAAGGTTACAGCGCGGGATTAGCACGGGTGTACAAAGCCCTTCCTAATCGGTGAGTCATTACCCCCTCGCTGCGTTTCACTTCCCAGCAGCTCTAGGTCGGCTCTCGAGCCTTCAGTCTCCCAGTCCTTCAGTTCGGGGAGGACCAGGTCGGGACATAGCATCTGCTGGACGTCCTCCCCACGGCGCGCGCGGGCTGCCGCAAGGTCTGTTTGCTCTAACCGGCTTCTGCTTGGCTACCCCTAAGCTCTTTCTTTGCGTCACTTCTCCTTTTTGGCTCTACTTTTTGCTTTTCTTCCCATCTTTAAAATGGTGGTGGTGGTGGTGGGGGGATGTTCTGCACTCCCTGGAATTAAACGCCCTCTGGGTCAGGCTGGGCTGACGGAGATCCCTGCGGACCGCCGCGTGTGTCCGTGCTTTGTTAGTCCTTGTGTGCAGGGTATTTAGGCTGGCTGAGCTCTTGCCCTCGTGTAAGCTATGATATTAATATATTGGCTCAGGGCAGGGGCCCTGCAAGCTGCTCAACTGGCGTGTCCTTGATCTGCGGAGCGGTGACCAGCCTGCCAGCACCTCTACCTGGGCTGGGGGCTGGGGGCTGCGGGCCCTGGGTCAACCAGGCCTGCGTCTATCGGCCCTTCACCTGCTGGAGCAGGGCTGTGGCGTGGTGTCCCCTGGCACCACCAGGACCCTCTGGGATCCGTGCACCATCCACACACCCAGAACGGGTGCTTTCGTGGGGGGCTTTGACGGGGTTTTGCTCTGTCCTTCTCCATAAGGCACGCAGCCAGGAGCAATGGCGATGACAGCATGGGCCTCAGCTGGCCAGAGGTGAAACCCAGAGCCGCTCGGTCCCGCCTGAGTGCCGCTGCATGAGATCCCACGCTCCTCCAGCTCCCCTGGCCCCCGACACCCGATGATACAGCGAGCCATGGGCAGCGTCCGAGTCAACCGGTGAGTAGCCTTCATCTCAAGGACTGTTGCTGCAGCAGGTGGTCCGGGCAGCCTCATCTGGTCCCTCAGGCTCTACCTTCAGCCCATCTCTCGCTATATCCTTCTCAAAGTACCTGCCGGGGGCTTTCCCGCTCCAAGCCATGGCTCCTTTCTCTGGCTCCAATCTGAAACGCGCCATATGTGGGGGGAGATCTTGGCTCTCAGCAGGGTTGGCTGCTGCAGAGGAGAAGCAAAGTACCAATGCAGTGCTGGACACTTGCCCTGGCCCAGAAATTGCCAATTTCAGCAGGACTGCAGAAGCCCCGCGTCCCCTTTCCAATGAGATGAGGATGGCAGATGGTGCTGGAGCTGTTAGGCTGCCCTGAAGAAAACACCCTATTTAAGCACCGAGCACTTGGCACCGGGGTGATGGTGGCCATGCCGGAGGAATCCAGCAAACCTGTCAACACGACGGGGTGGGAGGGAGGCACTGCCAGCCCAAGTGGTCCTGGGAGGCCACGGTGACAAGGGCAGAGTGGTCTCGGTGGGTCTGTGCACGCGGGGAGAGGCAGCTGAATCTCCTCAGGGCTCAGAGCATCTTCTGCCATCACGCCTTTAAGCAGCCTCTGCGACTTTAGGCCCAGCAGCACATAAGCACTCAGGAGCTGCCTTCTCCTGGCAGCGAGGAGAGGTGCAGCGGTGCCATCCGTGACGGAGGGGAGCAGGGAGGACAAAGGCTCCCCAGAGAGGGGAGTTTCTCCCAGGGAAACTGCCAGTGCTTTGGTTGTTGATCTCCAAATTACACCTTTGGCTTCGGATGCGGGATGCTGGGAGCCACGCTCGTTGCTGTGGCAACTGAATTGTCCTGAGCGCAGGGAAGTGTATAAACATTGTCACCAACGCACAATGGAGTCGGTGAGGAGAGCAGAGGAGGAACTAGCAACGCCCAGCCTTATATAACGCCGGGGCCAACATGTTGCTCCTCACGTCTCTCTCTGCCTGTCCCTTCTCTTCCAGGTACAGCATCGTCTCGACCGAAGAGGATGGACACAAGGTCTCCGCGCTGGGCAGCATGAACGGGCACAGCCGGAACGGGAAGGGCCATGCCCCCCGGCGGAAGCACCGCAACCGCTTCGTCAAGAAGAACGGCCAGTGCAACGTCTACTTCGCCAACCTGAGCAACAAGTCTCAGCGCTACATGGCCGACATCTTCACCACCTGCGTGGACACGCGCTGGCGGTACATGCTCATGATCTTCTCCGCCGCCTTCCTGGTCTCCTGGCTCTTCTTCGGCTTCCTCTTCTGGTGCATCGCTTTCTTCCACGGCGACCTCAACGCACCGGCGGTGGGAGGTGGCCCCTCTCTCCTCAAGCCCTGCATCATGCACGTGAACAGCTTCCTGGGGGCTTTTCTTTTCTCGGTGGAGACGCAGACAACCATCGGGTACGGCTTCCGCTGCGTGACTGAGGAGTGCCCGCTGGCCATCATGGCAGTCGTGGTCCAGTCCATCGTGGGCTGCGTTATTGACTCCTTCATGATTGGCACCATCATGGCCAAGATGGCCAGGCCCAAGAAGCGGGCCCAGACTCTCCTCTTCAGTCACCACGCGGTCATCTCCGTGCGGGATGGCAAACTGTGCCTCATGTGGCGAGTGGGCAACCTGAGGAGGAGCCACATTGTGGAGGCCCACGTCCGAGCCCAGCTCATCAAGCCCTACATGACAGAGGAAGGGGAATACCTACCCTTGGACCAGCGGGACCTCAATGTAGGCTATGACGTGGGCCTCGATCGTATATTTCTGGTCTCGCCCATTATTATTGTTCATGAGATCGATGAGGAGAGCCCGCTCTATGGGATTGGCAAGGAGGAGTTGGAGACGGAGAACTTTGAGATTGTTGTTATCCTGGAGGGGATGGTGGAAGCCACGGCCATGACCACGCAGGCACGAAGCTCTTACCTCGCGAGCGAAATCCTCTGGGGTCACCGTTTTGAACCAGTCGTGTTCGAGGAGAAGAACCACTACAAAGTGGATTATTCGCGCTTTCACAAGACCTACGAGGTAGCTGGCACACCTTGCTGCTCGGCCCGGGAGCTGCAAGAAAGCAAGATGACTATCCTACCTTCTCCTCCACCTCCCAGTGCCTTCTGCTATGAGAACGAGCTGGCCCTTGTCAGTCAAGACGAAGACGAAGACGATGATGAAGTGGGTGTGGCGTTAGGTGGCAGCACCAAGGAAGAGGGAGGTGTCATCCAGATGATGGATTTTGGAAGCCACCTGGACCTGGAGCGGCTCCAGGCAACTCTGCCCCTAGATACTATCTCGTACCGCAGGGAGTCAGCCATCTAACTCCTCCAACCTCCCCATGCTACACCCGTTGCCCACCATCTCCTCCTTTGTTCTGCCCCCGTACGTAGCCGGATAAGTCCCTCGCCCACCAAAAAAAAACCAAAACAACCCGCCCGTGACCACCTCTCAGCACCTGAGTACATCAAGGCCTGGAGCTGCTCTGATATACTCCCCATCCCGTGAAGTTATACCGCCTGGAAGAGGAGTGAGGATACACGATCCTTCCGGGGTGTGCAGCTTGTGCGAGGACCCGTTGCCTGCCCAGAGGCAGCAGAGGAGCACACCCGGTTTCTCATCTCTGGAGAGGCGACAGGAGTCCGTGCCCTCAACAGGCAGGCTGGGACCCCCGAAATTGTTTCTGCGGCTGAGACACTGACAGACTTTCTGGCCCCTCCCGACGTGGGCAGGCCCCGTGGCTATCACGATTGTCACGAGGAGAGGAGTGGTGATACCTAAGCCCTGACCAGATGAGGATGGACAGGAGAGTTTAGGACTCCTGGAGGGAGCGGGGAAGGCTCTGGAGGGAGGGGTTTGCTTGCATGTTTATTGCTTGTTGCACATGACTTTCTTTGTACATAAACCAGACGAAGAACCGAAATCCATATTCTTCCACTGAAAACGCCAAGCTAGGAGAGAAGGACGCTGCACGTAGCCCGCTCTGCGCTCTCCTCGGCTTTTGGCGCCCGTCACCTCCAGAAGCAGCTCGGCTCCACGGACTCAGACCCAGCTCTCCCGGCCCTCCCGAAACACGCGTCCTGCTGCTCCCCGAGACGCCTGGCAGGGGAGGCAGGGCCCTGTGCTTGCACGCCCGGACTGCTGCCGGCACAGCACGGCAGACAAGTGACCTGAGTGGACAGCAGAACCTCTCCGTGCTCCTTCCACCTCCTCCGTTCTCCTCCCTGCTGCCATCAGCTGTAAAACTGAATTTGTAACTATTTATTTTTAATAAAGTCGAATATCCCAGGGGGAGGTTTGGAAGCGAAGGGGAGACCCCAAGGCTGCAGCCCGCTGTAGAGACTGATGAGTGCTGGTGTTTGCTGTTTGTATGGCAGCGGTGCCTCTAGGCTCCCTCGTTCTGGGCCTCTCTGGGAAAGACCTGCCATAAGAGGCTCCAAGAGTGTGCCTGGGGCTAGGATGTGTCGCATACACCATGCGTGGAGGGAGGGATGCATTTGCATTAGATTTTCCGATAGGATGGGTCAAACAACCCTGCCTGCTTCGGAGATAAGAGGAGTTTTGCCCAAGAAAGGCTCAGGGGTGTGCTTGATGAAGAGGCGGAGATGTGCTCAACACTGCTCTAGATGTAAGGCTCAACATGCACACAAACAAGACAAAAACTCACCCATCCCCAAATTGCTAGGGACAAGTAAGAGCTGGGATACAGAAAGGGAGGGCATCAGCCACAGCTAGACCAAACATCATTTTTCTATCATTGCACAGAAGGCACAAAAGCTTGGCGAGACGTTGCCTTTAGGAGCAGCAGGATCACTCATGTAATACTGTAGGACGATACGAGGATGGGAAGATAAATGGCTAGCTCAAGAAGCCGCCCTGGGCACCTAACAGAGGTGCTATCAGGGAAAAGGCTGAGGAAATGATGTCCCACCCCAGCCCTGACCTACAGAGCAGAAAGCCAGCATCTCGATAGCAGTTCAGGACTGGTGCAAGAAGCAAGAGCAGCCTTTGTTTCCCACACAGCCTCCTGGCTTTTCCCACCTACGGCTGGCCACCCAGCCTCGTTTCTCCGCGTGTGTCCCTGTCCCACCTCCCCTCCCCACTGCTAATTACCAAAGCCCCTCCCTCCCTCCCTCCCTTCATTATTTATTTATTTCCCCCAGAGGGAATAAACAGGGGCCGGTATTGACCTGGCTTTCAATACAGCTTTCAGAGCCGGCCGCCTGTCGCTGGCCATGGCAGTGGAAACAAACTAATGGACCGAGAGGGAAGGACTCCGTGTGCGAGGACACGAGCACCCAGGACACGGTTCCCAAAAAGGAGGAACCCACGTGGCTGAACACAGCATCCTTTTGGGGGCAGGGAAGTGTTGGGGGAGCGACCCCAGCCTGGTCGCTCCTGGGAGCCCTGCTTTGTCAACGCACAGAGGTAGGTGCATCCTTCGTCCTCCTTGTGAGCCCCCAAATCACCAAGCACTCGTGCCCAGGGACACACGCATATGTCACACCTGGGCATAAACCACCCTACACCACAGCCGCACCCCACAAACACCCAGCCACGGGCTCACAAACCTCCTGCTACAGCAGCATTCACCGCAACCAGCGCCTCCGGGGTGGGCTCCTTCACATGGCCCACAAAAAGCCACCAGCAGAACCCCCCGTGGAGAGCTGTTTGCCCTAAGGAAGGCTTTTAAGGGGTCTGCAAACCAGCTCTCCGAGCCATTCACAGCCATAAATACAGCCAGGGTGCTGCTATGCGTGATGTACGGAGCATTGCCGTTCAGGTAGGGGATGCTTTCTGCTCCTGTGCTCTCCAGAGAAGACACCTCTGTGTGCTCCCTCGCTCCTGGTGGAGGGATCGTTTCTGCAGTGGCTCGTTGTTGAAAGCTATTCAAACCTCAGAAAGCTAACGGGGAGAGGAAGGGCTTTTTCCCCTATGAATGAGATCCAGGCACTGGCTCAGATCCTGCACCCCATGACAGCTAACTGTGCCGCGCTGGCTCCTGCCAGCTCTCGGATGAACATTGTTGTTGTTTGAAATGACACTCGAGCAAACTTGTTTCATGCTTTATTTTTGGTGACACTTCCAGCCAACCCTTTTGAAAAGAGACCGTCGCTGGCACCTTTCAGCTCCCCCCAAAACTTGCTCAGCGAAACGTTTTTGATACACGACCGCGGCTAAAAATATTGTCAAGGAACACGATAATAGTTTCAAACAGGGAAAAAAAAATGGGTCTGGATATCCGTGACCGGGAAATCACGTTGAAAATGTTCTTGTTTCTGAACAAAACTGCTTTTTTTTTTTTTTTTTTTTTGCACCCAGCTCTGCTTCCGTTGTGTCCCGGAGCAGAGAGCAGCCAGCTGCACGCGGGCTGGTGACCTCTGCACTGCAAAATGCCTTTTCCTCTTCTTCCCAGGCCATTAAGGGCTCTCTCCTGGCCCTGCTAAGTCAATGGGAATTTTGCCATTGCCTGGGGTGAGCGCGGAGCTGGGCCCTAATGGAGCACCACTATCGGAAACCCCCCGCGGCAGGAGGCCTGCGCTCAAGCTGGGGAGCTGGGACAGGGGAAAGCGGGCTGAGCAGGAGGGGGATAGGTGAAAGGGCAGTTTGTGGGGTCGGGGGAGAGCTCAGCGCATCCCTTGGGGGGCACCCGGCAGGGTGGGCGCCCAGCAGCGGGCTGGGCAGGGGACCCTTGGGTGCAGCCGGCTGGGATTTGGGGTCCCTGAGCCAGGGGGGCTGCCCAGGCTGGGGGCGCAAAGCAGAGGAGCTGAGGTGGCAGCGAGGTGCCCAGCCCTTTTGGGGGGGGGGGTCTGCTGGGGGGTGCAGCCCTCCCAAACCCCCTGGTGCTCTGCGGGAGCCGGAGCGGGGATGCTGCGTGTCCTCAGAGCACCACCTAGGGATGGGAGCCAGCCTCGCACCCTGCCTCTCCCCGCTCCTCCAGCGGCTGCGGGGACACCCCTGAGGTGCAGGGGATGGGGTGCAGGGGATGGGGCTGTTCCCCTTCCCATCCTGCAGACAACGCCGGCTCTGGAAGGACGGGCAGCGGGGTGCCAGCGTTTTCCCAGCAAAGGTCAGGCTGGATGGGGACGGCTCTGTCAACTACCAGCTCTGCGAAACCTCAGCAGCTTTTTCAGAGCACCCAGTGGCTTTGAATGCCGTTCAGATGGACACCGACACTTTGATTTCTTCTGCAGGCAAGGCCGTGCCAGCCCGGGGAGGTTGTGCAGAGAAAACCTGGGTTCAGAGTCAGGTCCCTCTGGTCACGGCCCTGCCACCTGCCTGTCCCTTCAGTTGTCACCTCTGCAAGCTGGCTGGTTGCAGACGCTCAACATTTCACATTTTTTTTTCCCCACATTTCCATTCCTCAGTCCCTTGGCCTGACACACGTACCTTATGGGGCAGCAGGGTAATGCTGCCTTTCCCCTGCCCCGGGCAGCTGTGAAACTGCGTGATGGCGGAGAAATGCCCCGCTGGGACGTGTCCTGGCCAGCACGGTGGCTGGCACACACCTCGCAGGCCTTGCAGTGCCCTAGGAGCTCTTCTGGCAACCAACCTTTCCGTATCCCCTCGGGACATAAGGTAATGGTAGCCTGGCTTGCAAACTCTGCTCCTGGGTTTCTCCCAGTTCCTGAGAAAAGCAACGGGAGCAGAGCAGTCATCTCCTTACCTTTGAACACGTCCCCTCCAGAAGGGAGCATCCATTGGGGACAGCCCCTCTGCTCTCCGGGCAGCTGTAGCCCTAAGCACACAGACCCCAAGTGACAGGCTACCCAAATCAGGGCAGCGCGGGAAGAGGAAATGCGTGCTGCTAACTGCAGCGGGGTGATTTCACTGCCCTGGGGCCCACGAAGAAACGCAGAGATGGACACAAACACCGTCCTGAAATAGTCTGTCAGACACCGGACATTTGAGCTTTCAAAGCTTTTGGCCTCTGAAATGAGCGGGATTATTTTGGTGCCGTGCTATTTTGAAATAGCACGCCTTGAGACCTGGGGCCCGGTGCTATTAGGGTCCCCGGCTGCGGTGCGGGGACGGAGTTGTTCGAATGTCCCAGTGCTGCAGTCACCGAAATTGCCCAGCGACCTGCCCCAGAGCACGAACCCCCCCGACCCTCGGCTGTCGCAGGGAGCCAGTCCCCAGCTGCCTCTGGCCCTCGGCCGCATGGTGAGATGGCCTTTTGTTAATCGGTGCCCCGTGCCTGGCGCTCAGCCGGCGAGGACAGGCTGTCCCTTGCGGAGAACCCCCTTGCATAAGAATCGCGGAGGAGCCGCGCTGAGATGCTGAACTAATCCAGCGGGGCATGCCGGGAAGCTGCATTTTAAGCCATCCTCCCTGCCCTCCCGGCTCCCCGCATGTTGTTTATCTCTCCCGGCCCTCCCACAGCCGTACGTGAATTATCCTGACTGGGCAAGCTGGTTTCATAACCGCCTGGGCCTCCCCCCCACCCCCCGGCACGCATATACGTGGGACTGGCTCGTACACGGGAGGTTTTTAGCCACCGTTTTTCGCCGCTGTGAATCACGAGCTCGGGTGAACGCCATGCTCCCCCCCGCGGGTGGTATCTGAGTGGTTTTGCTCCCGTGGCAGGCATGTGCTGCCTCACCTCTGCCAAAAATGCCAAACGCAATCGGGCGCTGCGCATCACAGGACCGAAGGGCAACGCGGCGTGAAAGGGACACCCACCAGGCACCACCAAGAAGGGCTTGGCTCTGTCTTTTACCAAGACTCCCCGCTGCTTTTCCACAGAGCTGCTCCCCAGCCAGGGTTTCCTTCTCCCCAGGTGCAGGGCTTTGCATTTGTCCCCGCTGAACTCATCGGGTTCCTGCAGGACCATCCCTCCAGCCTGCATCCCTGGTAGTACTGGTGGTAAGGGGCTGGTTGGGCCTTGGAGGTCCTTCCAACCTTAATGATTCCCCGATTTTTGGTCCTCCTTCCAATGCAGTGTCACCTGCAGGCTTGGTGTCTTCTCCATGGGCTGCTCGCCCTCTCACCAGAGGCTCTGAGAAGATAAAAAACCCACCCTCAGAGCTGTATGCTCAGAGCCAGCCCTCCAGGATGATGCGACGGGGCTGCCCCAGCCCATGGCTCTGCCACGGGGCAAAACCCAAGCAGAGAGAGGGACAAATTCAACCCCTTTTCTCCAAAAAAAGACAAGCTTGGAGGATGAGCTTATACACCTTCAAACAAGGTGCTGCAGACTCAGCCCTGAGCCCTACTTCTGCCCTGTCCCGCAGTCCTCTGCTACGTCTGCCCTGGCCTAACACAGCCCCAGGGGTGCACCTCAATATTCCTATTTGTTTGTTTTCTTTTTTTTCCACCTGGTCATTTTTTTTCTTTTACTTTTTTAAACAAAGCAAGGCGGCGTGGGTGGCTGACAGAAGCTGGGAATACCACAAGGATAAAAAAAGGTGAGGTATATGGAAAAAACCAATAAAGGCCCTTAATTATAGGTGTGGCCGGGAGCAGCTCCTATTATTAACACTGCCGACACTTCCCCTTTTTCAGACCCTGTTTTCACTAGCTTACAGCTTTGTCAAAGCTTCTCCAACCAAGCAGAAACTTTCGGTTGCCAGCGATGTCCTCAGCTTGGATTGGGCCCGTTTATTGAGTTTTTCTGGAAACATTGAAAACCCAGGAGGGGTTTTGGAGCCCAGGAGCATGGGGCAGAGCAGTGGGGATGGGGAGAGCAGGAACCAGAGCGTTTGTGGGGGGCTTGGTGGCAGGTGGGACTGGGGACGGAGCCGTGTCAGCTTGTGCTGCTGGGACCACAGGCTTCTCCAGCACCTCTGCAAGAGGCCACGATTCCCAAGGCTTTCTGGTGCTGTGATGCTCCAGAAACATCCTCGTGAATTTGAGTTATGATAGACTCTTTAATTACACGGCCACAGATTTATTTTCCACAGGACACCCGCCGCACGCAGGTTGGACGGTGCTCGGGATGAGTCGGGACTGTGTCATGCAGGAGCCTCCTTGCAGAGCCTCAGCATCATTTTTTATTTTATTTATTTTTTTTTATTTTTGCAAAAGTGTGAAGGAAAAGGAGTGACTCATTGCTGAGACGGTTGTGTGCTGGCCTGGATCCCTGCCCCGCCGCGGATTTCCTACCTGATGCTGAGCGAGTCACTCACAGCAACCTTTTTGGAGGTAGCTATTAGCTATGTTTTATTTATTTTGGCGTTTTGCTTTGTTTTTGGCCTCGTGCTATCCTGGGATCCTGGTGTCTCATTTGCCGGAGTATTTATTGCTCCCTGCTGTGTGTGAATTGGGACTTGACTGTACAAAAGGATACAAAATGCAAAGCGCTCTGGCAAGGCTCACCGCTCAGATCGTGTACCCACATTGCAGGCTACTTCTGACCTTACCTCGGGGAACATTAGGTCTTCTCTGAAATGCTGCTCTTTTGCTTGGTGTGAGTATCGGGAAGGCAAATCCCTGATTATTTGGGAAGCACTGCGAAATCAAAGTGTGCGTCCTGTGAAAAGACCCCGTGAGCACTAATCATTGTTTTTAGAGTAGGGGCTGACTATCCTGGAGTTAATAAACTGTGAGTTAACGCTTTGAACAACAAGGAGAAAACAGAATACCAGACAGCTGATCCTCAAATGATCACCAGCCAGCCTGGGCAGGGATCCCGGGACAAGAAATGCATGTGGTCTTATACAACCTGGACCGTAATCCGTATCCTTCCTATTTCGGCCCATTTCGGGTCTGAGGATTGTGCTGCGCTAGCGCTGCCCTCGCATAGCATTTCAAGCGTGATCAAGTAAATCTTGTGGTCCTCGTGACACACTGCTAACCCCGTGCCTCCATTACAGCAAGGGCAGGAGGGCAGCTGAGCTGTGGCCCCGGGGCAAGCTAGCACAGGAGGCGGCCAGATTTCTGCTGGGTTTATCAGTGTCAGATGAGCAGAGGTGGCCCTGGCCCGGTGGGAAGTCACCTCAGGGACTCTTGGGCTGCCAGGAGGTCTGCTCTGCTGGATGCATCAAGCTGTGTGTGCTTGCCTCCTCTTGAATGCCAGGTGTTTGCTCTCACTTCAGATTTCTTGCTTCTGCTGGCCCTGTAGAGGTAGAATATCAGCACAAATTCAGTTTCCTCTGCTCTTCCACTCGTTCCTCACACTTCCCCAGCGTGTGAAGACACGGCTCTGGTCTTTGAAGCAGCACGTCCCTCCCTAGATAGCAGACGAAATGTGAATCTGCTCACTGCGGAGCAGGCAGAGCTGCCAAACGCGACCTGGCAGCGCTCTGAGGTCTGCCGGGTCACCGGAGCTCAGCTTTCCCTTGGGAGGGCTTCAGTTTACCCCTGAGATTTGCTAGGTGCTATGAAGTCAGCTCCCTGGTCATGGAAAGTCATATACAGGGACTGGGAGGCCACCCAGCAGTGACACCGCGAATAAAGGGGGCAGCTCCAGCCTTTCTTCTCCCTTCCTACCCCAGGAATGGAGTGGCCAGCAGAGGTGATGCTGGTTGGGTTCCCACTGAGATGAATCCCCCTTGGATACACCAGCCAGCGAGTGCCTTTCTGACCGCTCCTGGTGCTCAGCAGAGCGGGGCAGGGTCTCAACACTCAACCCTTGACCCATCACCATGGGTTCCCCCCACAGCACTGCAGTGCGAGCACTGGGGGCTGCCTGAGGACCTTCTCAAGAGAATAGGACAGCCCTGACGGAGATGGGGTCCCCATGGGCTGCTCCAGGCATCCCCCAAACCAGCAGCCCCTGGGCCGGGCTCCCCAGGACAAATCCCTCCGGAAAACGAGGTGTAGCCAGGCAGTGCTGGAGAAAAGGTGGGTGTTATTAGATCACGTGGCTAGCCCGGCTACCAGCACGAAAAACTTGATTACAATTCAATTAAGGAAACGCTTCTAATTAAGGAGTTCTTATTTTAAGCCCGAAATGATTAAAATAAAGGCAGCGGAAGTGGCCGTACACGCACTCGGCTTTCACCTGCGAGGGCTGCGTCTCTGCTGGGGGATTTCTCCAAGATCCCGACCACCACCAGAGCCCCGGCCTCGTGCCGTGTCAAGCGGTGCTGAGGTGCAGAGCCAGCATGGCACGGCTCCGTGCCCACCCACCCGCCTGGCCCAGAGCCGAAATTTCAATTCAGGAACTGCAGCATCTGTGGGAAGGGGGAGAGGGCGAGGGGAAGGTGCTGGGAGCACCCGCTGAGGGGAGAGGAGCGAGCACGTTACTATTAGCCGAGGTTGGGAGGGAAGGATGGCTAGTGGAAAGAGGAACGGGCAAAATATTTTGGGTTATGCTGATGGCATGAAGGCTGGGCAGTGACACTTGGGCATGGGGGCTCCTGCTGGCAGCGGTGGTGGCCAAACTGACCCCACTGGGGACATGGCGCCCACCCTCAGGGATGTCCCTGAGGACTCGGGGCCACCAACTCGACGACATTTTAACTCCCGGCCAAGCAGGCTGGGCAGTGTGAGGGAATTGGGCAACCTCCAGCCTCAGGGCTAAGGAGAAAGGAGAAAGCGGGGAGCCACCGAGGGGCAGCGTCCCCCATGTCCCTTCTCTGAGGGGACGGGGACTGAGGAGAGGGGGGGCAGAGGGAACGGCGGTTGCGCCTTTAACGGCGGGCGGGAGGAGGAGGAGAAGAAGGAGGAGGAGAAGAAGGGAGGAGGAGGAGGAGGAGGAGGGCTGGGGCTGTGCTGGGTGACATCAGTGGGTTTGGCTCCGGGGCTCAATGGAAACTGGGTGAGCGCCGGGCTGCGCCGAGCACACGCCGGCTGGAGGGGACGGCGAAGCGGGCGGGGAGGCGGCAGGCAGCGCCTCGCCTCGCCTCGCTCAAGCTGAGCTGAAGGAGGGACCGCAGCCGGGGCTAGGGCAGCCGCCAGCCCTCCCCAATCCTCCGTCATCCTCCCCTCCGCCGCCGCCGGGCCCCCTGACAGCCGGCGGAGCAGCAGCCCCACACGGCCCCCTTCCCGCCTGGGTGGGTATGGGGGGCGCCCGCCTCCATCTTGGGGCGCAAACCCCGGGGGAAAGGCGGCCCCTCCGGCTCTTTGTGTGAGGGAGGGAGGGGAAGGGAAGGGAAAGGGAAAAGGAGGGGCGGGGAGGGGAGGGAGGGCAGGGCCGGGCTGGGGGGCAGCGGGGACAAAAGCCCCTTTGTGGGGGTGCTGGGGGGGGGGCGCCCCCATTGCCCCCCCCCCCCCCTCCTTGGGAAGGGGGGAGCTGGGTTTGGGGGGTCCCCGCTGCCACCCTATATAGGAAATGGGGAGGGTTTGGGGGTCCCCAAGTGGGGTCTTTGGGATGTGAACCCCCCCCTACACCGCCTTTGTGCCGGGGGGGGAATGGGGTTTGGGGTTTTTTTGGGGGTAACGGGGGGCCGCGACCGGCTGGTGTGTGTGGGGGGGTGCCGAGAAGTTGGTTCCCCTTTCACGGAGGGTGGCTGCTTTTATTAATTATTATTATAATTATAATTATTATTTTTTTGTTGTTGTTGTTGTCGTTGCCTACCCGGAAAAATAAAAGCCCCGGTACGGCCGGCTTTCGGAGTGTTTTGCCTGTAGGGGGTGGGGGTGGAAGGGGAAAGATTTATTTCATTTCACCCCCCCCCCCCCCTCCCCATTTTCTTGTTTGTGGCTGTTTGTGCCTAAAATGTAGGCTCCGATGCTGGGGGGGCTGGTTTTTAATTTATTTTTTAATTATTATGATCATTTTCTGCCCCCCCATCTTATCTGCTGCCGGATATCTGTCCTTTTCCGAAGTGTGAAAGGGGGGGGGGGGGGGGCTGTTTGATGTTTCCCCTTTCAATCAAAATGCGATTTTTTCCCCCATTTTTTTTCCTTTTTTTTTTAATTTTTTTTAAAGCCGGTTCAGATGATCGCCTCGCCAGCCTCTTCCTTTATTCCCTTCACACTGGCGCACACACACACACAGACAAAAAAAAAAAAAAAAAAAAAAAAGCCCTGCACAGCCTTTATGGGCAAAGCAACCCCCACTCTCCACACTTCCCCTTCGAGCCGGAGCGGTGCTGGGCTCGGCAGCCTCCATGATGCAGCTGCTGAGCTCGGCCGCCCCGATTGGCTTTTGGGGTGGTTTTTGGGGAGCCCAAATCCCCAGCACCTCGCTCCCCACCTCCTCAGGTGGGGCCGAGACAACTCTTCCCCTACAAAACGGCTGGCAGGGCCTTCGCCCGGCGTCGCCGCTGACACGCCGGTGTGCCGTGGGCTCCGTGCCGTGTTTATATAATGGCCTTTGTGCACGTACGTGGGTATTTGATATTATATAAAAGGGGATTGGTGCAAAATGGTGCGTGTGTGCGTGGACCGACACGGGTGGCTGCATAGTATTTTAGTATTTTCTTCCTTTTTTTTTCTTTTTTTTCCCCTTTCCGAGGCGGTGTAGTATGTTGTAGGTGTCTGGGTGATGTGGATATTACCGTATGCAAACGCTCCTGCGGAGCACACGCTGGCTTTTTTTTTTTTTTTTTTTAAGGTTGTATGCGCCTTAATCCCGTATGGAAAACTAAATGGTTTAACTAAATGATTGCCCTGCAGCCCCTGGGAGCGCTGCCTCGGCTGGAGAGTTAAAGTCTGCTTGGGGAGGGGGGGGTGGATTTCCGAAATTTCCGCACCTATAAATAATACACGGAATGATATAATTTTAAAATATCAGAACGTGAGCCCTCGGCGCTACACCCCCGTCCTTCCCTTTGCAGTAGTAGACCTGGAGGTGAGGTAAGGGCAGGAGCTGTAGGGGCGAGCGCGTGGAGGGGGAGGGAGGCAGCCGGGGAACGCGGTGGCTGTTCGGGCTCCTGCAGCAGTTGGTGCTGGGGGGCGGCCGCCCCCCTCGCCACGAGTCCCCGCTGTCCCTATCGGGCCATCGAATCCCCTATCGGGCCGTCATCGCCGCCCAGGTTCACTTGTGTGCGTGCTGGGGGGGAGATAAGGCAGGGTGACAGCTGTGTGACTGTGATTTTTCACTCCATTATCCTGCTTCCCGCTTCCACCCCCTCACCCCGGAGCAGGTTTTTTTTTTTTTTTTTTAGATTCCCCTCTGGAGCCTGTTGCTCAATCAGCTAGGAGGGCTGCTGCCCTGCTGTGCGAGAAACCCTTCTCAACCCAGCTGTCCCAAAAGGGTGGGACCGTCTTTAGGTTTAGGATTGTGGCGTTGCGGGACCGGTGTCACCGTGCCCCGGAGCAATGGGACCCCGCTGGGACCTGTCCCCAGCCCCGGCTTGGGTTGGAAGCGCTCGGGGTGGCCACAAAGGCCAGAGCCGTCTTCATGGGGGTGGCGTGATGGGTTCCTGGGGACGCGGACCTTTGATCCCTGGTTGGCGTAGGAGGCCGAGCACCTCGGCCGTGCGTTAACGTGGTGATACGGAACAGCAGGCAGCGGATAAAAGCCCTGCCTGCCTGCTGCGCCCTCGCCCAGGTGTGCCTGCCGCCCGGTTCCCTTCCCAAGGCTCTGCCTACATTCCTCGGGACTAAGAAAGTCAGAAATAGCCACGGGGTTTTGTAGTCTTCAGAAACCCACATGCGTGGGTAAAGGCGAGGTGAGGGGACTCCACCTCGCAGCGTGTTGCGGGTGGTTTCTGGTGGCAGGGCTCTGCTTTCAGGGTTCACAATGTCCCCTGAATGCCTTGATAGGATTATTTCCCCGGCCCTGCAGCTCGGCCGTTCCTCTTTCTGTAATCCCATCTCCTGGGGCAGGAGGAGCAGCTCCGGGTTTATGGTGTGCCCAGAATCCCATAGCTGGGATTATTTTTTTGTGTGTGTGTGTGTGTGCGTCTGGCAGAGCCAGCCCTCCCTCCCTCCTCTCCCTCGCTGATGCTTCCTTCCCAGCGGGCCGTGGCGAGGGAAAGTTCCTCTCACCTACTTGTGAAAAACATGAATCACTCCTCACCTTTCCTGTCCCCAACAGACTCCGTGTCTGCGTTTCGTACGCTAATAGCGTGGCATTGCATAAATCAGGAGCGCGGCGGGTTCCTCTAAAAGGAGCCGTGCTTGCAGCCCGGGGAAGAGCTGCGCTTCCTAGGGGCAAGTCGGTGAAGCTGCTGGACCAGAGGGTGGTCGCTTTAGGTTGAGGTCGGATGGGGAGCAAGTTCCTTCTACCTTAGTGGGTTTTCTCTGGCAGGTGAGGAGGCAGAGCCCGGGGAAGGTACAAAGGGAAGGGTCAAAGGGTTAGCTGATCCCCTCGGGCACCGGGATGGGGGAAGGCCCCGGCTGCTGAAAACAAGCACTTGGCTCACCTTGGGGGGGGGGTAGCACAGGCGGGGAGGCTCAGATCCCATCAGCAGAGGTGCGAGGAGATAAGCAAATGGTGTTGTTGCTTCTCTGCGCCACGGCTCCTCCCTGGCCCCCGTGCCAGCCCCAGCCCAGGGGCAGCGGAGGTGCTTGCTGCTGGCAGTCTGTCTGTCTGTCTGTCTGTCTGTCTGCCTCTCGCAGCCCCTGGTTGCAGTGCTGTGGGGCCAGAGGGAGCTCCTGGTCACGGGACACAGCACCCTTGTTGGTGTTCCTGCTGCTAGAACTGACCCGGTGCCGGTTATTTTAGCTGGCTGTGAAGGGAGAGGGTGCTGGCGCCTTCATAAAGGGATTTCCTGCCCCAAATCTGAACAAAATGGTGGGAAACGAGGTTCAATCTTTCTGCCTTCCCATGGTGTTCTCAAAAGGGTCGCGTTCCTGCAGCACTTCCAGCTCCCACTGGACATCCACGCTATCAGGGCAGTGGCTGCGTAGAAGGTGAAACATTTCAGGTGCTGGGCGAAGCAGCGAGGCCCATTCTGGAGCCTTCCACGGCTACCGAGTCAGCTCCTGGCTCTCCTCTAACCATTTTCTGCCCTTTTTTCCGCAGCACGCCTGAGCCATGGAGCTTCGAGTGGGGAACAAGTACCGGCTGGGCAGAAAGATCGGCAGCGGTTCGTTCGGGGACATTTATCTAGGTGAGTGTGAGCCTCTGCGTCCTTCCTCCTGCCAGGTTGCTGTCTCTGGGTTGCACCACTGTTTTTGTTCTGTTCGCCTGGTGGTGTTTCAGGTGCCGGGTAAGGTTGGAGGTGGTGGGGAAAGGGGGAAAAAAAGAGCTTCAAGGAGTGCTTCCAGTTGCTGCTGGCCCTCTGATGGCGCAGAGGGTGGGATGGACTCCGCCTTGCCTCACAGATACTGGAGACGGAGCGGTGTTGGATCAGAATGATCTAGGTTTGGGCTACTGAGGGTGTATTTGTCATCCACCCTCCTCCAACTCTCACGCCTCCTTCTCCTGAGCTTGGGTGTGTGGGTATAAACTCTGTGGGTGGGTGGTGGGAAGGGAGGAGATGGCCTGGCCTTCGGGGTGAGACGAGTAAAGCGATGGGGAGGCTGATAGTGGGAGAGGTGGTCCAGCACCTGCGAGAGAGGCCTGAGCCGAGGAGGTGGAAAACAGGTCGGAGAGGCTGGCCTGGTTAAAGCCCTGGGACCCAGATCTGATAGGTCTGTAGTGGGTGGGGTGGGATTTAGTGGGATTTAGAGTTACCAGCAGGAGTGACCTGAGCCGGGAGCTGCGTGGGGTCAGCGGACGGAGCCTGTGAAGCTCTGGGGTTTCCTGTTACCGCAGCATTTGGGGAGAAGTTCCTCCGAGGCAGCACACTGATGTGTAGATGCGCTCCCTGATGATGTTACTGGCTCAAACCGAGTGGGGCTGGAGTGGCGAGACTAGCCAGTAGCCCGAAAGCCACTGGTGAGAGCTGTGCTGGCCTCACCTCTTGTCCAGTTCCCACCATCACCCTGTAAGCTGTAGTCCCGCAGGCCATCTGAACAATTGCCCTTTCCTCCTGGTGTCTGCACCCTTTGGGTACTCACAGCTGCTTATCATACGCTCCTGGGCTGTTTGTTGGCTCAGTTGAGTCCTGCTTTGCTTCCCACCACATCCACCGCCCCTCCCTGCTGCTGCTCTCTCAGTTTCTCCCAGTTCGTCCATCTGCTGAGCAGCTCGGAGCCTCCACGGCGTTTCAGGTGTGGCGTTTCCAGCTCTGGGCCGAGGAGGGCCACCCTTGGGTGATGTGTAATGCCAGCTGAGACCGCTTTGGGTCTCCTGGCACCACTTTGGGTCTCCTGGGACCACTTTGGGAGACCCAAAGTGCAGAGCTGGCCCGAAACGTGCTGTCAGCTGTATTGTGCGAGGTCTCTTCCAGGTTCTGCAACATCTCCGTCCCTCCCCGAGTTCCCCTTCAGTGAATGCCTCTAGTTCAGGTTACTTCTCCCTGTTTTGTAAATCACCTTCTGTTTTCTACCTCTGGCTTCTATCCCCAGCTCTCTTTTTGCTTTATTATTCTCCCCTGATTGGTGTTGGCAGCTCCCCTTGACGAAGTATCCTGTGGGAATCATCAGTAACGGGCTTTGTTGCCACCTTTCTCCAGAGCACGAACAAAGGTGATAAATAATGGATAAGGGAGCCCAATTCCACCGGGTGCTGCCTTTTGCTTCTTTTTTTCAGCCAGTCAGTGCCTCAGGTGCTTGGGTAATGCCCAGGTGCTGGGGATCGAGGGGGGATGATTATTTTAGCCCAGACCCAGCCTTTAACACTCGTGCCAGGGCTCGAAGCCCCGCAGACCCCCTCTGACACAGGGCAGCTGGGTTCAGCCGCGTGGCTCGAGCGCGGTATCAAAGGCCTTGTGATGTTCCCTGAGGAGCAAGCCAGCCTGCTTGGAAGCAGCGATAGCGAGACTCGGCGGAGCCGGGGTGACTCCCCAGCCCCGAGGGCTCGGGCTGGCAGTCGGGAGGACTCCCGGCCTCCCTCTTTTGGGGTGGCGCTGCCTCAGGAGCCGAGGGGTGCCGCGTGCTCTGCTCCTCGGGTTTCCTGGCAGAAGGGAACCCGAATTTCCACGCGGGCACACGCACAAAGCGGGGGGAGTTGTCGCGCAGCTTAAGCTGGGGCTCAACCAACGTCCCCTGCCTTGGTGAGGGGATGGCTGCTGGATGGGGCTGCCCGCAGGCCTCGGCTAGGCCCCGTTGCCTCCAAAAAGCCTCGAGCAGGGCACCAAAACCCAGCTGGGAGCAGAGTCTCTTTGTCAGGGCGGCGCTGCCGGCCTCGTACAGATGGCCGGGGCTGGGGTCCACCCGGGGAGCCCTTGGGGTGAGCGCAGGGGGCGAGGAAGGAGGGAGCTGCAGACAAAGCATGCCGGGACAGCACAGCGCTGCCTTTGGACAGTTCCTGCTCGCAAGCTCCTCCTCGCTGGGAGGGGAGCTCGTTTCCTTTGTTTCCCGGCCTGTTAACTCTCTCTCACCCTCTCTGCCTTCTCCCATCTGCTGGCAGCCCTCCTTTCTTCCCTCTAGGAGCCGGGGCAGGCGCCCGTCGGCTGGCCCCCGCTGCGGGAGGAGGGTGGCGTTGGCCGCACCAGGCGGGCGGCCAGGCCTCTCTTAAAAGCAGATCCTGTTCAGCAGGTGACATCCCCTGTCCCCGGGGCCCCGCTGCAAACAGCTCGTGATGAATGAGTCGCTGCCGTGCGCGGCCCCCACAGCGGAGCGAGACCGGGGGCGGATGTTAGGAATTATCCCCGATCCTACAGCCGTCTCTCGGCTGGCTCGTCTGAAACCGGGGGGGGGGGTTTCAGAGCGAGGAACTGTTGCTTTTGTGTTTGTGCCTTTAAAAAAAGATGGTGGTTAAGGCGGGGAACAAAGGGAGTCCTCTCTGATCCTCCTGGTTGCTGGTAGTCGCTGTCTGAGTAGACCTCTAGCCCCCAAAAAATAAATGATAGAGGGAGCAAGCTGAAGGTATTAGGGGCGGGGGGCTGGCTGAAGGCCTGTCACCCCCTCAGCAAAAAACAGCCCCTTATCAGACTAAATTCATCCTATTTTCGCTGTCCCAGGCCACGGGGGATTGTGCTTCCTCTCGGAGGCTGACACCTGCATCTGGGCTACCAAGAGCGTGGGGCTGGTGGCCACGCTGATCACTTGAGCGCCACCCTCGTGTTTTGTAGGATCTAAGCTCTCCTAATGTTCGATGCCCCCCTTTTCCATTCCCACTTTACGTGCTCGCAGATGGCACCCCCACCTGCAGGCAGCCTTGTCAGTGGGTACGTTGCCATCTTCCTAAACACGCGTTCGTCCTTCCACTCTTTGGCTTTTGGGGGTAAAAGGGTCGTTGAAAATGCTGCCAGAAGTCCACGAGAGTCATCGCTTCTCGTGTGGCAGCAGATGGACTGGGAGAGGGGAAAAAAAAAAAAACAGGGGATGCACAAGGGAGCTGCTGCGGAGGATTTGGAGGAAAATCTTCACAAAGGCAGGGGGAAGAGAGATGGGAAGGAAATGCTCTTGTCTTTTTGGGTATCCTGGGTGTTTCCGTGCTGAATGTGGCCCTGTGGTTGAACGCCCATTTAGAAGGTACACAGCTAGTCCAGGGCCACGTCCTTGCTGTGATCTGAGCCCCTTTTACTGCTCTTCTTTCCCTGATCTTTGTAAGAAGGGTCCTGTGGTGGAGTGAAGGGAAAGAACGGGCTTGGTTTGCTGGCCAGCAGGTCTTTAAGTGGAAAATAGCAATCTTTTTTTTTTCTGAAGTAACCCTTGGAAAAATAGCTCTAACTATTGGGGTGGTTTTTCCCCCTTCCCTTCAACTGGCTCTTGAGTAAAAACCCTTATTAAATCCATTCCATTGCTCCTCCTTCCCCTCCCTCCGAGCACCCTAAATAATTCCTCTCCCTCCTTGGTGTTTACAGCCTTCAAATATTTGCAGACTGTTGTCATGTCCCATTCTTCTTCCCCACCCTTCTTAGTTGTATCTCTTGTCTCTGTTACATATTTAGCTCTTTTAATCTTTCTTAGTAAATCAATCCCTCTAGGCCCTGATCGTTTTTGTTCCTCTCTTTCAAATTCCTCCCAGCTTGTCTGTCTCGACCTGACACTGTAGCATCTCAATGACGTCTTCTTGCTCGCAGGGAGCTCTTGGCTGACTCTTGTGTACAAGCAGCGCCCGAACCCTTCAGCACGAGATGGATCTCGTTTAGGATCCACTGGGAGAAGGGATTTAGTTGCACAAACTGTTCCTTTTTTCTCTCTAGTCCCTGGTTCTGGAGGAAGTGTGTGAAAGAGGATGGAGAGAGATCCATCTGCAGCTGTCCTTGTGGGTTTCTTTAGGACTTTCAGAGTCTTAACGCAGGGGTCGGGAGGCACGAATTCACCACACCTACAAAAACCGGCTGTGGGTTACCTACAAAACACCAGCTCTGACTCCAGCTCACGCTCCCCACGCGTGTGCCGGAGCAGTTTGCTTTGGGAGAGTTCCCAAGCAGCTGGGAAGCAGAGCTGCCCTCTGAGCTGCCTTCGGGTGCAACTTCTAACAGTCCCTGATACGAGGAAGGGCTTGTTTGTGCGCGAGGCAGGCGCGGGAAGGGGGAGAGAGAAGCAAGGCTGGAGTGTCATTCCCGTGACCTGTGGCAGATCTTCATTCTTTCCATTTTAGGATGATGGGAAACATCTGGAATCCTCCCTGCTAATACTAGAGAAGGATCAGCCTGTTCCTCCTCTGGCAGTGCGCGTTGGGACTAAAGTGCTGGCTTTCGTGGCTGGCAGCTCGCTTCTTTTTTAGAAGGAAGCACGCGGGGAGGTGCTTTTGTGTCACCACAAACCATCGAGCAATACCTTCAACAAAAGGCGTCCGAGTAGCTTAATTCAGTTCCGGGCTCAGTTTATTTCTTCACGCTTCTAATTTTGGATGCAGCAAATGTTTTTGTGTTGGCAAAAGATAAAGGTATTGTTAAAGCCCTCAGGAGAGGGAGAAGCTGGAGGTTGGGGAATTGTCTGTATCAAGCAGGTCAGGGCTGTAGGAAAAACCAGAGGGAATGTTAGCAATGTCTCCTCAACCCATTGGCACCGGAGGTAAGCAGTAATTTTTCTAGGGAAGATGCACTCCGTATCCCTGCCTGGGGGCTGATTTGGGCTTAGGGGGCTGAGCGTATGCTCAGGGACAGCTAAAACTTGTCCTCGGTTTTGTTCCTGCTGGTGCAGGCTGTCCTCTCAAAGTCTGGCACTTGTTGAGACAACGAGGCAGTTTGTGTGTTGTAAAACTGTTGTTCTAGCCCAGCTGCAGGGGCAGAGCTGGCTCGCTAGTCATGTGCCTTCCTCTGGACGTCTCTCTGCACATGGCAGTGCTGGAAGCTTGGTAGGAAGCGGCCGGATCTCGTTTGTGTCGCAGAGAATAAATTTCAGGGCAAATCTCAAGGGTTGGGCACCTGCGAGGGCCTTGTTAAAATGGTTTACTTCACTGGAAGCCTGCTTGATCTTCGTTTTACCCTCGTCTCTGCGCAGGAGCCAACATTGCAACTGGTGAAGAGGTGGCCATCAAACTGGAATGTGTCAAAACCAAGCACCCCCAGCTCCACATCGAAAGCAAGTTCTACAAGATGATGCAAGGAGGAGGTGAGCTGGGGAGGAGAGGACGGGGCTGGGGGAGCGAGCGGTTGGGGGAGGGAATTATTCTGGAGGGCCTCAGAAAAAAAAAACGATTTGGTATCGCACAGAACCCGCTCGGCGGGGGCTGCAGCAGTTTGCCTGTGTTCTGGGGGCTTAATTTTTGTGTTTTCCCCAGTGGGCATCCCCTCCATTAAGTGGTGTGGAGCGGAGGGGGACTATAACGTGATGGTGATGGAGCTCTTGGGGCCGAGCCTGGAAGATCTCTTCAACTTCTGTTCCCGCAAATTTAGTCTCAAGACAGTTCTGCTCCTAGCAGACCAGATGGTGAGTTTCCTCTGAAGCATTTGTGCCTACTCTCCTTCTCCCTGCCTCTTTTATCTTTTATCCCCATCCACCGTGCTCGAGCAATGCCGTACCCCAGGCTTTTGCATTTAGCAGCAAGTGGCTGCCAGGTTTTTCTTCCTCGATGAAGCTGGAGGCCTGGAACCTAGGCACTGCTGACTTTTTCTAATCTCTGCCCGTCCTTCCTTCCTCTTTTGCTCGCCCTCTGTTCGTGTTGCATGCGTAGATACTTTTACTGGCCTGATAAACAACTTCTATTGCTACCCACCCTGAGTAAACCGCGCCTGCCCTGGGCTTAGGATCTTCAGCTCTTCTGGACCCTCTCCTTTCCCAGCCTGGCTTAGTTTGAAAGCTGACTGGTGGCAACCCTGAAGCTCAGAGTTTCAGTCCACGCAAAGACTCTCCAATCCCTTCCTTGTGGCGCTAACAGTGACCTCCCCAGGCTGAGGACTGTGCTGGTGTGCAGGGTCAAATTCCATCTCCAGATCCTCCAGGGGGTGGGAAGGGTTGTGTTTTCCTTGCCTGCCATCTCGGATATTCTCTGCAAAAGGGTCCCTTTGCCTGCTTTGACAGGGTATGGCATCTTTAGAATGGCTGCAGCTACGATGAGCTTTCTTTTCACTTCTCACTTTGTTTTATTTGATTTTTTATTTTTTTTTCCCCTTCCAGATTAGCCGTATCGAGTACATTCATTCCAAGAACTTCATCCACCGGGACGTGAAGCCAGACAATTTCCTTATGGGGCTTGGCAAAAAAGGCAACTTAGTCTACATCATTGATTTTGGCTTGGCCAAGAAATACCGAGACGCCCGGACCCACCAGCACATCCCTTACCGGGAAAACAAGAACCTGACCGGCACAGCCCGTTACGCCTCTATCAACACCCACCTGGGAATCGGTGAGCCTGCTGTTGCTTTCCACGGGACACACTTCTGTGTCTGGTGCCAGGGGGAGCAGCAAATGTTCTCCTGAAGGTTTCAAAGCCACCTCCAGGGTTTGAGTCGCTCGCAGCTGGGTCCTGCGCCCGGCTCTGCTGCTGCAGGTGGCGGGCAAAGAACTGAATCCTTGTGGCTGTGTTACCTCTCCTGCCTTCTGCGTCCTTCTGAGCTCCAGAGAGGATGAATTGCCTGCTGGTGTGTGTTTGTGCACTGCTTAGTAGTACAGCAGGGCCCTATTTCAAGCGGTGAGGCCGCGAGCCTCTTGAATTTACTGCCTCTAACTCTGCCTTGTGCCGTTTTAGATGTGTGAGGAGGCATTGGCAGACCCTAAGCCCTTAGGGATAGGTGCAGCTGAAAAACCTCGCTTCCCGACTGCATCGGCGATGAGTTTGTAGCTGTCAGAGCTGGAGGGTGCAGGCCCACCACCATGCGGTGAGGCTCCTCTCACCCACCGCTGAGGAGGGGGACAGCAGCGTGCTGGAAACGCAGGAGCAGATGAAACGAGGGGAGGCTTCCTTCGGCACAAACATCCAGGTTTTGTGATAATGAGGGCTGTTGGCTTTCGCAGGCCTTTAAGAGGCGTGGGCGTGCTGACAACACTCTCCCATTCACCTCAGAGAGAGAACACGAGGCAGCTCTGGGGAGCCAGGGCTCTGCTCTGATGATTTCAGGCTACTCCAGCGGTGATAAAGCTGGGCTGGATGTTCAGCCGGGTTTTATACCGCTGACAGGCTTTGTAGATGCTGCACGGGGTAATCCACGGGGCACTTAAACCTCCTGAAGTCACCCAAGCTCTTGGCCTAGGAGTGAGCCCCGTAACCTGGTGGCTGTGAGGAGCAGAGGTGGAAACCTCTTGCAGTTTTTTTCTCCCTTTCCCTGACTGGGTGCTTCTTTCTCTGTGACCTCTTTGTCCCCGCCGTGAGGGTTTTGTATTTACCACGGGGTTCCTTCCGAACAGGCTGAGGTTGTTCTGCTACTGAGCAGCAGAAACACCAGAACTGCCCGGCCGGCAGATCGAGGGACGCAGCTCGGTTTGCATTCGGGAGAGCTTCTTCTGAAATGTGTAAGCTGGGAATTTGGGAATCACAGCAGAGAGCTCAGATATTTTGCACTAACAGCTTCTACAAGTTTTCATATCCTCGTATTCCTAGGGAAAGCTCTCGCTTCTCCCCTCTCGCAGATGTTTTCTCCAAAGCCTAGAGCCAACACTTGACCTGCGGAGCAAGCAGTTTCTCCCCGTCCTCCTTGCTTCCTACTCCGCAGTCCCAGACTGAAACTGCTTTATTTATACTGAAACAGGGACTGCTGTGTGCTGAGTGGACTGTGACCTCCCGCCTTCTTTCGTGTCGTAAAAATAGCTCTTGTGGTGCTCCCCGGGTCGCTCTCCTGTATTTTGGCGTGACCCGCTTATATATAAACCGGCTCTCCGCCGAATTCTCGGTCAAGATTTCCACAGCCATGGTAACTGCCACCAGGAGACATGCACAAAATAATTCTTCCTGCTATGTCTGCCGATCCCTTCTGCGTGTGCCTGCCCCGTCTGAACCGAGCGCGAGAGGCTGGCTGCCTGGGCGTGGGCGCGGCTTGGTTGTTCTTGAGCGGCTTTATTATTCACCCGACCCCTAACTTAGCCCTTTACTACTGCTGCTTGGCTCGTGGGTCAGGAGGGACAAACATCTGCGCCCTGAGCCGAGGGCAAATTGCAGCCGCCGTCAATCCGAGCGCCGCAGTCCCTTGCTCTCTCCGTGCCCTTTGCTTCTCAAACGCTGGGTGTGAGTTACCCGGTGCAGCAGGTCTCGGGCACGTTATCTCCACGCCGCGGATCTGTCACCTCGCTGGGATTTCGGGGCAGCCGACCTGCCTGGAGGAGAGGGTTTGGGGTGGCAGGGTGGCAGCCGGAGTCCCTCTTTCTCGAGCCCCTAGCACGGGGTAAGTGGCAGACGTGTTTGTGAGTTAGCAGCATCGCCATGGGAACAGTCGCTCTGCATTTTTATTTTATTTTTTGTCTTTTCAGATACTAAATTCTCTGCCTTAACGTTGCGTTACCGCGGTTTAGGGGGAGAGGGAAGGAACCAGGTGCTGGGGTATCGGTGTGACGGGAATAGCAAATGAATAAACGCCTTTATTTGAATGTGCAAGCTAAGGGTTGGGCATTCCGATGTCTGGAGGAAACACATTCTTTTCCCAGTGACCGGGCAGGGGGGGGAAAAAAAGTAGGAGGCGAGATCGGGGAGGGCTTCCACAGCTGGAGACTCGCCGTTGGGGGAGGCAGCGGACTGTGCAGGCTTGGGTTCACGCATTCCAGTCAATTTTCACATGCTCTGGGGATGAGAGTCCCCTGCACCCTCTGGAGCTTGCGAAGTCTGAAATAGATGCCCAGGGGTGCCCGGGAGCCGCTGCTGGGGGAAGCCTGGTGGGCTCCGTCTGGGTAACAGGAGGCTGGGGGCGGGGGGGCGGCGCCTCCCCAAACCCGTCTCGAGGCCGGCACAGGCGTAGGCTGTGCCGATCACGAAGGTCTTCTGCTGACCCCGCTTTCTGCCACCCCGTTTCAGATCTCTGTGAGCTTTGAAAGGCCGTCACCACGCGGCGGGGAGAGAAAGAAAGGGGAAGCGTAGTCCCAGAATGTGCAGCGTCAGGTCTGAGTGCGTAATCAGGAAGGCATTGCTTGGGTAAGACTGCTCGTAGCCTGGCTGGCTCTAGCAAAGAGGTTTTTTTTTTTGATTTAGGGAGGCCAGCATTGCTTGGGGTGGGAGGGAAGCACCATGCAGGGGGACCAGGAGGTGCTTCGAAACTAGTTTTGGCACGAACCTGGCATCCAAGGCAAGCAGTCCTCATTCTCTCGTCTTTGCCCAAGCATGTCTCCAGCAGGTAGCTCACCTTCCTGCCGCTCACCCCTGCCGCAGCTCCCTCTGAGGACCCACTGGTACAAAAGGAGCTACGGCGTGGGCTGGGATCTCCCTGGGAGTGGGAAGAAGCTGGCACCGCATCTCCGCGCCGCTCCTGAGCACGGGGGGGGGGGGGTTTGGATTTGAGAGGCCGTGCTGGGCTGTGTGGGAGGCCAGCCTCGTGTTTTGCGTTGGAAGGGCGTTTGAGTGAGGAGCAGCGTCTTGGAGAAGCAGCAGCTCCCCGTCTGTTGTACGAGAGCTGAGAAACTGAGCTGAAATGGAGAGAGGAAGTGTGAGGTGGCGTTGCAGGTTGGGCGCAGGTCACGGCTGTAACCCTGCCCCTGAACCGGCTCGCTCTGCGCAGGCGCTCACCTCGCTCGTGTTTCTTTTTCTCTTCTCGAGCCGTAGGGTGAGATTTTGGCCTGCTTCTTCGCGAGGTGGTCAACGATTGTCGAGCTTCTGAAATTGGGAAGTAGTGATGTTAGATAACACTTCTCTGGTTCACTAAGGTGACGTTTTTTTTCCTAACTCCAACTTATTACTCCCTTTTTGGCTGTTTGATGTTACCTACACTTCTGTGGCTGTTGGTACACAAGGTCAGGCAAAATAACTAAATAAAAATGGAGATAGCTTAAGAATGCGTGCCTCTGAAAATTAAACAGAGAAACGGGATTTAGGAACTCCTTCTTCACCATCACCCAACATTTCAGTTGAGGGTCTTGCAGCTGGGGCTGCAGGTGAAAGGAACCTACAGTGTTTGAGGTCTGTACCAGAATTCAGGTAGTGTGACAGCCGTGACCCATGTTGGTGCTCCGGGCTCCTCACAGACTTTGAATCTCTCTGAAGTTGTTTTAAGTGCCTCCAGTAAGGCCTTGCAGCATCCCCCACCAAACTGGGTCTTCTGAACCCTCTGCCCAGTAGGTTTCCCTGGTTCCTGCCCCGTCTATCCCTACTCTAAGGGCTACCCCCACGCTCCAGACAGGGAATCAACAATTACAGGCTGTCAGAGCTGCACTGTGGAGAAATTGAAGGCTGGCAAATTGCAGAATCCGGGTTGCCTTCACCACCTCTGCTTTCAGGCCCTGGATATGTGTTGGGGCTCCATTTCCACAGGCTTCCCGTCTCGGTCAGGACGGAGGTTGTTATCAAACACGGTGCAGTTTAATTTATTTGATACGTGAGGTGTGTAATCGCAGCCCTCTGAGGGCATGTGCAGCCCAGCCTTCAGCCAAATGCAAAACGGTGCCTTGCTTTTCCCTGCTTCCCCCCCTGCGTCTGACAGCCAGCCCTGTGGTTATCTTTGGCAGCAGCCTGATGAGATTAGGAAGCATTAGCCCCTCTAAAGTGGGCAACTTGCAGTGGTGCAGCCATTCCTGCGCGCTCAGAGTAAGACAGTTTGGGGATCAGTGGGGCTTCCTTCTCCTCCACTTGGCCATAAGGTTTTTATGCCGTTTCATGCGCTTTGAACCTCTTTTTCTTCTGCAGCCTTCAGAAAAGTGGCTCGGGTAGGCTGGCAGAGCGAGGGGTGCCAGGACCACTGCACTGGCCTTCGGATGGGGCAGGTGGCAGCGTGTAGCTGACACCGAACCCACAGATTAATATGTAGTCTGCAGCAGCTTTTGGGACGTGGCACTGAATCCGGCAAGACGTGCTGCGGTAGTAGGCGAATGTCCTGGATGAACCTCTTCAGCCTTTCTTCTTCCCCTGTGTTCTCCATCGAGCCGTGTTTTGCATCTTACCTGTTTAAGTTGTTCTCCAGAAGATGCAAAACACTTCCTCCAAAGTGGTTGGTATTTGGGAGGGAAGTAGGGCGACAGGGGCCAGAGCTTCTCGGGAAGGCGTGTAGATGAATTCGTACGTACGCTGGGGGAGCTGAGGGAAGTGTCACAAGTTAACCCGGCCAAGTTGCTGAGCTTCTCTGTCAACTGCATCCTGAGCAAACTTGTAACTTAAAATGGCTTGGCCATGACAAAGAAACAGTTACATGTGAAATATTTTTGCTTGGGAAACAAAGTTTTGTGTTTCATAAATACATATCTAAAAGCAGACCTTTATAATGACCTGTTAAGGACAGTCCTTGCCCTGAGTAGGGTTGTCAGTGGTGCCAGTTACACGGTCATTCCCATTTGGAGGGGAACCTTTTTGTTCAAAGTGTGCCTTTTTTTCCTCTTCCTCTTGAAAAATGCCACCGATCCGTCTCTGCACGGTATTACCTAACAATACTACCTGCTGGGCTTCTCTAAATTATGAGCACAGTTGTTTATCTCGAGAAGGGGTCACTAGTTCCTTGGTTTTGCCCTGTCTAAAGGGTATCAGCAGATAAGCTGGAAGATGTGTTTGAAAGGGCAGTCTGGGGCTTGCCTCTGTGAGCTTTGTCTCTCCGTGACAGTCTCTGCCATGACTAATCCCCGGGTTAGGTCTTGTCCTGGGTGTGGAGGAGCGTAAGTGCCCTTCCTCTGTGACGGGGAAGAGGAAGCAGGCAGAGCTGCTGCAGCGCTTCTTGATGTTGGATTCTCGTGGGAATTAAGGCTTCTCGGCGGGAGGAAGGAGGCAGTCAGAGTAATTACCCCTTTCGGAGCGGCTTGTGCTGTAGCTGCAGTATGAACAGCCCTGTAGGAATTTGTACTGGAATTTCTTCTGCCGGTTTGTCTGTCCCTACAGACCCAACAAAGAAGAGCGAGATGCTGTTTCTTTGCTTCTGTGTTCACCTCCAAACCTGTGTGATTGCCGAAGCAGTTCTGGTTGCCACTCACTCCTTGCCCCGTGTAACTTCTTCCCGCAGAACAAAGCCGTCGCGATGACCTGGAGAGCCTGGGCTACGTGCTCATGTATTTCAACCTGGGCTCGCTGCCCTGGCAGGGCCTCAAGGCTGCCACCAAGCGCCAAAAGTACGAGAGGATCAGCGAGAAGAAGATGTCAACGCCCATTGAGGTGCTCTGCAAAGGGTACCCTTGTAAGTGCTCTGATCTCGGTGGCTGTCTTGTGTGGTGCATGGCTTGCTTCTGCTGCTGAAACTCCCTGCAGCCTCGGGTGCTGAAGGGCACGGCCCGGTAAGCCCAGCCCCAGATGTGCTGCTGACACCGGTGAGGAGAAGCAAAAGAGACCCGTGATGATACATTTCTGGTTCAGATGTCAGAAATTTAGGAGTTTTAGCAGACAGATGAGCCTTGTTTTAGTAAGGGCATGAAGCTGCTGGGGAGGATCTTTGAGAAACTCAGAAGCAGTCTGGAAAGGGGACGTGTAGTGAGGTGAGAAGGTGTGCACATGACCCCGAATTATCCTGGATGATAGGGATTAGGACTGACCACGATGAATCCCAGAAACAACCAGGCAGCGGGGCGGCAAATGCAATCCTTTGTGGACAAATGTGGAGCCCTGTATGCGGGGGGAGAGTAGAAGTCCTCGTGGCACGTATGAAGCAGTAGGCTCTGAGGTGACAGGTGCTGCTTGGCGGGGAGCTGTTTGAGCTACAATAAACGCTTCTGCGAAAGCATCAGCTTCACGCTGAGTGGCTACTGAGGAAGGTCAGTCAGGTGCCCACCAAATAAATCTGGCTCCTGCCAGCCTCAAAACAGAATGATACGGTTCTTCACGCAGCTGTGGAGCTCCTTCCTTTCCAGAAGATGCAGCTGCCTACTTCTGGCCACTGGACTAAGGAGGAGCTCTGGGGGAACAAACGGTGCCTAACAAGCAACTGTTCTCTGCTCTCCCCAGCTGAGTTCTCAACATACCTCAACTTCTGCCGCTCGCTGAGGTTTGATGACAAACCCGACTACTCCTACCTGCGGCAGCTCTTCCGCAACCTCTTCCACCGCCAGGGCTTCTCCTACGACTACGTCTTTGACTGGAACATGCTTAAATTTGTGAGTGTGTGTGTGTGGGGAGAGGACGGGAGGAGCACGGGTTGGTTTGTGGCGTGGAGATGGGGGAGGGAAGTCAGGAACTGCCTGTCATTTGTATTTAAGCCTAGTGAGCAACTTGAGAAAGGGGACCAGGCAGTGTAAAAAGAGGTAGAGCTGTTCTGTGGTGCCGAGGGGTACAGCTGCCGTTCTGTCAGTGTGTCTGATGCAGCGTGTGCATCAACAGATCGATCTCACGCTGTACGTAGGTAGGAGTAACCTTTTAGGGGAGAACTACAGCTGGAGATGGGACAGAAGTAGACTGTGATGACAGCTCTAGTACCACGTGCTTGCTTTCTTCCCCATTTCTCCGTGGAAGGGAATGAAGCCCCTCTGGGTGGAGTGGAGGATGGTGGGGTGAGCTTGTTTTGGGGATGAAGCTCTCCTTTCTTGTGGTCAAGTACCCTGAATCTTCTGTCTGCTGCTGTCTCCCCTGCCTGACTGCCACGTTTTGGGTTTTCCCTCTTTCTGCCCCAGGGAGCAGCCCGAAACCCCGAAGACATGGATCGGGAGCGGCGAGAGCACGAGCGAGAAGAGAGGATGGGGCAGCTGCGGGGGTCAGCCACGCGAGCACTGGCCCCTGGCCCACCCGCCGGAGCCACTGCCAACCGTCTCCGCAATGTCACAGAGCCCATGGCCTCCACCCCCACCTCCCGAATCCAGCAGTCTGGTGAGTGGGATGGGGGAGCTGCCCCCGTTTATCGACCGGATGCTGGAGCCAGGCTGACGTCGTCGTCTCGCGGTTCTCTGCCCCAACAGGAAACACGTCCCCCAGAGCAATCTCCAGAGTGGACAGGGAGAGGAAGGTCAGCATGAGGTTACACCGAGGAGCTCCCGCCAACGTCTCCTCATCCGACCTCACAGGGCGGCAAGAAGTGTCACGGATTTCAGCGTCACAGGTGAGCCCCCGCTGTGACGTACGTGGCCTTGGCCTGGGTGCTCCACAAAGAGCGAGGGCCCTGCAGGCGGTTTTTGCTCGATTTGCTGGAGCTGATGTGAGTCGTGCCATGAGTTCAGTCGTGCGTTTTCTGCAGGCCGTGCTCAGTGCGGTGTTAGCTCTGCTTTGCTCAGAGCGAGCCTTCACCTGGTTGTCTTCCAGACCACAGTGGTTTGGAGAAGTGGAACAGTAAACCCTTGGGAGGGATGATATCCTGAGAGAGGAGCTCAAGCTCTCTGTTTTTGTGTCCTTCTTGCCTTTTTCTTCCTCCATCCCTTACATATTCTTTCTCTTCTTTTGCAGACGAGTGTGCCATTTGATCACCTTGGGAAGTGAGGAGCAATTGCCACTGGACCAGTGTTTGCTTAGGTGAGCCTGTCCTCACAACCTGGGATCCCACAAGGAGGGAATTGCTGCCACTAGGGATTCGGTTAAAGCCTTGAAGTTACTGGGGGGGACTGGGGCCATTTCCTTTCCCCTTCACCTTACCGTAATTTAATGAATTAAATTAAAACGAGATGTTTTTTTGGCTTCGGAAGGATGTGTAAGGTTTGCTGCCAAAGCCTCAGGGATGAATTATCTTGGGCGTAAAAGCAGCTTCCATTTCTCCTGGAGGGTAGGGAGGGTGGAGAAGGTGCTGGGCTGGGGAGCCATTTTGTTAGTTCCTAATGAATGCTTTTCTGGCAGCGTGATGGTTGTGGGGAGGAGGGTGCTGAGCATGGATTAAGGGTGTGAAACTTTGCCCAGCAAGAGAGCATCTCTTCTGACTGGACAGGGTAACTCTGAGGGGTGGCCGGGCTGTGGAAGATGATTTGGTTTGTTATGTTCCAGTTGGTATTGGAATTGCTGGGAAGAGCCTTTTCTCCTAACTTTGTCTTCCTTTTTTTTTTCTCTTTTTTTTTTTTTTTTAATCTCTCTAGTGTCTTCACTGTATTTTTCTTTTAAAAAACAAAAAATCCAAAAAAAAAAAAAAACAAACAAAAAAGTAAAAAAAAAAAATCATTCAAAAAAAAAAAACAAACCCAAGAAACGAACGATTTTTTTTTCTTTTTGCCAACGACGAGGAGTCAAGCTGTGCCCCCGTGCTGGCGCGAGCCGTTTCCGAGAGGGCCGCCTGCGAGCACCTCCGAGGAGCTGACGACGCGGGAGCCGTGCAGAAACACCTCCGCTGCCCCCCCGGGCCATACCGTTGCCTACCCCGTACCCTCTCCTGATGATCTGCTCCTGGTTTTCTTTTTTTTTTTTTCCCCCCTCTCCCCTTTGGGTATCTTCTGCTTCATTTTTTTTTTTTTATCATTTTCAAGTCATATGGTTTCTAGCCATATACGTTTTAACTTTGCTCTCCTTTTTCTCCAAGGGCAGGGGGCGAGGGGCTTTGTTTGCTCTTGTTTTGTTCTCTTCAGGCGCCTGGTGGGCTGGGAGGGAATCAGATCCCAGCCACGCTGGTTGGCAGAAATCTGATTTTTTTTTTTTTTTTTTTATTATTATTATAACAGAATTTATTTTCTCAAGCATTAAATTAATTTTAAGCTGTGAGGGGAACTGCGGCAATGGGCCTCATCGTTGACTCGGGCTTCCTTTCCTTGGGTGGCTTCTCTGCGTCTTTTTGGGCTGTCGGGAAGCGCCAGCCTGCCCTGCTCCGAGGGCTCTGGGTGTAGGGGCACCCGGCCACAGCGAGGATGGGGATGCAGGAGCTGGCGTGCAGGGAGATGCGAACCCACCTCCCATCCTGCGGCGGGGTCTGTCTTTTATTTTGATTTTTATTTTTTTTCCGTCTGGCTGTGCGTGTTTTTCTATTATTATTTTTTTTTTTTTCGTATTTTAATTCAAAAACTTGTTTTAATTCCCGCGGAGAGAGAGAGCGTGTGGGACTCGAGGAGACGAGAGGGGCACGCAGAAACCGGAGGGCGCGGCGTTCGTTCGGAGCGGTGCCTCTTGCTCTCCCCTTCCCTCTCGCAACCCCAAGTAAGATCCACCGGACGTGCACAACCCCTTCCTGCCCTCTCCCCCTTCCTTCCCTCTCCCCCCCCACACACTTTAGTTGTTTTTAAATTTTAATTTCGGAAGCCGCAAGCTTGCTTGGGGCTTCGAAACACGAGGATCACCACTGCGACCTATGGCCTGTAGCAGACACACTGTCCCTGTAGTGTGGAGCCGATGGGTTGTTGGCAGGGCGGGGAGGGTGGGGTTAGTCTTTTTTTGTTTGTTTGTTTTTTATCCTTTCTATTTAACACTTTTATTATTTTCCTCCCTCGTTTGTTGTTTTTTTTTTTTTTTTTTTTCCCTAATTTATTTACCCCTCTTTTACTGTCTCTCTTCTCTCTTTTTTTTTTTTTTTTTAATTAAAGAGCAAAACTTTTTATTACTTTGTAATTTAAAAAAAAACAAACAAAAAAAAAAACCTGAAGAACTTTGGGGGGGATTTTGTACTTTTTTCCTGTGTAAATATTGGACTTTTTTGAGCTTTATCGTGGTTGTTAATTTGAAGTAATAAAGTAGAAAATGATAAAGTGACGCCAGCATCCGTCATTTCTTCCTTCCTCGCGGCCCAACCTCTCTTCCCTGAGTTCCCGGAACGAGTTTGATCCCAATTCCTGGAAGAAAAAAAAAAAAAAAAGTACCTAAAAATAAACTAGAGCTTATTTTTACGCTCCCCGGAGCTGCGGGATGAACGCGGGGCGCCGAGCCAGAGGCCAGGCGGGATCCCTCGCCTCATGGCCCCGAGCCCCTCACAGCCCCTGTATGGCCTTGGGGAGGGCAGGACGGGGTCCGGGGAAGCTCCATGCGGGAACATCTCGGCCGTGAGATTCGGGATTTGCCATTTTTGGCTTCATTCCCCCCAAAAAAACCACCGCTGAGGAAACGGAAGGAGAAGGGGGGCGAGGGCAGGCGCTGAGCAACGCGTGAGGTGCTACCCGCCGCTTGGGCGTGCGCTAACACCTCGGGAAGGTGGGGCCGGCTTCTTTCTTTCACCGTTTCCTTATTTACGCGCTTAAACCCTTTATTTCTTTCTTTAAACCTTTATTTATTTATTTATTTTTTCCCCTTTAAGCCCTACGCGGTTACGTCACCGCCCCGCTCCCTCCTCCCTCCCCTCCCCTCACAGGGCGGCGCATGCGCGGCACAGCCGGGCCGGGCCGGGCCGGGGAGGGCCCCGGCGGCGCCATGGGCTCGTGAACCCCCCCCCGCCCCCCCCCCCTCCTCCCTTCCCTCCCCTCAGCGGGGCCGGGCCCCGCCGCAGGTAAGGGGGGGAGCGGCGCCGTGTGGGGCCGGGGGGGATATAGGGGGGATTTGGGGCGAAAATAGGGGGCAGGGGGGGTTAAGGGGACCCTGTGCTGCCCCTAAGGGACAGGCAGTGGGCGGGGGGGGGGGGTGCTGAGGCGCGCGTCCCGCTAACAAAGAGGAGGGTGCGCGGCTTAAGGGGGTTAGGGGGGCAATGGGGGCTCCTGCACGGTGGGGTTGGTCGGGTTTGTGGTCCTGAAAGTTTGAGGTTTGTTGTCCTAAAGGTTTCAGGTTTGTCGTCCTCAAAGTTTCAGGTCTGTCGTCCTCAAGCTTTTGGGTCCGTCGTCCTCAAGGTTTCGGGTCTGTCATCCTAAAAGCTTCATGTTTGTCATCCTCAAGGTTTAGCGTCTCTCATCCTCAAGGTTTTGAGCCTATCGTCCTAAACTTTTCGGGTCTGTCCTAAAAGTTTCAGGTTTGTCATCCTCAACGTTTCAGGTCTGTCATCCTAAAAGCTTTGGATTTGCTGTCCTAAAGGTTTCAGGTCTGTCGTCCTAAAGGTTTCGGGTCTGTTGTCCCAAAAGTTTCAGGTTTGTCATCTTCAAGATTTCAGGTCTGTCATCCTAAAAGATTGGTATTTGTCATCCTCAAGCTTTTGGGTCTGTCATTCTAAAGGTTTTGTGTCTCTCATCCTAAAGGTTTCAGGTCTGTCATCCTAAACGTTTCAGATCTGTTGTCCTAAAAGTTTCAGGTTTGTCATCCTTAAGGTTTCAGGTCTGTCATCCTAAAAGCTTCATATTTGTTGTCCTAAAGGTTTCATGTCTGTCGTCCTAAAGGTTTCAGGTCTATCATCCTAAACGTTTCGGGTCTGTCATCCTAAAAGTTTCAGGTTTGTCATCTACAAGATTTCAGGTGTGTTGTCCTAAAAGTTTCATGTCTGTCACCCTCAAGCTTTTGGGTCCGTCGTCTTAAAGGTTTCAGGTCTGTCGTCCTGAATAGTTTGGGTCTGTCATCCTAAAGGTTTCAGGTTTGGAGTCCTAAAGGTTTTGCGTCTCTCATCCTAAAGGTTTCAGGTTTGCCATTCTAAAAGCTCAAGGTACGTCATCCTAAAGGTTTTCGGTCTGTCATCCTAAAAGTTTCAGGTTTGTTGTCCTGAAGGTTTTGGGTCTGTCATCCTGAAGGTTTCTATGCATACAGTAGTTTGGGGAAAAACAATCTCTTGCTTTTGGGATGCTGGCGAAAAACTAAGCAACAGGGCTCAGAGGAGAGGCTTTGGTGATGTGAAGGCATTCCGCTGTGGCCTGCTTTGGGGCTTTTTGCACCGTTGTCAAATGGGTACAAAAAACCCCGAAGAGAAGCAGGCTGCGTGTCCTCTCCGGTCTAGCAGAGCGGTGTTTAAGTCCTTAATACCTTTGTTGTTCCAGACGTACCCTAAACTCTAAGCGGTGTGCGCAGCAGGTGGCTGCCTACACCTGCAGCAGAAGCCGTGTCCGGCCGCGAAAGGATGGGGACCGGTTCCTCGGCCCCTAAAATCAGCTCGGATTTCGCAGTGTTTGGGAAATGGGGTGCAAGGGGCCGAGCTGGGGCATCCTTTGTGCTTCGTGGTGTTCGGCCGCCTTGGGACACGTGGCAGCTAGAAGGGGAAGGCTCTCAGGCATGCAGAGGCTGCTCAGAAATCAGATTTTGGCTGGTTTGGCACGAGGACAGCGCTCTGAGCTGGCTTGTTCCTGAAGATTTCCCAGGCTCTCGCTAGGAATCCGCCTGGTTCCCTGTCAGCTCGCTTGGATGTTAGCGGGTGGGAGGCTGGGAGATGAGCTCTTGGGATTTGCGGTTGGGGGATTAAGATTTCTGTTCTTCGCGTGGAATAAAGGAAGGGAGTGTTCTTTTTCCGACTTATAATGAAACAACTTTTGAAACGCCTTTTTTCCTCAGATACCAGTTCCCTTCTCTGTCCAGTTGTGAACGCTTCTCACCCCGTCCTGACTTCAGACAGCAACCTCTCCGTTTCTCTGGGGTGGATCTTCCCCTTCATCCCTCCTCCCCTCCCGTTTGGGGTCTGTGTTTAATTGGCTTACGTTTGCAGCAATGAGCTCTTGCCTCTCGCAGTTTCCAGCAGCGCAGGGGGCATCCCTGAGCTCCTGCAGCAGTGCCTGGAGGAGCAGCACATTTTTGGCAGCCCTTTAAAATTCTTCGGTCCTAGCTTCTTGCGGAGCCCAGCGTCGCATCGGATGCTGACAGCGGTTCCAAACTGATAAGATAGTTTCCTCCGAGGAATTTTAGCCCATGCTGGTAGCAGTGAACTGTCCGGGAACAGAACAAACCGTGTCCAGGGAAAAAGTGGGCAGGCTGCAGCTGGGTGTGCCCAGGCCTTTACAGCCCCCGCGGGGCCCAAATTGCAGGAAACTTGTCGGAGGAAATGCCTCACGTGCTCTACCTGCAGCACCGAGTGTCATTTAACCCGCGGAGCGCCCGGATATTTGGCTTCTCCTCTTCAATGTGGGTCACCAAACCCCCCCCCCCCCAAAAAAAAAAGAAGTAGAAAAGAGGAGGAGGGAGGAGGATGGGGAGGGGAGGAGGGCCGTGCGGGCACAGCGAGACAACAGAAATTAATAGAGCAGAAAAAAAACTCTGGGAAGAAGAGTGCAGAGCTCAGGGTGAGGGGGTTTTGCTGCCGATTGGGAGGTGGGAAACGGGTGCTGGGGAGGGGAAGCAGCTTGCTGTTGGGGTGGGGGCTGTGTACAGGATTGCTGTGGGGCTCTTGGGGTTTGATTTCCTTAAAACGAGAAAAGAGGCGGCATGGGAGGTTGGATCTGTGTGTGCAGCATGTTTTTATGTGGATGCAGGCGTTGGATCACCTCTAGAATAGGGCAGAGGGTGCTGAGCCTTTACCCACAGGTTCCACCACCCTCCTTCTGCCATCCTCCCCTGGCGGAGCACAGCGTCACTCGCGTGTGCGCGGAAATATTTGCTTGTGGAACGGGAGGGGAGGTGATTTGTGGTGGTTTCAGGTTGAGGCTTCCCCCAGCACGAATAGTAGAAAGCAAAATGTGTTGCACGAGTAACAATTGTGTGCGGGGTCATGCACTGGGCTCACCGATTGTTTCGGGGATGCTCTTGGAGAGCTTGCAGACGCACTGCCGGGGCCTTCCTCTGCCTTGTAGCTAACTCGAGTAGATGCCACCCCAGAGAGCGAAAGCGATTTAAGAAGTAATCGATTTAAAAGCGTTTGGTTTGCTTTTATTGTTATCGCCGATTTCATCTGCACCAGGGGCTCTCTGGCGTTGTTTTGTCCCGACGCTCTCCCTCCTCCTTTTGCCACCTTCTGCCAGATCAGCCGGTGGTGCCACACCTTTGGGGGCTGCAAAGAATTGAAGGCAATTGCAAATTTGCCCTACACACCTAGCACAACGGGAGGAGCTGACCCCAGTTGGCAGTTGTAGGCATCCTGATAATTAAAATAGCCTAAAACGAACTCGGCACCATTTGGGCCTGTGTTCTTGTACTCCCTACGAGTTTAGGGGACATTCGGAAAACCGTAAAGCTTTCCCTGATGTAAAGCTTTTACTTCGCTGTGTCTTGTCTTAACAAAGGCAGAAAATCCAGGCTTTCGGGCACCCGCATCTAGTGGCATCTTGACCAAAACCAAATTAAGCACGATGGCTGCTTGAAACCGTGGTAAGTACGGGGCTGGTCTCAAAGAGGAGCAACTCCTCGCCTCGTGGCTTTTCCCTGCGGCCAGGCCGCGTTTGTTTTCCCCGATCGTCCCCTGTGCAGCAGCAGGAGGCTTAGCTGCTAAGGCTCTTTCCCGGGATAGCTTTGCGCATCGTTCTTTGCTCTCTCAGCAGTTTGGAAGCGCAGTGCTTTCAGCCTCGGAGGGGATGAGCTATTTTAAAAGCGCAGATTGCGGTTGCAGATGGCAGAGAGCGGCTCTGGAGCGGGGTCGTTCCCTCTTCTCTCCCTCCTGACACGGGCGAGGGTCTCGCCCGGAGCAGGGGGCTGAGCTTGGGTGCTCCTTCCCTCCTCCTGCACCGCTTTTGTTGCCTCAGGAGCGGGCTGGGAGTGTTTACGTTTGTTTATCCTTACGTAGAACGAGCTCCTCCTCGCCGGGAACATTTTCCGTGCGCTGACGCAGGCCAAAAGCGAAGCTTTTCGTTTTCGCCTCTGCCAGCTCCCTTCTGTTTACCCCTCCGAGTACCGCTCCGGCTGCCTGAAACCCAGCGTGGCCCCCGCAGAGAAGTCCCAGCAGCTGATCCGAGCTCCCCACAGCCACCCCACGTCTGGGAGCCCCGGGGGGGGTACTTTTGGGATAGGTTTCCACATGGTTATGGGTTCTCCCGGGCCTGCTGAGCACGTGCGCTGTTGCAGGTTACCTCCGGGGGGAGCAAGGGGGTAAGCTGGAGGCAGGGAAGCTTCAGGAGCGAGATTTGGAAGTGTTGAAATGTTTTCCTTTGGTATATTTTGGCAGGCACTCCAGAGAGGGAGAGTAAAGCGTGCAAGGAGCTTCCCTCTCCCTCCAAATGGAAGCAGGGACGTTGGGGCTTTTCCGTGGGGATAAAAGGAAGCGGGGCGGTTGTAGGAGGCAGATGTCGAGCTCACGAGTTGGTTAGGACCAGCTGCAGGTCCCGAGCGTGGCAACAAATATCCAAAAAACATTTTATATCCTATAAAACCTTTGCTGGGGCAGGTAGGAGGGGAGCTGCCCGCGCCGGGGTGCTCGCTCTGGAGCTCGTCGGGGTTTGCTCGCAGGCACCACCTTTTCTGGAAGCCTGCTCTGGCGATGTGCTGGGCTCGCGGCCCGCTGCACGGAGGGGACGAGGCAGCTCGGAAACAAGATGTTCAGGCGCTTGCTGTGCCCTGCCCTCACCACGCTCTCGTCTGCCAAAGGCGAAAGAGGAGGCAGCAGAGCAGAGGCTGAGTTGGTGGTTGGTGTCGGGACTTCAGGGGATTAGGAGGGATGATTCGGAAGGGGTGTGTTAGCTCGGGACTGCGGCGTTCCCGCGTGTTTGACTGGGAAGGGGAACGAAGTGCAGGCTGCTGGTTACAGCCAGTAAGAAGTCTCAGGTGATAAAATCTGTCCTCAGGCAACCCTGAGGAACAGGGGCTGCTCATGGATGGGGCAGATCGAGGTTTTAGGGTCGGGAGAGAGAAGCAGAGCCCCCGTTAAGGAAGTTTGCCCGTTTGGTTTCGAGTCAGAGTGGTGGAAAGAAGTTCTGCCTTGCCAGGGCTGCGTGAATCAAAGGGGATTAAGCGAAGAACGAGGCATCAGCGCTTAATTAAAGGCTCTGTAATCACAAGGGGGCAGTGTTAAGGTGACATATACCGCTCCAACTCCTCAACGTCCTGGCTTCTGAATGCTTCACCCTTGTGTCAGCAGGCCTGCTGGGCGCTTTGGCTTCTTACAAAAGAGAGAGGTGTGGAGGAGCAGAGGAATTCCCCGTCGGTGCCGCGCTCGGCTCTGCGCTGTCGGCGAGGTTTGGGCAGCTGGGGAGCGGAGCCCCGCGTCCCGTCCCCCCCCCACTGCTGCTCTGCAAGTCCTGATCTGCTCCCCCGTGGACTTTAGCAGCTTCCTCTCTTGCACGGCTCTCAAAGTGTGCTGGGATCTGCGGGATCGCAGCCGGCTGGACTTTGCATCTGCTCCCGTTTCGGTTTGGCCGTGCCCTCTGTGAGCCCCGTGGACGCGCTGTCAGCACGGGGGGGGCGTGCTCAGTTGCTTCAGAAGTCACTCGGGTAGAAATCCTGTGCTTCCCAAAGCAGGAAAAGCCTTCCTGACATCCCCAGGCAGCCCTCGTCCCTCCAGGCTTTCAGATTTAGCGTGGATTGTGAGCGCGTATGCTTTGAAACTCCAAATTTATCAGTTATGTTTCCTGCGCCGAGTAGCACTGGAAAGGAATTACCCTTTTGGTATGTGCAGGACCAAAGCTGCAACTCAGAGCAGGAATATTTTGGAAAAAAAAAAAAAAGGAATGGCTGGAAAGAGCTAAGAAAGGCCAAGTTTGACAATGATTTTACGAATGAAACCGTAGAGTTGTGCAGCTCCCCCTGTAGTAAGCGAACACCTGCTTGAACAAACCCGGATATTTCCTGGGTTTTCTGTTCTCTTGCTTTTCTTTTCTCCTTTGCCAGAAAGCAGAAAGGAGGCGGGAGGTGGTGTAGGTGACATGGGAGGGCTGCGTGGTGCTCCTGCAAGCCTGTGGTTTGGGGGAAGTGTTGAGAGGCTGCTCACACACCGTAGCGTGGAAGCGATTTCTTCACTCCAGGCCTTTGGATTTGTTTCTGGAGCAGCAGCAGGAGCAGCTCGTGTAGCTCGCAGAGACCCCGGCTGGCTGCTTGTGATCTTGGTTTAAGTGGATTATCTCCTTCCAACCCAGGGGTCACAGTAGAGCCTCCTTACGACCCAACTGAAAATAATAGCTGCTTTAGATCTTGGGCCTTGTACGAATTCTCCCCGCTGAATGAAACCCAGGTTTTCATCCGGGAAATGACCGAGGGTAAGGCCGCTGGGAGACCTCGCGGATCCGTGTGCCCTGGGTGCGCTGTCCCGGGTCAGCTGGCTTTGAAACACCAGTCGGGTTAAATCTGCATCACACAGCAAAGGGAGCTGAGTTAGGAGAGGTGGCGAGAGGTTGCCTAAGCCTGCCGTGCCATATGGTGTTTGATGAAAGCCTGGCTTTGAGGCTCCTCCGGGTAGCGTGGCGAGCTTTCGGCACGCGTCCTGCCGATGCAGGCGCTTCGGGCTGAGTGCTGTTCCTCCTCCAGGTCCTGTTCGTGCGGCTCCTGAGCAGCCTGCTGATGTTATCCTCCCGAGTCCTTCCCACTGAGTGCTGTTGCTTTTTCTTTCTCTTCCCTGGCAGCTCTCGGCTCCTGGGCGGCTCTTCAGCAACCCCAGGCGGAGCCTGGCACCGCGTGGCACCATGATAATGATGACCGATGTCACCGCAGCCCCCCGGCTGGGGTCAGCTGCCACCACTCCGGCCGTGGCCCCCAACTTCTCCTGGATGCCAGAAGACGGCAGCCCCACAGCCGTGGAGCAGCCCATTTTCCTCATGACCACCGCTGCTCAGGCCATCTCAGGTTTCTTTGTCTGGACAGCTTTGCTCATCACCTGCCACCAGGTAAAAACCCCGTCGGTCACACTTCTGCTCCTCTGCCCTTCCCCACGGGGAGGAGCAGCTCTGGTGCCCTGGCACCAGATTTTAATTTCTCTCCCCTCCCCTCTCTCTGGGGCAGGCGCCCCAGAGGGAGCCAGAACGAGGCAAACGCGCCCGGTGCTGTGCCGCTCTCTCGTGCGGTCGTCATGTGAACTGAAAAATAGTGTGGGGAAACACAAATAACCCTGTCATTTATCAACCCGGGCTTCGTACCTGTGGGTCAACAGCTGCCGGAGCGATGACTGGCACCTGGAAAACCACAGCCTGTTGAGGGGAGGACAGGGGGGAGCGAAGTTCAAAACCGGATTAGTCACCGATGAGTAAGAGCAACACCTGCAGTTTCACCTGCTGGGGTAACAGTGACAAAGTGGCATGGGTCCTCCGGTGGCAGAGCACGGATTGATCACCTGCTGAGGGTGGGAGAAGCCTTTCCTCTGCTGTGTAGCACGTCTCGTTAGGTGTTAGTGCCCTTCTCTGGAGAAACCAATGGAGGACGGCGCTGGGGAGACACCGGTGATTCAAACACGCTGTTGTCCTGCTGGGAGAGAGTCGTTCCTGCCTGAAGTGCTCCTGTAGGCACGTGGATTGCAGGGCTCTCGTGACATCCCAAGGGCAAAGCTCGGAGTCATCTGAAGCCCGGCGTCAGCTGCGCTGGGTGAGGTGTTTCACTGGGATTGTCGCAGGGGAAAAATATCACGAAGGTTCGTTAGGTTCTTTTCAACCCCTTCTGGCCAGGAAATGAGGCTTTTGTGAGCTCTTTTTGGGCTAGGAGGGAGAAAGAGAAGTGTTTAGAGCCCTTCAGTTGACTTTGACCAAACCTGGCCAAGAGGCAGAGGGAGATGAAGAGGAGATAACCCCACCCGAGAGCACCGGCGTGTGCTTTATGAGAGCCTGGGGAGTCTACGCAGCACCCACCCCCCCCAAAAGCAGGGTGAAGCTTCAAACGAGCGCTTGTGCCACTTCACACAGTCAGTCACGAGGCGCGTGTGTGATGAAGGAGGTGCTTTTAATTCCAGCAGCCAGGGCAGCAGCTCGGTTAGGGAAGGTCTGGCTTCTGGAGGACGCGGCCGATCGAGCGTCCCTGCGAGCCCAGCCGGGGCCCTCGCTCTGCTCTTAGCCCATTGCAGCGGCGCTGCTCATCTCCGGGGCGTGCTGGCAGTAAATAACTTCCCCACGAGGTGGATGTTCTGTGAAAAACGCGGCTGAGGTGGGGGATTTAATGATGGCCAACAAACCCTGAGCAGAGAGAGCGGGTGAGCGGACAGCTGGATGAAGCAAGCGGCTCCTTTGAGCGCAGCCCAGCTCCCGTGGTGGCTGAGGCGTTGTGGCCACGCTGTCACAGACGTGCCGAGTGGCACTTCTGGAGCAGGTGGCACTGCCGTGGGAAGCGCTCTCAGCTTGGTTAAGGCGAGAGCCTCAAAAACATCCACACAAACTGCCCGGAGAGGGGGTGTGCACCCCAAAGCGTGCTCCCACGCCGCTGAGGGAAAGGAGCCTGCAGTGTTGTGCGTCTGAGCTGCCTAACGAGGGCAGCAGGCACCTGGGGTTGCTAATGGGGAAAAATGAACAAAAGAAGAAGGGGAAGGTGGTGATAATATCAGCACGCTAACTCCCTGCGAGGAACTAGATGATAAATGCCTTCATTTCCTTTTCCTCCTCTTCCACTCTCTCTGCAAACCAAGGGATGCCCGAAGATAACAGCGATTCTCTGATGCTTATCACCTTGAGGTTGCCAGAGACAATCAGGAGCTGATTTTTGTTTGCTCCCACTCCGGTTGCCTCCTCAGTTCTGCTTTCTCCTCTCCTCTCAGCATGCAGCTTGACCCTCTTTTCCCCTCTCGGTCCCCTCAGATCTACATGCACCTGCGCTGCTACAGCTGCCCGAACGAGCAGCGCTACATCGTTCGCATCCTCTTCATCGTGCCCATCTACGCCTTTGACTCGTGGCTCAGCCTCCTCTTCTTCACCAACGACCAGTACTACGTTTACTTCGGCACGGTGCGGGACTGCTACGAAGGTAAGCAGGGCTCAGGTGGAAAGCAACCAGCGACTCCAGCAACCAGGTTTGTGCAAAAGCAGCAGCACTTGACACAAATCTTTTTTATTATATCGAGGTCACGAGCACACTTGGTGCATACAGATCAGGAGAGCAGTTGTTCTGCTGCTGCAGTTAGCTTCGATAATCAGCTCTAGTTTCTTTCGGGGACGGAGGGGCAGATACTTCCCTCTCACCTCTGTTTGTTTTGTTTGTTTTTTTTTTTGTTTACTTCCTCTGATGTCATCTCTTTCCTAGAGACTATGGCATGGGCAGCTGCTATTGTAGTGACCACATCAGAGGGCAGGGGTCACTGGAGGATAATGAGAAAAGCTGGGCTTTTCTTCCTGTGGATGCTGGGAGCTGCCACCTGAGTTGGAGACAAATTGCAGGCCAAAGGGGTTACCACGGTTATTTAAATACATTTTCCATGTTTGGTGTTTTCTTCCCTAATGAAGGCTTTCGCAAAATCAGCGCGGCGTGAATGTGCTGAACTCTGGTCAGCCATAAAGATTACAGATGGAATAACGATTTCCCAGTTCCATGAGGAGAGGCAGGGATACCCCAGGCTTTCATGTGCGGTGGCATTCTTGCCAGCTAGGCACATCCAGGAGCCATTCGTGCGCTGTTTTGAGACTGAGCATTTTGGGGAGCGTTGGGTACCTGTTTTCTAGGGCATAGTTGGGATGCTTGTGGAACAAATTAGAGTCGCTGCCTGCCTCTGACTGTGGGATTTCATCCGTGTGGGAAAACAGACCTCAGGTCTAATAGCTGGCTGCTCGCTGAGGTCAGGTTGCCAGCATTGTTGGGCTTTTGGTCTCGTTCCAAAGTTCCTTGACACTTCTGTTTCCATCCCGAGTTATTTTCTTTTTGTACTGTGTCCATGTCGGGGGCCAAAACTAGGATCTGGGTGATGACGTGCCAGGGAATGTCCAGGGGTGGAGTATCATAGAAAATAAAGTCGAAAGAAGGGTTACCTGATCTGACATTTTGTCCTGTGGTTGCATGTGGCAAACTGAGGAGTGGAGTCCTTGGTTGAGAGAGTGGCAGACAGGTCACGTCCCATGAGAAGGAAACACCCATAATTATGATCAGAGCCCTCCCCGCAGGGTCTTCATCTCTTTTTCCGTGTTATCAGCACAACGGGGCCGTGGAGAGAACTGGAGTGGGGCAGAATATTGGTGGTCAGTCCACAAAGGCTCTTCCTTATCTGCACCAAGCTGCTGGGGAAGGCAGCAAAGAGGTGGCCCAACAAGAGAGCTGTTCAGGGCGCAAGAGATTTGATCTTTCAGAGGAAACGAAGCACAGAGCCTTGTTTGTTCAGAAATCTCCACCAGGCACGAAAACAGAGTTCCACCGATGGGTAAAAACGCTTCTCCAACTCTTCTCTCTACAATCCAGTCACCTCAGAGAGAGGGGGAGACTGTGCTCGTCCCTTCAGAGGGTGAAACCAGGAGCTAAGATGTGCTTGATGGATCAGAAATAACTTTTCCGTATGATTTAGTACCCGTGTAATGTCCTGGGATAATGCACAGGAACTCGGTAAAGAATGGCACCTCACAGATGCCAAGTAAAACAGAGGCTGACCAGCAGTGTGAAATGGTCCTGTGACCCTTTTGGCATCAGCTGGGGAACCGGCCTGGGACCTTGGCCAAACTCCAGCTCAGATAGTCTTGTAAATGCTGAGGTAGGAAGATAAACACAGCGAAAACAATCTTTGAAAGGGCTTTGAAAGGAAAGATGCTGCCTAAGCAGCCCCTGCTAATGTTTGGGTTGTTGCCTGCTCTCTCGGGCCTGGCACCTGTTTTGAAGGCGGTTGTCATTTTGCTCTGATTGATGTCTTTGCAGCCTTTGTAATATACAACTTCCTCAGCCTCTGCTATGAGTACTTGGGAGGGGAGAGCTCCATCATGTCTGAGATCAGAGGGAAACCAATCGAGTGAGTATTTGTCCTGCTTACAGCGTGATGCTCTCATCCTTCCCTGCCCATCTGCCGTGCCTCCATCCCTGTCCTGTCTCTAAAAAAGTGTGTCAGGTGGCAAACGTCTGCTGGGACCGGGCAGGGTGGCTCGTGGTGATTTACCAATATCCTGCCCTGAGACAGATCAAGCTGATCATGGTCTCTTGGGCAAGCTGGATTGATTCACAGCCCTTCTGAACACCTGCCTACACCTTTGTTTCTTTTCTTCCATGCTTCTCCTTCGTATCTTTCCTGCCTGCAGCCGGTTGTGCATGCTCCTTCAGGCCTGGTTTTCTCCCCATGCTACTCAGTTAAAAAAAGGAGAACAGGAATCTTGTGCTCTAGCCCAAATCTTGCTTCTGACCCCTGTCATCTTGTGGTGGTTCTTTCAGGTCCAGCTGCGTGTATGGGACTTGCTGCCTGTGGGGAAAGACCTATTCGATCGGGTTCCTGAGGTTCTGCAAACAGGTATGGGCTGCAGCAGCTGTGCCATCCTCCAGAACCGAATGAAGTCCGTGGCGGGGGTGGCAACGTTGCCTTTTGCTGCTGAACTTCTGAGATGTCCACTCCTTTTAGTGGGTTTATAATATCATTTTGAGGGAGGCCTGTGGACTGCAGAGAGGCTTTTCTTGTTTTGGTTTGTGTGTGTGTGTGTTTTTCTTTTCCTTTTTTTTTTTTTTTAACGGCGTTAACATTTTCTACTCGACCCCATTAGCCCTGGGACCTGACATTTAGCTCTGGGACCTGACATTAGCCCTGGGAAGCCACTCAGATTTTTTTTTTTTTTCTTCTTCCCTTTCTGCATCGCAGAGGTCCCGACTGTAAGAAATGGGTGGCCGGGTTGCGTTGCAGACACCCACCGGTTGTGTAACAGCCTCCTGAATTCCCACTGCTGCCGCTGTGCTTAGAGTTGAGGAGTGGGTGGAGGTTAAGCGTGACACAAGGCTTTGTAGGAGGAAATGGGTATTGCTCACCGTGCGTGCGTGTGTGTCTGTGGATGTGGATGGGGAGGGAACGAGAGATGGAAACCTCGATACAGCCTTCGTCTGCTCATCCCCGTGGTTCGGGTCAGTCACCTCTGGCTGCCATGAAGCAGCAGGTGGGTTTCAAGGCTCTGCTCCCGGGCTGAAATGAACACAGGAGGCTTCTCTGGAGGCAGCGGGAAGCCAGGCTGGTTCTTTGAAAGGGTTTAGGTCACTGTAATTCCTGCCCTGGCTTCTCCTCCACATCATGCCCCATCTTCTGTGGTTTAGCAACATGCAGGAACATCAAAAGTGCAAAGCAGCCTCTGAGTAATATCCCGTGTTAATCCCTGCAGCGTGGTTGGCCTTTCTCAAAATAACACATCTTTTCCTCTGCTCTGTTCATCTGCCCCGTGTTCTGCCCTCATGGCTTTCCCGTTTTCTTCCCTGAAACTTTATCCCTAAACTGCTCCCTGTATGCTCTCTGTCCTCTTTCTCTTGGGGTTCACTGGTGCTCCCGTATTTGATGCCGTGCATTGCCTATTCTTTTTGCTCCCAATTTTAACGTTTTACCTTTTAACTGTGTCACGAGCAGACCTAACACCCCTCAAGGTGAATGAGTGCTGGAGAGAGAATTTCCCTTAGACCTCTTATTTCTCATGTCTCGCAGCCTCTGGCAAGTATCTCCACATCATGGCTTGCATGCGGTTGTGTTTGGGAAGTTTTTTGTTGTTTTTTTTTTTTTTCTTCTTCTTCACAACAATGAGAACTAGAAGCACTTCTGGGGGGGATTTTGCTGGCTTCTGCAAACCTCGAGCTCATTTGGCAACTCTGCCTTAGGTGGATGTTTTTTTTTTTGCTTTTGCTTTGCTGCTGTCCGGCAGCAGCGCTGCTCACCGGCCTGCCCGAGCTCCTGCGGCGGCCGCGGCGTGCCGGTGGCTGCGCTGTGCCACCTGGACAGCTCATTTCCTTCAGGTTGTCTCCCGTCGAGGTTCTTTCTGGGTCCGTGTCTGGTGACCCCCGTGGGTCACACACCATCCATGTGCTTCCCGTATGCCGTAGCATCTTCTGGGGAAGCGCCTAAAAATAGCAGGCGGCGGTTTGGGTTGCGGAGGAATGGTTAAACCAGCCCCGGGTTGGAAGGAGGGGAAGCTCAGGGGACGGGGTTGTTTACCAATTAGCCTGACCTTTTCCAGTTCACATCTTCAGAGTGACTCACAAACTGGCATGTGCTGGGGTTTTTAATCTCCTTGAAGTCTTATGACCACTAACACACCGCCTCGGATCCAAAGCCATTATTCCCCTTCGGTTTTGCTTTCTTTCCCCGCGCAGCCCTCCCCGCGTGTGCAGGTCAGCACCTGCCCAGGCTCTTGCAGTCTTCTTTGGGGAGGCACGGTGACGTTTTTAGGGTCACGGTCTTCTGCTCTTTTAGGGCCTTGGCATTCAGCTTTCCCTCTTGGAGAAGAAATGAAGCGTGGGGTGGCTTTGGGAGAGAAGTCCTGATAGGAGGCGTGATGTATACCTGTAGAGCCTGCTGCCAGACCGGACAGAGCTGATCCCAAGTGCTGCAGAGTCTTTGGGGAGACTCAGTAAAGGCGTGGGGGTGACAACAGAACGGCTGTAACTGCTTTCTGGCCAGACAGTGTACACAAAATGAGCCTTAACGTGGGGGCTGTTGTCACGGTTCCTCCTCAGAGAGCTGGGTTTCACCTCTTTAACCCACCTTCGTACCTAGCTTTATGGCAACACCAGATTGGGGTGTGCTTCCCTTCCCAGTAGTGCTTTGTGTTGAGTGCATCCCCCTCCACACCATGGCACAGCACGGGATTGTTTTCGTGCAGTTACCGGGCATAAAGGTGCCCGTACTTCTCCGAATCTCCTCTCTCCTGGTGGGTGCTTGCACGGCAAGTGGACACTGATGTGCACTGGGGCTTTGCTTGGGACCTTGGCCTCTTGCACCCTCTGCCTTCTCACTCCTCCTCTCTCCTTCCCGCAGGCTACCCTGCAGTTCTGTGTGGTGAAGCCCCTCATGGCCATCAGCACCGTCATCCTTCAGGCCTTCGGCAAGTACCAGGACGGTGACTTTGAGTAAGTTTGTAAGTTTGCTTTCCCCTTCCCTGCTGTGCTTGCAGCCTCTGGAGGTGCCGGGCCATGGGAAAAGACATTTATGCACGTGGGCTGAACGTGTACATGAGAAAAAGGGTAAAACTGTTGGCTTCAGTTTTATTCTGCCCCAGTTTGGGGGAGAAAGGGGAAGGGCAAGGGAAAAGGATCCTACTGAGCTTTTCAGGTGTTCACATCTTTTCTCTCCTCAGTGTAACCAGTGGCTACCTCTACGTGACGATCATCTACAACATCTCCGTCAGCCTGGCGCTCTATGCCCTCTTCCTCTTCTACTTCGCCACGCGAGAGCTGCTCAGTCCCTACAGCCCAGTCCTCAAGTTCTTCATGGTGAAGTCTGTCATCTTCCTGTCCTTCTGGCAAGGTGAGCTGCTTTCCCCGCTGCTTACAGCCACAGAGAGCTCTGCACAGGGGCTCAGACACTCGAGTTCATGGAACAGATGATTAATGGCTAGAACGTCGCTCTGTGTGTTTATTTATTTATTATTCTTGGATTTGTATTATAGTCTTTTGTTGCTTTTCTCAGGGAGAGCTGCTTGGCTCGTTTTCCTCTGTCTTTCTGTGCTCCTGAGCCCTCGACTGTTCCTCCACGTGCACGTGCGCACACATCTCTCTGGCAAAGCCAGCTGCTTGGCTGAAGGGCCCTTTGCATTCCCGAAGCGGTCGCAAAGCCCAAGCTGCCAAGGTTTTATCTGCGTGCTGCCATTTGATTGATTAAAGCGACACGTTTAAATTCTTATTTCCTTTTAATGCTGTATAAACAAAATTGCAATGCCTTGTCTGCGAGCAGCAAGCTCGCTGAATGCCACAGGAACCCCAGCAAGCACTGGTGTTCGTGAGGGACGTTCAGAATGCACGCGCGGCGTGACGCAGGCGCGTTCAGAAAGCCTAAATTCCCCCTCAGCTTAGTGCCTCTTACTAATTGGCGCCCAGCATTTCCCTGTTCGCTGCCCTACTTAAGTTTGCCGAGTTGCGCTTCAAAGACTTAATTGGGTAGGAACTTAGGTGGAATTTAGGCTGTTGGAGTAGGGCCCGTCCTCCCTGCGTACAGACAGACTAATAAGCTGTCTACTTTTTCATCCCGAGCCATCTGCTCACACGCTTTCTGCCTTCTCTGGAATTCTTCAGCCAGCCACCTGGTTATGGAGAGGGAAAAGCACCTTTCGTACAGTTCCGTGTCACAAACAGCTTATGCTTAAAGAGAAAAGCTCAGTTACCTCTTTTTTTTTTTTTTTAGCTTTAGTTAGTGGAGGTGCTGAGATAAGCCACGGAAATATCTGGCTGCTTTGTGTGCTTTAGGGCTGAAGGCCTGTAGCAGCTCGTTCCCCAGAATAGTTCAGCTGAGGATAGGAGGGATCAGCGTTTGAACACTCTTTGCGTAAACACATCTATTTCGTTTATTCCTCCTTTATTTTGTTGTAGAGGTGAGCTCGCTCTGCTCGTGGGTCCCGTGTTAAATGGATTTGCATTCTTAGAGTTTCCATGCCTCCCCGTTGGCTTGCGGTCCTGCTCTTTCACACCTTGACCTGAGCTCCTTGCCTCCTTTAGGGATGCTCTTGGCCATCTTGGAGAAGTGTGGCGCCATCCCCAAAATCCACTCGGCCAACGTCTCCGTGGGTGAGGGCACGGTGGCTGCCGGCTACCAGGACTTCATCATCTGCGTGGAGATGTTTTTCGCCGCCGTCGCCCTGCGCCATGCCTTCACCTACAAGGTGTACGCGGACAAGAGGCTCGATGCACAAGGTGGGAAATGTTCCAGTGTCTGTGTGGGGTGGCCAGACTGGGTGGGGATGTGTCCCTCCAGCAGCTGATGCGACTCCCAACCTGAAGGCTCGGAAAAACATCGGGTCCCCTCCTCCGTGGCGTCTGAGCAGATCTCGTTGTGCAACAGCTCTGCGGGGCAGGAACCCTGCCTGAATTGCATTGTTCCCTTTTCGCTTCCCCAGTGTGCCACCCACGAAAGCCCGGTGCAGACCTCAGGGCTGCAAGAAGTTGCATCCTTTCGGTGGAGTGGGTTTGTCCCTCTTCCTGTCTCCCCAAAGGGGAACTCCATTGCTCCGGGTTGTGCAACAAGCTGGAGGCAGGAGGGACAGGGCCTGAAACAGCCTCTGTTTTGACTCCGGCTCGGGAGGATGAGGCCGTGCTTTGGCAATATGTTTGGCTGGCAGGAGGAGGATCTTCCTGTAATGACTGGGAAGGTGGAGCTGCTGGAAACCTTATTCTGGGGAAGAGGGAGGTAGAAGTTCTCTAGGAAATGGGGCTTCTCGTTTTTCCAAATAAAGGGGTTCCTTCCTGTCGTGGGCTTCTGTGGGGAGGCAGCAGCCCTCGGGCTGTGTTCCTGTAGCTAATCCCTCCATCCCAGCCAGCCCCAGAGGTTTTGGCAGGATGGTGGCCACAGCTGGGGGAGGTGAGATCTGTCTGAGTTGAAGGGGTAAACTGCTGCCCAGTACTTTGGGGGGGTGACTTGGTGCTGGGTCTCGTTCAGTTCTTGTTATTTCCTCTCTCTCTTTCTCTCTGTCTCTCTCCCCTCCTCTTTTTTTTTTTTTTTTTCTCTCCTTTGCTTTGGCCGCTTGTCCCCGACGCAGCCGTGCCGTCGTACGGGCCATACGGTAGGTGCAGCATGCTCGGCGTGTTCCTCCCAGTTTGGATTTAACTGGGATGCCCTTCTGTCCCGGCTCCCGGCCTGCCTGCTACCTCTTCTCTCCCTTCTCCCCCGCTCCGTGTAGCTCCGTGTAACCCGACTGCCTCACGCAGCTGCTCTGGGGTTGCCTGGATCATAAATTGTAGAACAGCCCCTCGGGCAGCGGCAATAACCCGGCGCTGGAGCGTTTGTGTTGGGCCTGGGTGAAACATCTCTCCCCAGAGAGCTGCACGGGGCTGGGCCGGGCTCTCTCACCGCAGCCTCCCTTCACTCCCCCCTCCCCATCTCGCCCCGGCAGGTCGCTGCGCCCCCATGAAGAGCATCTCCAGCAGCCTGAAGGAGACCATGAACCCCCACGACATCGTCCAGGACGCCATCCACAACTTCTCCCCGGCCTACCAGCAGTACACCCAGCAGTCCACGCTGGAGCACGGCCCCCCCTGGCGCAACGGCGGCCACGTCGTCTCGCGCTCCCACAGCTGCTCGGGCGCCCGTGACAACGAGAAGACCCTCCTGCTGAGCTCCGACGATGAGTTCTAGGAGGGGGGAGGCCGTCGTTTTTTTTTTTTTTTTTTCTCCTCTTTTGTTGGTTTTTATTATTATTATTTTATTATTTTTTTTTTTAATTTATTGAAGCAGAAACATGCGAGTCATATCACTTCCTAGAGAGTACAGGTCGCAGCAGTGGGCGATTCCCATGTAGGTTTTGTGGGTACGGACGCGACGAGTGGTGTGGAGGTAGGGGAATGGCCAGGACTCTGCTCTCGAGCCTGTTCCTTCCAGCAGCAGTTGACTGGAATTAATCGAAGCAAAGCTACGGGGCCGGGGGCTCTGGCCTCCCCCGCTTGCCCAGCTTGGTGTGGCACATAACAGGCCAGAGTCTGGAGCCGTGGCCAAAAACGTTTTTCTTTTCCCTGGTACTAACGTCTCTGCCATCTTTGGGAAACGGGATTAGGATGCGTTTGGGAAACGGGGTTAGGATAAGCATTCCCAAGGACCAGACTGGAGAATGGTCTTTCTGGTAGCCATTGCCTCAAATATTGGGTCAGGAACAGCTTCTCCCACCCCTCTTCAGCACTGCCTCCCCGATGCCTCCCCGGAGCACCCGTCTCCGGCTCGCAAACCTCCAGGACTGGCCGTGAGGAGGCGGTGGAAGTTTGCACAGCTCTGGCCCTCTCATCCTTTTGGGGGGAAGGAATTTTTGTAAACACTAAGCTGTTCTTGCCTCTTGTTCCCTGCCCCTCGTACAGATTGCGTGGATTGCCCCAGCCAGCATCCGCGGGGCGAGAACAGAAGCTTCCCTTCGCGTTTGTCAGGTTTTGAATCGCCCCCTAGATTTGCTGACACCCCGGGGTCTGTAGCTGAGCCGGGTTTGGGGATACGCTTTCTGAACCTTATTTTGAAATGGATGCTGATCTGGTGCATAGGATCTGGATATTCTCCAAGCTTCCTCTCCCTAGTGCTTTAAAGCCCAGCCCTTCTGCACCGGCTGCCTTCGGAGAAGCCTGGTGAAGAAAATTAGCATTTTAGATAAATATTTTTAACACTACACGAGATCGTTTCTGAGCTTCCTGCGCTCCCTTGCAACAGGCAGGTGTCAGAAGGAGGATTGGCTCTGAAGCCTCGCCGGCTCGGAGGAGCAAATACCGAAATTTGAAGCCCCAGAGCTGCTTGCAGCGGCCCTGCCGAACCCCTCAGCTCCAGGAGCAAGCCCTTGGAGCTGCCCCCCTCCCCTGCTCCCCCTCTCTGCCCTTCTTTTTTGTTTACCGTGTACCACGCCCGCGGGGTTTGTTTATTATTTTTCCAGGTAGAGTAGTTCTTTGTATATAAATGACTGGAAAAAAAAAGAAAAAAAAAAGAAAAAAAAGAAAGAATTGTATGATAAGTAAGACAGAGCCACCTAGTTTTGTACCTATTGTGTTTAACTGATGTGAGCTCAGCGACAAGCCGCTCTCTCTATTTTGGTCTTCGTGACGTTATACTCCGCAGAAATGAGCAAATATGATGACAAATAAAAAAATATAGAGATAATATAGATTGTACATAAGCTGCCTCTGCGTGGTGGTGTCGGCGTGCCTGACTGCTCTGAGCCAATTTAACGTTTTTGCCCGGTTTCAGGGACTGAGATTTTTCCAGTCTTGTCCCCAGAGCGCCCAGCTCCTGGTCAATGGGAAAGGGAAACTCTCTGATTTTGCTGATTTGAAGAGGGACGATGCATCCGAGAGAGAAAAGCGTCTCCAAACATCCAGCAGCGAACCTGCAAAGCCTTGTACACCGGGATTTAGTTACGGGAGAAGAGGAGGAGCAACACCCGAGAGTACAAAGTAGCATTGGTTTGGAAGTCATGAGCTGTGCCCCATCCCAAATCTTTTTGGGGCATAGTTTCTTGAACGTGTCCTTTAGCAAAGCTGAGGATCTCAGAGCCACAGCTGGAGCCTGAGGTTCAGGAATGACCAAACACACTCATTTTGGAAAAAAAAAAAAAACAACAAACTTGCTTTATTCGTAAAGTCTACAAAATACAGAGGAGTCGGGTAGGACACATACTGTAAGTCAGAAAATAAATAAGTATTTTTTTATTTTTTGCTCTATATAAGTATAAGATAAAATGTGATTTGCATATATAAAATATAAAGTACGGCTCTGTACCAACATCCTGGCTGTGCCGAGCGGCGGAATGGCAAAGAGGACGTGAAAAATAACTTACGGTCGTGCAATAAATAAACCCAAGAGGAGTCGGGGTGTGGGGGGCGGGGGGGACTCTATAACCACCGTGCCCTCCCCCGCGAGCGGCGGGCACCTCGTTTTGGGGAGGGATGGAGGCTGCAGCCGAGGCGGCTGGCGTGGCGTGGCGTGGCGATACCCCGGCCGGGGCTGAAAAGGGCGATCACAGGGGGTGGCAGAGGCCACGCGGGGTGCCTGCCTCCCCGCTGCTCATCAAACCCAGCTCTGCTCCGGCTTTGAAGCCTGCTGAAGAGCCCTTTGGTCCCTGCCGGTGTCCAAGCTGGAGGAAAAACCCCAAAGGGAGGTGTGCCTGCTGCCGGCGGGGCGGCTCCCAGGAGCAGGGATGCTCTGTGCCCTGGCTCCCCACCTCCACCTCTCCCTGCGAGTCTCGCAGCCTCGATTCCTGCTCCCGGAGGCCAGGACGGCCTCTCCGTGTGCTTTATGGCCCACGGGGAGCACGCGCTGGGCTTGGCGTGGCCATCCGAGCTGGCCTGCGCCGAGCCAAACAGCGTTTTTATCGCCGCTCCAGCTGCCTCCGCTTCCTTCCTGCCCGCGCTGCTGCCTTTCGGAGACGCCCGGCCGGGCCGAGCGTCCCGCGGGCAGGAAGAGGCGTGAAGGATGTGCGTGATGGGGACAGAAAACAGCGCCTCTGCTTCTCCCCTGCGCGGCCAACAGCCTCTGAGCCCCTCGCGCCCCCTGCCCGAAGGACCCCTCCCCGCCGTCCCCATCACCTCCAGGCTCCCCACCCGCACCCAGGCACCAACCTGCAGCCACTTTCTCTCCCCCTCTGACCTGCCACCTTCCCTCGCCACCTCCAGCCCGTCTCACGGGGCCGATCCCGGCCCTTCCCATCTTTTTTTCCATCCGCCAAACTCTCTCTCTCTCTTTCTCTCTCCCCATTTCCCTCCCCGGCACGTGCTCCTGGGAGCGCAATTCCCGTGCGCTCGGCTCTCCCGCTTCCTCCCCCCACCCCCCAAAAAAAAAAAAAAAAAAAAAAAAAAAGGGGCATTTTCCTGCCAGCTTGGAGCCGTGGGACGTTCCCCTGCCTCCAGCCGCCTGGGCTCATCCCCTCCTGCACGCACCCAGCGGGGAGAGGGGTGCCGGGACCGGGGGGCTGCAGCAGGGGACGGCACTGCGGGGTGGTGACGGGTTTCGGGAGCCACCGCTGCCTCCACGGGGGTCCCCCATGGGGTCCTGCCCACCCCAGCACACGCGCGGTGGCAGCTCCCCATCCTCAGGAGAGCTGACCCGGCAAGAGCGGGAGGATTTTGGGGCCATGTCCGAGCAGAGGAGAGGTCAGGGAGGGCTTAGAGGCAACCCTTGAGTCGATCCGTGGGGGAAAGCACCCCGGGGGCCACGGAGGGGGGTCCGTGCCCGGCCGGGGGGGACGGGGGGAGGCCGGCACTAGGAGTAGGCGGCCTGGTTGGTGCCGGACTTGACGATGGTGATGACGCTGGCGGTGGCCACCTTGGCGGGGGGCCCGTGGGCGGCCACGGTGCGGGCGAAGCCCTGCAGGGCCTCGTACTTGCCGCGCAGGGTGTCGAGCTCCAGGCGCATGGCGGCGTTCTCCCGGGCCAGCTTGTCCACCTCCCACTCCAGCTCCATCTTCTGCTTCTGCAGCTCTTCCTTCTGGCAGACGCGCTTCACCCGGCAGCTGGCGGCGTAGCCCCGGTTCTTCAGCGTCCGCCGCCGCTGCTTCAGCCGCGCCACCTCCTCCTTGGAGAGGCCCCGCAGGTGGTGGTTGAGCTCCCGCACCGACAGCCCCATCAGCTCCTCATCCGACAGCAGCGGCGTGTTCTCCCCCAGCTCCCGCTTCACCTGGGGGGGGGAAAAGGGGGCGGCCGCGTGAGACCCCCACCCCGATAATACACCCCCCAAAAGCCCCCCGGTCTTCCCCCCTCGCCGCTCACCTTCAGCGCCTTGCTGGAGAGCCCGTCCGCAGCCATGGTCGCCCCGTGCCAGCCCTGCCAAGAGCCGAGAGGAGAGCCCGTTACCGCCTGCCCTGCGCCCAGGGGTGACACCGAGCCTCCCCGTCCCACACCCAGCCATAAAACCTCCCCGTCCCATGCGGAAAGTCCATATTAAGGCCAACAACAGCAGGCTCCCCGTCCCCCTTCGCCCCCGTCCCCCTTCACCCCCGTCCCCCTTCGCCCCCGTCCCCCTTCGCCCCCGTCCCCCTTCGCCCCCGTCCCCCTTCGCCCCCGTCCCCCTTCGCCCCCGTCCCCCTTCGCCCCCGTCCCCCTTCGCCCCACCGCGGGGATGCCGTGCCGTGGGGACCCCCCGCGCACCCCAATCTTGCCTCGGGGGGGCCGGGCCTCCTCCTGGGGAGGGCAGCGGGGCCGAGGTCGGCCCCATACCTGTCGGGAAGCAGAAGCGGGGGCACCGGGCTGGGTACGAGTGGGGTCGCCCCATGGGGAAGGGGGGCGAAGGGTGGGGGCCGAGCCAGCGTCTCCCCGTGGTTCAGCAGCGACGGGGGGGGGGGGGCACCCGAAAGCCACCCGCACTCTGCCCGCCCCCTTTTTTTTTTTAAATAAATATTATTTTTTTGTTGAATATGCCCCCGGCCCTACAAAAGGAGGGCGCTGCCTGCCCCGAGCGGCCGGGGAAGGCCGAGGTACCCCCCAAAAACGCCGAGGAAGCCGCGGAGGGGCCCGGAGGAAGGCTCGGGGCTGGAGGGGCAGGGGGCGGCTGATGCAATCGGGGCCGGGCAGGGCGAGACGCGGGGCCGGGAGGGACCCGAGGGCTCCCGGCAGGGCTCGGCCACCTCCCCCCCGAGCCCGGCCGGCCGGTAGCGAGCCCCCCCCGGCCCCCTGCTCCCCGTGCTTACCGGGAGGAGGCCGCGCTCGTCCCCGTCCCCGCGGCGGGCGGGCGGGGCGCGCTGCGAGCTGCCCGCGATTACTCACCCGCGGATTCCTTTCATTCATAAAAACACAGTCATGCGCTGACGTCACCCCCCCTTGGCCCCGCCCCTTTTCCCTTCACCAACATGGCGCCCGCCCCTCCCTCTCCCTTCCCTTCCCCTTCGCCCCGCCCTTCTTCCCCCGCCCCATTGGCTCCTCCCCGCGCCCCGCGCCGCCCATTGGCTGGAAGGAGGGGAGGGGCGGCGCTGATTGGTCCGCCCCGCCGGGGGCGCCGCTCCGCTGTGGCGCCGCCATGCAGTTCCTGGGCCGGCTGGTCAGCACCCTGAGCGGCGTGGCCCAGGCGCTGGGCAGCCCGCACCGCGTCAGGGAGGTGCCCGCCGCCGAGTACGGGCCCGGCCGCTGCCCCCTGAGGCAGGAGGGCCGGCTGCGCCTCTACGGGCCCGGGCCCGGCCGCTCGTGGGACTGCGTGCTGCTCTGCCCGCACAGCCCGCAGCTCGCCCTGAGGTACGCGCCCCAAACGGGACCCGAAAGGGGAAAGCGGCCCCAAACGGCTCCAGGCCCTAAAATGGAGCCGGGTCCCAAAAGGGAGCTTGGCCCCCAAAATGGCTCCAGGCCCTAAAATGGAGCTGGGCCCCCAAAAGGGTGCCAGGCCCGAAAATGGTTGCAGACCCCAAAAGGGAACCCGACCCCAAAATGGTCCTGGGCCCCAAAGTGGCTCTGGGCCCCCAAAATGGCTCCAGGACCTCAAAAGGGAGCCAGGCCCTAAAATGGAATTGGGCCCCCCAAATGGCTCCAGGGCCCCAAAAGGGCACCAGGCCCCCAGAATGGCCCTGGGCCCCAAAATGGAACTGGGCCCCTAAAAGGGAGCTGGACCTCAAAATGGTCCTTGGACCCCAAAACGGAACCAGGCCCCAAAATGGAACTGGGTCCCCAAAAGGGAACTGGCCCTTAAAAGGGAGCCAGGCCCCAAAATACCTCTGGACCCCAAAAATGGACCTGGCCCCCAAAATGGCTCTGGGTCCCCAAAAGGGAACTGGGGCTCAAAATGGCTCCAGGGCCCCAAAAGGGAAACGGACCCCAAAATAGTCCTGGGCCCCAAAAGGGAGCCAGGCCCTAAAATGGAAGTGGGCTCCCAAAATGGAGCCAGACCCCAAAATGGCCCTTGGCCCCAAAATAGAACTGGGCCCCCAAAAGGGAATGGGACCCCAAAATGGCTCTGGGCCCCCAAAAGGGAGCCAGACCCCAAAAGGGAACCAGGCCCTAAAATGGCCCTGGACCCCAAAAGGGAGCCGGGGCCCAAAATAGCTCCAGGCCCCAAAATGGTCCAGGCCCCCAGAATGGAGCTGGGTCCCCAAAAGGGAACCAGGCCCTAAAATGGCTCTGGGCCCCAAAAAGGGAACCAGGCCCCCAAATGGCTCCAGACCCCAAAAGGGAGCCAGACCCCAAAATGGCTCAAGACCCCAAAAGAGAACCAGGCCCAAAATGGCCCTGGACCCCAAAAGAGAATCGGGCCCTAAAATGTCTCCAGGCCCCTAAACAACCCCAGGGTCTGCAGGTGGGGAGCATTTGGGGCTGCAACCCGTGGTTTTGGGGTCTCCGTCCCCCTCTCTCCCCCTGCGCAGGCTGTTCCAGCTGGACGAGGAGGCGGAGGCCCTGCAGCTCTTCCAGCACTACGCCGGGCACCTGCGGCCCTTCTACGAGAGTTCCCCCGAGCCGCTGACCCCGGAGCTCCTGCAGCAGCTCTGCGACTGCCTGCGCGGCCACCCCGCCTGGTCCCCGGCGCACGTGGCGGTGGAGCTGGGCCTCCTCGAGGCTTTTCGGCACAACGGGGTGCTGGGGTGAGCCCGGGGGGGTTTGGCTGCTTCGGGATCGGCTTTCGGGGTGGCTGTGTCACCTCTTCCTGTTCTCTTGCAGCTGCGTGAACAGCCCCGACGGCGAGGATGGCTGCACCCCGCTGCACCTGGCGTGCCGCCGGGGCGACGTGGCCTGCCTGCTGGAGCTGCTCGAGTGCCGGGCGCGGGTGGACGTCGCCGACCGCCGCGGGGAGACGGTTTTCCACTACGCCGTGCGAGGCCACAACCCCCAGGTCGTCGAGGTGGGAGCGGGGACCGGGACCGGGACGATCGATCGGGGATGGTTTAGGGTTTTTGTATTAAAAACGTATCCTCTTCCCGCGTTCCTCTGATTTTGGCGACTTGGCTTGCTGAAGAAATACTTTCAGTTCCGAGCAGTCTGCTGTTTGTTTCTCTTTCTCTTTTGATTCCTCTCTAAACCAAAGAAAACAAAGTGAATTCCTGCTTTTCTCGCGTGCCGCAGGACTTTTAGGGTTTCCACGGCTGGGTGGGGTGGGGAGAAAATCAGGCAGCTTGGGAAACGCGAAAAACCTTGACTCTGTGCCCTCCTTCTGAGGGGGAAAAAATACAGGAGTGCTTCAGCTGTCAAAGAGGATGGACCGTAGCATCATGAGGAGCCCTGTCCGTGGAGCTTCCACGCCTCGTCTGCCTTTGATTTATTTATTGCTTCCTTTTCCCAGATCCTGGGCAAAACCCCGACGGTTGTCCTGGACCACCTGAGCCACGAAGGGCTGACCCCTCTGCACCTCGCCTGTCAGCTGGGCAAAGAGGACATGGTTCGGGCCCTGCTGAAATGCCAGGCCAGCTGCGGCGTCGTGGGGACGCTGGGCTACCCCATCCACACGGCTCTCAAGTACTCCCACAAGGGGTAAGGAACTACCCGGGCTGCCAGAGCTGTGCTTTTCCTGCAGTTTGGGGCCCTGGCTGCTCGCTTTGGGTTGTCCCAGACCGGACGATCTGCCGAGGGCATCACCGAGCTGGCAGAAGAGCAGCGGGGGGCTGGTGTGGAAGAAAGAGACCCGTTCAGAAAAAAAAAGGTTTTCCCTGAATTTATCTCCAGGTATCACTTGGTGTGATATAATGAGAGAGGCACACACAAAAGAAAAGGAAAAAAAAGAGTTTGTGTAATACTTTCTCAGGATGAGCTGCGAGGAGGTGACTTACTGATGCTTAAACACTTATTAACTGCTGTACCTCTGCCTTCCTGTCTTTGGCTGCTTTGATCCTACTCAGCTTTCATTCCAAAGCGTTGTTATTTCCGTCTCCCGTGGGCAAAGGTACTCCTGACCCTTAATTAACACTCTCTGAATCAGGAGATGCAATATTTACTTCCTGTTCTCTTTTTTTTTTTTTTTTTTTCAGGGAGAAATTTGGTTCTCTTTGTGCTTTCTAATGCTTATTTTCGTGGCGTCCAAGCCCTCCAGAAGGGGCCCTCAACAACGACCGCTGCTAGCTGCTCCACGATTTGGGATTGGGAAGGGATCATCCTGCTGTAGGGTTTCCTGAAAGGCTCTGTGCTTGGGCTGGGCATCTGGCATCTCAATTCCTCATCTCCTTGCCTTCACCAGGTGTGCCCAGGCCATCCTGGAGGTGGATGCCAGCCAGGTCCGCTCCAGGGACCCGCGCCACAACGCCACCCCACTGCACTGGGCGAAGAAGGCAGAGGTAAATAGAGGCAGCCCGTGGCTGCTGGGCTGATTGAAGCCGTTTGGTTCTCTCTGCTCTCCTCTGACCGGTGCCGTTTGCTGCAGGGAGCAGCGGAGCCTTCAGATAGAAAAAAAATATATATAATAATAATCCCAAACTTGGCACGCTTGTCCCAGTAATTCAGCCCTTGTGAAACTGCCAGCTCGTCCCTTTTCCCTGCTTATTGTGAAACTGCACCACTGTCGTTGAAGCACAATTACCCCTGGGGGGAGCTCTCTTCTCGTTATCTCCCAGTTTAATGAGAGGAGGCAGACCGGTGCATTAAACCATGAGGGGAGCGTGAGGTAGGCGCAGGGTCATGGTACGTAGGTTAGAGATACCCCGATGAGTGGTGTGATAAGCTGGAGCACCTGCGAGGCGTTTGTTTTAAGCAGAGAACATTGAACATTTCAATGGAAGGACCATGAAACTTTGTCTTGCAAGGAGGAGAAGGTTAAAAAAAAAAAAAAAAAAAAAAAAAAAGCAAATTTCTTCCCTCCAGTCTGCAAGGATTAGGGACTGTGTTTCTCCATCGCCACCAGCCAGTCGTTACGCTTGCATCTAAGCCCCAAAACATCCAGAAGCTGTAGCCAGATTGCGAAACCATCAAATAATTTTGAGGTAGAAGGTAGAGAAACCCCATGTCCAGCACCTGGGACGATGCAGCTGGCTCCTGCCGTGCCCAGGCGAAGGCTTGCTCCTCTCCATGCGCTTGCCTGGCTCGTGTGAGCACTCAGACAGTTGTCCTCACGATTTCTTTCTCTTTCCTTCACCTGGAACACGCACGCTCGGGCTCAGATGACGCAGCTGCTGCTGAAGTACGGCTCCGAGGTGAACGTGAGCAGCCGGACAGCCGACATGGCCCTGCACATCGCCGTCAGGAGGGGCCGCTTTGACTGCGCCATGGTGCTGCTGACGCACGGGGCCAACACCAACGCCAGGGGCCAGGATGGCAACACGCCGCTGCACCTGGCCATGAAGGTGAGGTTGTGGGGCAATCCTCCTGGGCGCTTTGGCTGAGGGGAAGAGGAGGGAGGGAACGAGAGGTGCGGCTGAGGGGAGCACGGCTTTTGACTGAGCTTTCCCTTGGCTCCTAGCACGACCACCTGGATATGATCAAAGCAATCGTTGTCTTTGGAGGAGATGTGGAGATCCCCAATGATTTCGGGGAGACGCCGGGGCTGTTGGCAGCCCGGAGCAGCAAAGGTGAGGGAGCACCAGAAACCAGCGTAACATCTCCCCTTGTTGGCTAAAACCTGCATCTTGGAGAGGTGAAAACCCACCAGGCGTAGGCAGTGCTTCTCCAAAACGCTTTCCCAGCTTCTAGTTGCTCACAGGACTGGCCCTTGCTAAGCTAGTGGCATAGGCTTTGTGTGAATAGCCCGTGATGAATTTCTCCTCTATGAGACAGAGAAGCAAGAGGAAAAGCTGGCACGCACCCCCCCCCTTCCTCACGCCGTGGTGCTGGGCACTGCGGACTCACAGCGGGATGGGAATCCTACTGAGCTGCCCAGGTGTCAGCAGGCACAGGCACGGCAAGGAGCGTGCGGCACAAACCCTTCGAGCTGCATGGCACTGGCCGCGCCGGCTGCGCGCAGGGCAGGTTCAGGACGTGCTTTCCTCTCCCCCTGGGTTACCCCAGAGGTTTCCTGCGGGTGACGGCTGCCGTGAATTTTGCAGACTTCCCCCTTCCCCCGGTGTGTGCGTGCACTGATTCTCTTTCTGCTCTGTGACTCCCCCTGCGTCACCTAAGGTGCGAACCGGAAAGTGCTCTTAGACCTGCTGCAAACTGTAGGGACGCAGCGCTGCCACCCACCCACCCCCAGCTCCCAAAGCCTGCCACCATCCGACGCCTCCTTCTTCCTGGAAGGCCCGTCTTCCCCGCGGAGCAGCTTCAACAGTTTAGGTAAAGCCTTCCCTGGCCCTCCCTCGCTGTCCTCTTTCCTAGCTTCAGACTTTGGGGCAGCCCATGCTCTGGGGGCTCTCCTGGCTCTCACTTTCTGGCCACTCTGTCCTCGTCCAGCTGGACCCAGGCTCTTTTCTCTGCTTTCCCTGTGTGTGTACTCTATAAATTCCTGATTTATGGACCTGACACAGCGCAGCTCTGCGTGGAGGAAAGGGAAGGCTGTTCCCCTCACCCTTCTGGAAGAGGTGTAGGGCTTGTTTGCTTATGTGCAGTCATGCACAGAAGGGGAGGCACTTGCTGGTTCATCTGAAGGACATCCCAGTGGGCAAAAGGATGTTGAAGTGGCACTTGTTCAGGTCTCAGGGGCCAGTAGTTGGGAGAGGGAAGGGAGGAGGCCAGGGATAAGTGATGCTGGGTACAGGATTTGCGTTATCCGTAGGAAGAGCCAACCTCAGGACGTGAGCTCTGTACTGCCCAGGCTGAGTATGTCAAGATTTCACCCTCTGGGGAGCTACAGAGGCAGCAGGGGGTGTCACAGAGCAGGCAGTGGGTGAGCTGGCTTGGAGGGAGGATCTGACACCATGATGAGGGCGTGCAGGGAGGTGACAGCTGCCTGTGGTCCACTTTCCCTCTGGAAATTGTGGTTTTCATCACAAAGGCCTTCCTGTAGGGCTAGAGGACAACCCCTCTCAGGTTCTCTGTGTCACAAGTCCCACTGGATGGAGGCCTCAGGACTTCCCACCACAGCCTTGTGGCGGTGTCCCACCAAATTTCAGCTCTCTTACCCTTTTCCAGCACGGACTCTGGCTCTCGAAGAAACTCCTCGCCCTGTTCTCCACCATCCACAGCTGCCTTCCAGCCGGGGTGCTGGCAGCAGCATTTAACCTCTCCTCCCCGTGTTCTTCTTTTGGTTTCGCAGGCTGCCTCCTCACCTAGGCTGGATTGCTGCCCTGGGTTTACATCAGCCGAGGGGTAATAACGAGCTAACGAGCCCTCCCGTCCCCAGACCTCTCCTGCTTAGGTTACCTCGCAGGAGTAGATTTAGGTTTTATCTCCTGGCTTGCAGTAGTGGGCGTGCTGCTAGGCTCTGACTCCTCTCTCACCCGTGGTGCTCAACGTCTGCTTCTACAAATCTTTTGTCTGTGCCAGCAAACCTCCAGCTGCCTGCTCTGGAGAATTGGGTTTCTCCTCTTCGGTGTGGGGTTTGTTTTGGGGGGTACCTGGTGGTTACGGGTAAGATGGTTTGTGTTTCCTGCAGGGAGCTTCGACTGGGAAGGGCGTTGGATGTTCTCTGTGGTGGAAGTCATTTACCAGAGGGGTGGGAAGTTTGGGTACCCTGGCCGGGTTTTTTGGGGACAGAGAGAAAGTAGGAAGAATAATTAAAGGCTTTCTAATCGATAGTACCCCTGAGGCACTCGTCAGAGGGTTCGGGTAGCAAATTGGTCTCTCATTTTTTATTTTCCTTCCGTATTCACGGCCCTCTAGGGTACGGGGACCTCCTGTATGCTTCTGCAACACTTGGACAGTTCCTGAAGACGCCGGATGCCGTGGACTCCCCCAGGGAGGGTGGAAGAAGGTGAGTGAGGAATAGCTTCCCTCCAGACCTGCGTGCAAATTGAAGGCGAACGTCACCCTGAGGAAGAGACGGGATGGTTTCCCGTCCCCAGGGCCAGGATCCGAGCTCTGTGAGCTGTGTCTGTCCCTCTGCAGTTACGACCGCCTCCTGTGCCTGGACGGAGGGGGCATCCGGGGCCTGGTGCTCATCCAGCTCCTGCTGGCGATCGAAAAGGCCGCGGGGCGACCCATTCGGGAGATTTTCGACTGGATCGCAGGGACCAGCACCGGGGGCATCTTGGCCTTGGCTATTGTACACGGTGAGGCAAAGAACGGGCTCGTTCTCACTCCTCTGGGTGGAAGGGATGTGGGGTGGGAGCTGCCTCTCTGGGAGTCCTGCCTGAGATTTGCCCTCCCTACCTGGGGAGGGAAGGTGTGTCCATCAACGAAGGAAAATCCAGACCCGTTTTCGCTCTTGCTTCATCGTGTCACCTGGTCTGGATTTTGGGGAGGTGCATGGTGGCGGAGTGCAACATTCTGCTCTTCCCACTCTCCCCAAAGCGGTTTTACAGCAAGATCAGCCCTTGGCAGCAGTGGGAAACTCAGCTCCAGCTTTGCCTTTCCTCTTCAACCCTTCCCAATTGCGCTGCTGGTGTCCGGGCAGCCTGGGAAGGGGACGGGGTTGGGGGTGAGGCCTCCCCCCACCCTCTGCTCCTGGAAAATCCAGGCTCTGACGTGCTGTCTGTGCTCAGGGAAGCCCATGGACTACATGCGCTGCCTGTACTTCCACATGAAGGACATGGTGTTCCGGGGCTCTCGGCCCTACGAGTCGGAGCCCCTGGACGAGTTCCTGAAGAAGGAGTTTGGGGAAAACACCAAAATGACAGATGTCCAAAAACCCAAGTAAGTCCTGCTTGGGGCTGTGCTGCTGGCTCTCTTGGGGAACGCTCTGGAGGCCACGTGGCACGTTTGGCATCTCCTATGAGCAGAGAACCTGTGATGGGGAGACCACAGAAGCCAAAACCACGTATTTTTTTTTTCCATTTTACCCTTAGCTGTCTTCTCCTTTTCCCCAGAGTTATTGTGACGGGGACGTTGTGTGACCGGCAGCCAGCTGAGCTCCACCTCTTCAGGAATTACCCTGTCCCAGAGACAAAAGTCTCCACTGAATATAAAACAACCGCGTCTTTCAAACCACTCACTCGGCCAGAAGGTAAATTTGGGCACCAGCTGTGCCTCGTGAAGAGGGGATGCTCCTCGCACGAAGGAGAGCTGCTGAAAGAGGCACGTCTGCTCCTCTTTCTCCCTGCAGACCAGCTGGTTTGGCGTGCTGCTCGCTGCAGCGGGGCGGCTCCCACCTATTTCAGGCCCATCGGGCGCTTTTTGGACGGCGGGCTGCTGGCAAACAACCCGACCCTCGACGCCATGGCGGAGATCCACGAGTACAACAAGTCTCTGATCAAGAAGGTGAGGGAAATCCTGGCCTTGAAGCAAGAACTTCCAACAGACTGTTGAGAAATTAATATTTCGCCTTCATGGTGTGTTCCTGCAAATAAATCTTTTATTTTCTCCGCAGGGTCAGAGGCAGAAAGTGAGAAAGTTGGGGCTGGTGGTCTCCCTGGGGACAGGGAAGCCTCCACAGGTCCCGGTGAGCTCTGTGGATGTCTTCCGCCCCTCCAACCCCTGGGAGCTGGCAAAGACCGTGTTTGGGGCCAGGGAGCTCGGCAAGATGGTGGTGGATTGTGTGAGTACTGGCAGGAGGGGAAGGGCCTCGGGGTTGCTTTCAGAGAGGGAGCAGAGGTTTCCAGTCTTCAGCTTCTTCCTTTTGGAAGAAAACTGAATTTTCCTTGGAATTGTTACACCCACGGCCGATTCAAGGAATGGGGGTAAGGGGTAGCTTAAAAATTGTGCGAGCACAGCAGGTCTGAATCCATCTCTTCCTGTTTGGCATTTGGAGAGGTGCAGTTCTTGCAGCTGAAAGGAGCTGAGGTCAGGACGGTGGCCAGTGACTCCTAGGAATACTTGCAAGCGTGAGTTTGTAGAACTGGAAGCTTTCCAGGGAGCACGGGTTATCATCTGAGCAATGCAGACCAAAAAAATGATGCTTCAGCGTGACAGCAAGTCATTTTTCTTAAGAAGAGCTTTATTATCCCCACGAGAGCAATTAGCAAGTGGTTGAGAAGTGGGAGCTTTGCTAATAAGGAGCAGCAGCTCAGAGCTGTGGCTAGGAGCGTGCGAGAGGCGGATGATTTTGCATGCTTCCGGAAGAAGCTCGTTAGATGTTATGCATGAATAGGTTCCAGAGGAATGAAAGCTGGAAGGATCAGACTTGAGGGCCTGACTGTGATCTTGATAACGTGGCTTTATCTCTTCTTAGCTCCCTAAAGCCTGGAGATACCTGGGGAGGCCTCTCTGTCTCTGCTGTCTTTTCTTTCAGTTGTCCCAGGATAGCACAGAAAGCCTGCGATAATCACAGGCTCTGCTGGTACCGGGTTGTGGAGTAGAAATGGGTAGAGATGAAGTCCCAAAGAGGCATCCTGGGGATGTTCGTATGGGAACTCCCTCTGTGCAGTGACAGGAGGATCTGTAGGGTGCAGTTCCTTGTGTCCCAAGGATCAAGAGCGTTATATTTAGGGGGGAAAAAAAAAGCCGCTCCACTTTTGCTGGTGATCTTTGCCATCCAGGATGCTCTTGCTCCTGGTTTTCCCTTTCCCTCCGTGGCTTGTGCTGTCGAGCTCGGTGCCAGGGAAGCCTCCTGCGGGCAGGGGCCGGGCAGCGTGTCAGTCCTGCCCTAACTGCCGGCCGGTTTCTCCCGCAGTGCACTGACGCAGATGGCCCAGCTGTGGATCGTGCCAGGGCCTGGTGTGAGATGACGGATATCCCTTATTTTCGGTAAGAGCTTCCCTTCTGCTCCCCGCACAGACCTCTTTTTAGCCTCCAGGTCTGGCTGGGGCATGTGTCATCCCAAATCACGTCCCCTCCGGGGGTGTGCCAGCCTAAATCTGTTCCTCTGCCTCCTTCCTAATTCCTCCGTGATACAACGGAGGATGCTGTAGATCAATGAAGGAACGAGCACAGCTTGTCTGGGGTCAGTTACTGGCGTCTGGAGGGTGCTAAAAAGGGTCCTTTGAGGATGTGAACCTCATCCTGCCCCATTCCACCTCGGGGCACTGCATGGTGTGTTTTGAGACTCGTGTCTTAAATGCAGCGAGAGCTGAACCGTGGCTCAGCAAGGAGTGCAGCTGGGCTTTGAAAGTGTAGGGGAAAGGCCCCCAGCCTGCAATTTTCCCAAATAAGGGGAACCAAACAGCCCAGGAAGCAGCAGCCGGGTTCTGCTGCCAGCCTGGTGCTTGGGATGCTCGCTGCCTTCGCGTCTGTGCCCTGCTGGTGATGATATCTTGGTGTCTGCAGGCTCAGCCCTCAGCTGCACACGGAGGTGATGCTGGACGAGGTGAACGACGCGGTGCTGGTGGACGCCCTGTGGGACACCCAGCTCTACATCTACCAGCAGCGGGAGCAGCTGGAGCGCCTGGTGCGGGACCTCTGCCGGTGACTGGCCTGGAGGTGGCCCCTCCTGCAGCCCCGGGGCAAGGAGCAGCAGATGCCCAAACGGCTCAGGCTTTGCCCCAAATGTTGAGGTTGGGGGGTGGGAGGGATTGCTATTAGTACTAATTAGAAATTAATCCTATTTAATAGACAACAGTGCACATATATTGCGGGACAGCTCTGAAATACTGACAGTTCTTGGACTACAGCCCCATCTCCACTACTCTGCTTGGTTTTGCTGCCCTGCTCCCTGACCCTAAAGCCCTTCCCAGGAGCCAGAGCCCCCACCTACACCCCGAGCTGGAGCAGCTGGAGCCCGGCTCCTGTCTGTGCAGCACCCCCAGTGACAAAGCACCGCGCACCTTCCTGCATCACAGAACGGGCCAACGCCAGATAAAGCCCCAAGGATTGCTTTCCCTGCTGGGACCGAGCTGGTTCTGAGTATAGGGTGGGGAAAGGGATCCTTTGCTCGACACTCCTGGCTTGGAGGGAGGCAGAAACTCTGCAGCCTTCTGCGGTAGAGAGATGGAAAATACTGTGACTGGCACTGGGGAGAAGGGGGAACCCTTCCTGAACCAGTTGCCACCTGTAACGCCCTCCCCTTTTCCCTCCAGAGGTGCCTGAGGTTCTGACAGCACCTCTGGTGGGAGCAGACCCCCCCCCAGGGGCTTTTTTGTGTCCCCTGGCTTGCTGTGACTGTCTGCTCGAGGGCTGGGATGTGAAAACCTGCCTCGTCTCGTGGCAAGCTCAAGACGAGGGATAACAGCAGAGGGATTTTCTCTGTGTTAGCGTGCAATCGAACCTGAGCTCAGGTCCCACCAAAGCAACTGACCCTGTGGCAATTGGGATTTGTCGTTTTTACTGCTGGAAATCCCGTCGTGACTGCTGTACTAAGTGTTTCTGTAGCAAACTTTGTGTATTTATACATGACGTATGTATCCCTTGGAAGTTCTGAGAATTAACCTGAAAAACTGACTTCTTCAGCTGCCGGTACGAACAAAAACTAACATGGCTTGAAATAAAGAGAAGCTAAGATTCGGTTCTGCTCCGTGTGATGTGCTCCGTGTTTTGTGCCTCTGCGTCCTACGCCATCCCACGGGGGGCTGAGCGTGCAGTCCCACAGTTAGGAAATGACAAATTGGGCTCGTGGGGATGCAGAGCTCTTCCCTTCGCATGGGCTGAGGAGGTGAATCGTCTCTGAAGCCATGGTGTGAGCCTGCTGGCTGTCCTGGGGACCCGAGGATGCTGCGGTAGCACGGGGAGGCTCCGAGAGCCCCCTCGGAGGGCTGGAGGCTGCAAGGTGTCCTTCTGGCAGGTGGCAGGCTCTGCGGGTGCCGGGGCAGGGGGAGCTGGGTGCCGGGCAGCGATCAATAATTGAAGGAGGCGGTCACATGCCCGTGCTGCCTGCCGCAGGATTCCTCTCCCTCCAGAGTCCGGTTACATCCTGGGATCAAGTTCCAGCCTCCCGGCTGGTGAATTATTAAACCCCCAGCAGCGCCCCGCTCCCTTTGCACCGCGTCCGTGCCTTCCTGCTGTCATACCTCGCTGGGGACAGGCTCTCTCCATCCAGCCAGCTCCGTGGAAAAGAGGCTCCTCTGGACCAGCACAGCTCCTCGCGCTCTCCTCGCCCCTTCCTCCTCTGCAGGAGAGAGAAAAGGCTCCGGAGATGGACCTGTCCTACAGATCCACCATCTCCATCTATAAGGTGAGCGCCGGCACCGCAGGCTGATGCCTCGCTGGGAGGAGAGCTGTTTCCCCACGGAGGCTCCCTGGGGTGGGCAGCTGAGGGCTGGGTCCGTCCCCGGGGGATTTGGGCTGCGTGGTGTGGGTCTGAAGGCAAAGACAGGAAGAAATTGGTGATTTCTGAAGGGTCACACACCGTGGTTGCTGGTAGCGAGCATCAGTTCGGTCAGCTCTTTTCCCCCTTGCTGCCAAGAGCAGTCGGATCCCCCTCACCCTTCCCTGGGCACACGGGTGCTGCAGAGGGGCGGTGAGGGCCGGGAGTAGGGGAAATTCCTTATCCCAGCCTCCAAGCTGCTATCCTGCGAGCAATAAAAACCCTCTGATAAATCCGGCAAATAAAAACAGAGAGGGCGATCCGCGGCAGTCCATCCCTTCCCTTATCAAGCTGCTGAGGCTGGCAGCACACCAGATCGTGGCCGGGATAAAGCCGTGTCGGTGGCTGAGCAATGAGCGGTGGCCTTCACCCAGGCAGGCTCGGGGATAAGGCTGCTCACACGTCCCCTCGCTGTCGCTCCCCTGTCTGCAGCCGCTGTGGAGCACGGGGCCCTAGGAGGAAGGTGACAGCGGCGGGTGACAGCTCGGTGCTCCTTCCCCTCCGGCACTGCTCCTCTCCTGGCTTGCTGGAGGCGACGCAGGGCAGCAGGGAGCTGATTTTGTGCACAGCCGTACATCAGCACAGCGCCTGGGCAAGACCCCAGTCCCTGCTGCACCCAGCCGAGCCACAGCGGGAGGGTGTCCACCTGCTGGGCTCTCTGGGGCACGGGGAAGAGCAAACTTAACGTGCTTTGCCCTGCCTACAGACCATCCTGGAGCAGTTCAACCCCGCTCTGCAGAACCTGGTGTACCTGGGGAACAACTACCTGCGTGCTTTCCATGGTGAGTGGGGTCCTGCCCGGCCCTGGCTCCACATCGTGCTGCGGGAAGGCAGGGCAGACCCTTACTACCCCTCTCCTCTCCACGCAGCACTAGCCAAAGCAGCTGAAGTCTATTTTAAGGCGATTGAGAAGATCGGGGAGCAAGCCCTGCAGAGCTCCACCTCCCACAAGCTGGGTAAGGCTCTCCCACTCCCCATCCTCTGCACCGCGAGGCGCCACCGCTGAAGGTTTTGGCTTTCCCCAGTAGCCGGTCCCTTTCCAGTCCTTGGGGGGAGGAAGACAGATCCCCTAAATGATGTCCCGCAGTGCCAGGCCCTGCTCAAGCAGTAACAATCAAAATTGTTGTGTATCTTTGAACATCCATCCCCTTGGAGAGGACCCTTGGTCATGGAAACGAGTCCCTGTTCAGGCATCCTGCCCTGACAGCTGAAATTTCCATCTTGGAGGAACCATTTTTCTCCTTCTCGCAGCTTTGAGAAGAGCACTCGTCCTGCGATCTCCCAGGCAATAACCGGTGCCCGGGGAGAGGAGGATGAGCTGAGCCCCGGGGAGGAAGGCTGCCAGCCTCCCAGGGTGCAGAGAGCAGCGCCCTGCGATAGCTGGTGGACTTTCACACCCGCCCATCGGCCGCGGTGGCACGCTGCTGCTCTGCCTCCCTGGGCGCACCAGGAAATGGCCGCGGGGTTTTTCCACCCTCTCCCATCTCTCTCTCTCTCTCTCTTTCTCTGAAGGTGAAATCCTGATGCAGATGTCTGACACGCAGAGGCTCCTGACCTCTGATTTGGAAGTGGTGGTGAGTGTTTTTCCTGGGGGGCTGGTGCGAGTTGAGGACAGAAGGGACTTCCCACCCCACAGCTCGCTGGCGTCTGCCCAGTTTGCTCCGTCTTCCTCCCTCTCACGTGCCTGCTGGCAGGTGCTGCCTCCCTGCACGTGGTGGAGGCGTGTTGCAGAGCTGCCACGGCTGGAGCCTGGCTTCATGCCCTTCCCGGTGCTGTTTGCAGGCTGCTGTCACAAGCAAGGGATGCCAACCTCAAGGGCTGGTGGTCTGGGGGGTGCTGGATGCACACCCTGGTCTTTTTTTGGGGGGGCCTGGTGGCAAGAGGGTCACCGGTTCTGTGAGACAACCCAAACCGCAGAGCCTGTAGCACCCTGTGTGGTGACGGGCAGGGGGTGACGGCTCCTTTCGCCTCCTGCAGGCTCAGACCTTCCACGTGGACCTGCTGCAGCACATGGAGAAGAACACCAAAATGGACATGCAGTTCATCAGTGTGAGTGCTGAGACCCCTTCCACGCCTCGGCCCTGTTTGTTTTCCTCTCTCTGCCACCCGAGACACCTTGCTTGAGCTCTTGAGGTGTTTCTTCAGTAGGACTCAGGGGTCTTTCTTACCTTCTTCTTACCTCTCATGGACCAACCCAGCTCCCTAGTGTGGCTTTTTATAAGAGGTTCAGCTGAAGCCTGATTTCAGAGGGGCTCAGGCAGTCAACCACCCACCAGAGCAGGACCATCACAGCATGGACGGGTCTCTGCTTCTCACCGTGCCTGCTTTCTCCCCGGCAGGAGAGCCAGAAGCAGTACGAGCTGGAGTACCGGCGCAGAGCCAGCAACCTGGATAAGTGCATGGCAGCGCTGTGGAGAATGGAGAGGGCCCGTGATAAAAACGTCCGGGAGATGAAGGTGAGAAGTGATTGCAGGAAGGAGACTTGATTTCTCTGAAGCCAGGGGCTGGTTTCTGAGCAGCGCTGCCCTTCCTGATGAGCCAAGGGGTTGTCCCCGCTGTTCAAAAGGCAGCAGGCTTATCTGGAAAGGAGGCACTTCCTTCCCTACAGGGCGCTGCTGACCTGTGGTCCCCAATATTGCAGTGCCTGCCAAGCTCTTGCCTCACTTAGCAAGCCTCGGGGTGCAAGGAGCTGGCCCTTGGCACCCTGCTCTAGCTCCTCTGTGGAGCCCCAGCAGTGCAGTGGGGAGCTGGGGACACAACCCCACACTTCAGTGCCTCCCCTCCCAAATGTGCGCGAGTCTGATGCGGATTTAGGCTTATCTCTTCCTCCTCGTTTCCCCTCGTGGGCCAGGAGAACGTGATGCGGCTGCGCTCGGAGATGCAGGCCTTCATCTCTGAGAGCCAGCGGGAGGCTGAGCTGGAGGAGAAGCGGCGCTACCGCTTCCTGGCCGAAAAGCACCAGATCCTCTACAACACCCTCCTCCAGTTTTACAGCAGGGTACGGCTCCGGGGAGCAAGCTGGGTGGGCATGCGGGGCTGACTCCTCCTGTACCTTCTCTGCCCCATCCACCACCGCCTCTTTTCTCTTTTATCAGGCCCAGGGCATGATCCAGACCAAGGCCCCGCAGTGGAAGGAGCAGCTGGAGGCCAGCCGCAACCCCTCAAACAGCCACACTCAGGGTCTCATGGCAGCCTCGCACAGCCAGGGGTATCTGTCAGGCCGGAGCACCCCCACACACCTGGAGATGGTGAGGAGCACGTGGATGGCCTTCCTGGCCTTCTGGGCTGCAGGGCAAGGCCAGTTTTGGGCTCTCTTGGTGCCTCTCCATGGCCCTTTCCTGGCCAAGATGAGGGAAGGGTGTGTGCTGTGGTGTCTTTTGCTTGACACAGCTTCTGTGGCTACGTGCTCAGCCTCCTTTCCTTCCAGCAGCTCCAGAAACCCCTCGGGGACTTCACTTCTACCATGAGCGGGAACAGATCGAGCATCTTCTCTCAGGAGCCAGATATGAAGATGTCTCCTCAACCAGAGCTCTCCAGGAGGCCGCTGCAGAGGACACCATCGGCCAGTACGACCCATGTCTGGGAGCAGTGCCACGGGGGGACACGGTGGTTGGGCCTCTGGGGGAACAGGGTCGGGCTCGGGGAGGGACCACAACTCTCAGATCACGGGTCCTCGGCCACATCCCTGGGTGTGGTGAGAGGACAATGCACATAGGAGCTGGGGAGGACAGGGCTGAATGAAGGTGAGCTCAGCTTTCAGAGCAGAGTTCATCCAGGGCTCACCTGCTTTTCATTCATCACAAATTTCAGCTGAAAGTCTTAAAAAAAAAAAATGGGACGGGGGAGAGAAAAATGTCACAAACTCTCAATTGCTGCAGCAGGGCCAGGAAGGGGGCTGTCTGCCCGTCATTGCAGCAGGCAGTGCTTGTACCCGAGATGTTTGGCCAAAGAGGGCACAGCACCAGTCCCCTCGAGGTGGCGTGGGTCTTGCAGGAGGATGCTGAGCTCCATCCAGACCCCTCTGATGCCTCCCTGCAGGTTTGCTCCCTACCGGCCGCATCTCCCGCTCCGGTTCCTTCGGCGAGGCCAGCAGCAGCAGCGAGGGCAGGAGGAAGAGCGGGGCGGTGAGGGTGCAGGCCATCGTGCCCCACACGACGGGGACCAACCGCACCCTGCTGCGCTTCGACCCCGGGGATGTTATCATGGTGCTGATGCCAGAAGCACAGAACGGGTGGCTGTATGGCAAGCTGGAGGGCTCGTCCACGTACGTGACACCTTGGTGTAGCTGATGGGCTTGGTGGCCTGCTCGCCACCTCTCCTGTGCCGTGTCCCCAGCCTGCTGGAGCAGGAGAAGTGGTGGGGCAGGGCGAGGGTGGATGTACTGCCTGGGAAGGCTCCAGGGTAGGGGAGCCAGGGACCTGGCGACACCTCCTGGCTTGCACGGCTGAGTGAATCCTGCCGTGGGAGCCAGCTGAGGACTGTGAACTGCAGGAGTTACCTGAGAGGCTTGGTGTTTCTCAGCTCCAACGCAGGCAGGGCATGGAAACTGCTGCACCCAGCGCTTACTGAATTACTACTCCCTGCGGGGCGGCTGGCTGACACCTGTTGGCAAAGCCTGCCCTTTTTCACATGGGATCCGTGCCCCGTGCTCTGCAGGGAAGGTCACTCGGATGAAGACGAGCAAGCACAGTGCCCTTATTTTAGTGGGGTTCTGAGGCACAGCTGCCTTGACTTGGGGAGGAGAGGATTGCCACAGGCTGCCTTGAGTGCTGGCTTTGTCTTCCTTGTATTTGCTCTCAGTCAGAGCTTTTCTTCCTGGATTGTGCCAGTCCTGCTCCCAGGAGCAGTGATTTTGCATAGCCTGTGAGATAAGCAAGTCCTGCGCCAAGCAGGGGTGGGAACACCATGGCTCCGTGGCTTCCCAAGGACTGTCCTGCAATAAATCCATGCTCCACCTAGGGGCGAAAGGAATGCCGAACCCTATCACACGTGGTAGATGCAGCAGCTGGGGTTGGTCGATATCTGGGATGGGTGTAGATAGGTGTGCTGGGCAGCTGGATCTAAACCACAACCCTATGGTTTGCCTGGAGCTCATTTATCTCTGTTTCCGTGGCTTAGATGCGGCTGGTTCCCTGAAGCTTATGTCAAGCCTCTGGATGACGTGAGGGATGTGGAGGAGCCAACCACCAGGTAAGAGGAGGGCAATAGGCCAGGCAGAAGACAAAGTGCCTCATTGTAAGGCTTTCACACCAGCGCCTGTTTTGGGTGCACCCAGCAGAGAGCTGCAATTTGCTGAGAGCCCCACTGTGCGCTGAGATCTCACAGAGTTACCTTAGGTGACTCCACGAACATGTGCAATATTTTCTAAAAGGAGACTGGGCCATTCCAAGCCACATATTTTCTCCAAAGAAATCCCATGGACACGTGTGGCTAACACCGGTGCTTCTCCCCATTCCTTGCTCCTTGGCTATCCCCGTGTTTTCCTCTCTTCTTGCTCAGGTCCTTCCCGCTCCGCAGCAGTCACAGCATGGATGACATCCTGGACCGTCCCAGCGTTTCTTCCTCCAACACTCACTGGCCTGCTGCTGCCCAGGCTGCTGTGCCGAACCCGCCGCCCCCTCCACTGGCTGCCAGCAGCCACCAGAGCGGGCTGGGGACCTTGGCTGGTTCAGGCTCCAAGGTGAGTGCAGGCTGGCGTGTGTGGAGCAGGGCACGTCTTTCCATCAGAGCTGACTTCCAGCCTTTTCTGTGGAGGCCTGTTGAGAACGATGACACACACAGATGTAGTTGTGCGCCCTCGTCCTCTCCTGAGCTAAGGCATCTTGTTAGCACCGGCCTTTCTCAACCAATCTGTCCCCATGCAACCATGTCTTGGTGGCCCCTACAGTCAACTTCATGCATGCAGATCCTTGGTGCCTGAATTTCCTCCCTCAAGGACTGCCTTTGTGCCCCCGCCCTTCTCATTTCTCTCTCTTTTTGCTCACCAGGGCCCCTTCAGTTCACTCCTTTTCTCCATGACCTCCCAGCCTGATTTCTGGTGGCTCCGGGGCAGCACCTCTTTCTGCTAACAGTAGGACCATGGAGTGATCAGGCTGGGCTGGGCGTGGGGTGACCAGCTAACAGAGATGCCATCCTTCTTCTCCCTTCAGTGAATGGGGAGCAGCTTCAGAGGGCTCCTCTTCCAAATTCAAGTAAAGGGTTGGATTAAAATCACAGGTGGGACAGGCAAACAGCTGGAGGTAAAGGCTGAGAGCACTGCCAGTTTGGAGAGTCTTAGAACAAGGAATCTCCAACCCGTAGCTCACAACCGTGGCATACTGGAAAGGAAACCCTCCACTTATGCTGCTTCCAGCTGTAGGGAATTGACTGGTGAGGACAGTCAAAGTTAAAGGTGAGGACAGTGTAAAGTGAGAACCTATGATTAGGAGAAAGAAGAACAGTGCTGCCCTCCGGGTGTTCCTTGCTCAGCCTCAGAAGGCTGGCAAACCTTGTCACGATGCAACATTTAACTTTTTTTTCCCCCTTCATGACCTGCTCTGCGGTTTCAGAAGGCCTCAGGCTGCACAACATGGATGTGAATGGGATCTGCAGCCTATGATCCCAAGGCCACTGGTTTCCAGCCAGCCCCAGGGCTAGGGTGCAGGAATAGACCTGAGACTGAACAATAAAGTGTGTGGAGCACTTAGAGTATGGTGGCAGAGCAATTGAAACTCATTAGAAGTTCAGAAAGGCTCAACCTTGCTCTAAGCTTCTTCCCAAGATATCCTTCTGCTGAGCCAGGAGAAAATAAGTCCCTGTTTGACTTCCCAGCTGGAACACAGATAGCCACACTTGGCTTTCTTGTTTGCCACCAGATACAGAAACTGGTGTGCTTTATAAGGCCATTGCAATTGTCACCGATCCTTCACTATCTGCTGGCCAAAGATAAGGGCCACGGGGCCAAGCTCCATCTTTCTCCACCAGGTTGGTTCACTTTTGAGCAGTATGTGGGGTAGGGTAGGGTACAGCGCTCCAGCTCTCGAGTTCCCTGAAAGCGCAGGAGCGTGAGGGCATTGACAAGAAACTCTTTGCCAGGATGGGTGGGCAACATGAGGGGGCATCTCTGGCTGTGCTGGCAGGGTGCGATGTAGATCAGACTGTCCCTGTTTGCTGTGCTCTTCAGACGTGACTTTTAGGGAATCTGAAGCATCTCCTTTCTTCCCTAAAACAAAGGGAGGTGTCCATAAGGAACCTGTGTAGGGACAACCCCTCACCACAGAAATTGAATGAATGAGTCAGAGCCCTGCTAATAGGACTTAGTCTCCTAACTCACTCATGTGTTTTGTGAAATCTTCCTTTGTGTGTGCAGTGTCCCCTGCCCAACTTTTGTCTCTCCATTCCCCTCCTCACCCCAGATCACTCACTTGCCTTTCTTTTCATTGCAGAAATCAGGAGTATCTGACCAGCCCCCTGAACTCTTTCCACGGTGAGTGAGACGTGGGGTTGCACTCTGGAATTCATCAGATAGGGTGGCATTGTTAGAATACTATTATTATTGGATCTTTTGGGTTATCAAACATGGGAAGAACAGGGAAGTGACTGGAGGAGGCAATGCACAACTCATCTTCCGTAATTTCCCCCTGCGGTCAGGTTGGTGCCTCCATGTTTCAGGCATGGTGCTGTGACCTCTTTCTTCTCCCTGCTTGCTTTGGAGGGTTAGGGTCAGACGTGTAGAGTGCTACCACAACGGACAGACTTAGGCTAGTGTCCTTTCTTTATCATATGGAAGAGTGAGGATGAGGAGAAGCCCTGAGGGGAGCTTGAGGAACCACATAGGAACCTGCAGCAGGGGCTGTTAAAGAGGGAGAAAACACGCTCAGCAGCCAGCCACCTCCTTGGCACGGAGGTGTCGTTCTGGCAACACTGAACAGCCCTTGCTCGGTCAGCAGGTCCCCTGCATGGTCTTTCCAGATTACCTGATGGTTACCTGTCTCCTTTCCCCTTCCAGAGGTACCAACCCCTTTGCCACAGTCAAGCTGCGTCCCACGGTCACCAACGACCGCTCGGCACCCATCATCCGATGAAGAAGCACTGCGGGCAGCCAAGAATTTCAGCAGGGAAGAGGAAGGCATGGCAGTGATGGGCTGCAACCCCAGCAGGGCAGAGACCTCATGCTACCGCCCACAGAGTGACTTTTCCCTATCCCTCCTTTCCCTCTGGGACATGGGGATCCATCTCTCCTGGCTGTCCGGCATGCTGTAGCCAGCAGCACGCCCCTGCTGCTTTCTTGGGATTGCCTCCCCTCCCTTGTGTGATTATTGTACTTGAGTGGGAGAAGCCTGGCGTTACTGATGCTGGTGCCCTGGGAGAGGGGATGCTGATGGTCTGGAAGGAGAAGGACACTTGCTAGACCATTCCTTCGTTGCTGGAAAAATGAACCCCAAAGGGAGGTGGCCACCAGAAAGCTTCCAGCAACGTGGTCCGGCTGAAGGGCTCTCAGCCCCTTTGGCAGCCACGTTCATTGTGGAGGCACCTGCCTTTCCCTGCCTCCATCTGACCTCTTCCCTTGCTGGGCAGCCCCTGGGCACAGCAGGGGGAAGTGATGGATCCCAGAACCACTGCCCTGCTTCTCCACCCGATGTCCCATGGACAAGGCATTTGTAAATAAAACAGAGAACGCTTCTTCCATTGCTGTCCCAGCGGCCAGGCCTTCCCCTCGGTCAGAGGCCACGGGGGGAGGAGGATGTGTGACCCCACCAGCAAGGGGTTGGGGGGCTGCTGGAGCCCCCCATGGAGCCCCCCACCAGCTGGCCCCATGTCTGCTGCCACTGGAGGGCAGCAAAATCCCATTACCCGGCCTCCACCCAAGCCTCCATGCCTGGGTGGGCCTCAGGTGGGAGGACAAGGCCTGGCGGCCATCTTCTCACCCGCCACCATGCCCTAGGTGCAGAGAGGGAGGGAGCGCGAGCGGTGGCCCCGGCCTGAGCCGATTAGCCTTATTAATAGAAATTAAACCCCGGCTGCGAGTGCTGCCAAGCCCCCGTGGGCCCCATGTGTGCCCCGTTCCCTGCCGCCGGGCAGCAGGATGGGGTGTGGGGGCTAAGAGGCTTGGGGGGATTAACATGGGGGCCCCAAAAACCTGCCCCCCCCCAGCCTGCAAGGAAATGGGTTTCCCTGTGTGCAGCTGGGACTGGCTCGTCCCCAGAGGTGGTTGAGTGGCAGCCATGCAGGGGGGCTATTTTGGGGGTTTTAGTGAGCTGCTGGGGGTGTGCTGGATCCAGCCCCGGTGGCTCTTGCAGCTGTGAAGGATGGTGATCACTTGGCTGCTCCAACTCAGCTTCTGTCGCTGCTGGACACGTGCCCCTCAGCCTTGCCCATGCTACTGCAAAACCATGACCATGGGAGAGGCGTTGGGGCTTGGGAAGACTGAAAAACAGCCCCATCCCCAATTTTGCCCCTTAGTGAAGCATGGTCCACTGCTACTCACTTCCCCTGCACCCTCTCTCCCAGCTCAGCCCATCACCAGCACCGCTTCTTCCCCCTTCGTCCCCTCCAAACCTGCCCTGCTCCATGGGGAGAGGCGAGGAGCCCCCCAGGCGGCTGTGGGATTACCGGGGGATTCAGGCAGCCACCTCCTCCCCATTGGCTGGAAAAGCCTCTTAAAAGTGGAGAAGTGCTTTCTGCCCGCTCAGCACCTGCCGGTCTTTGCTGACCTGAAACCGTAAGCAGCCGCTGACCCACATCCACCCTGCCCGCACCCACCTGCAGCAGGCAAAGGGGGGTCCCCTGCGTGGGGCGTCCCCTCCGGCTTGGCCGTGTGGGTGGCTTTGCAGAGGGCGGCATCAGAGTTGGAGGAAAGCAGGCTGAGAGGGGGATTAGCTCTCCAGCGAGGACGTGGCTGCCCCGAAGGAAGGAGCGGGGCACAGGAGACTGCTGCAAGGGTGCTGGGTTCCTGCAGGCATCGCCCCATGCCTTGCTGACGGGGTGCCCGCCATGGAGCAAGGAGCCAGCAGGGCCATCTGACTGGGCACCCTCATCCAGAGCCGGGGAACGCCAGCCAGACCCATCCCCTCACCTCGGGGACTCAGCCTGCGCTCGGGTGGTCATTGCACAGGTCAGTGGCACAGTGGGAAGCGTGCATCTGAGCCAGAAGGACAACTTTTGGCAGATCTTTTCTAATTTATTCTCTAGCAAATGCTTTTCCAAGGTGATGTTGGGCTGGGGAGGCTGGTGGCATGAATCATGACCTTTGCATTTAATTTATTGAACCTTCCCTACCCCATCCATTCTCCATTGAGGCTTCAGGAGACATCCTCGCATTCATGTGGACCCTCCTGGATGCTGGTACTGGTGCAGCTTGCCTGGCACAGCGGGGCTTTGCTGGACATTATCGTGCACCAGCTCTTCTGTGTGCACCCAGGCACCAGCAGTCAAGGCCGATCCTGTAGTGGTCTTTGCCCTCTTGGTCAGGGTTTGTGACTTCTGGTGCCGGTGCAAGTCTTCTCCTAGCATCTACCCGCAGCTTGCTCTGCAGCAGTGCTCACCACGGGCCTGCCTGCATGTGATGCCCAGGGGAAAGGCTGCTGCCTGTGCTGATGAGCTTTTACGGGTGGCTGAATGTACGTGGGATATTTTTAACCACGAATAAAGCTCCTTAACCGGGGAGAAAATAATAGCAAGCTGTAGCATATGCAGAGGCAGGTGCAGGGTACACGGTGTGACCGCCGTGTGCAGCCGTGAGCAGAGGAGCCTGCATATGCACCGCAGTGTTAGGATCGAGGCAGCTCTGAACCGCCTGGCTCAGAGCTGGGATAAAGCCCCAGCCGAGCTGAGCTGCAGCACATTGGCCTTGGAGGGAGCTTCACGGGTGAGCTTCTCTGGTGCACCTCGTCTTCGTCAGCTGGCTTCGAGCTGCACTCAGGTAAATGCCCTTTCCTACCTTGCTGTACAGTTGTGTTGCGGTGAAAAAGTGGCTCCTGTAGGTACCCATCCAGCCCTAGACTTGAGCAGGACCCATATGTATTTGTCTAAAGCTGTCTTCAAAGTCATGTGCTGTTGATTCACCACTGAGAGAAGATACTGCGGAAAGCTCTGAAGGGCATTCCACAGGTAGCCAAATGTTTTCTTGCTAGGAAGATGAGGATGTTTACAGGGAAAAAAAAAAAAAAAAAAAAAAAAAAGGATGAATTGCAGTGGTCTGATTAATTGATTAGGTGTGCAGGACAAGAACAAGAAGAGTGAGGCTGGGAGAGGGGCTCAAAGAAAAAGGATTGGGGTATGCTCTCAATTCATGCCTCTGCCCCCTTCCATGATCCTTGAGACTTGGGCTGGGGGGAGGAGATAGACGGAGCCTGCATTGGCCTTTAGGTTCTGCCTGAACCTGTTAGGGAAGTGCCACCCAGAAGAGCTGCCTCAATCCATGCTCGCAGGCAGGTCCTGCTCCTTTTTCTGTGGCTGGTGGGGTCCTGAAGGTTGGGAGCTCTGCTGCAGGGAGCCGTGGCTGTGGAGGATGCTTGGGTGCTGCCATGATCAAACCCTCCGTCGTCTGTCTAAAACCATTGGCCAAGACTATTTTGTGTCAAAGCACTCGGGTGCAGATGCTTTGTAACACCTGTCTGATGCTACTGGGGAGCAGCTATAATCAAAGATTGGTGATAGTTTTGCGTACAGGTGTGGAAATAAGCCTGAGTGCCCAAGAAACTGAGGGCAGCGGTACGGCTCAGTGCTGGAAGGGATACGGCAGAGACCTGGGACCTAGGGGAGAAATACAAAAAAAAACCACCCACAGCAGCCAAGTGGAGCAAAATTCTTGGGCAGCTTAGGAGTCCTGAGAGCAACTCACAAGACATCCCCTCTAATTCCCTCCTTTTCCCCCCTTCGGCTTTGTTCCGGCCCCTCCGGGTAGGTACAGAGCCCTAATCTCTCTGGCATGCAAATAAACATCATCACCAGTTTGCCGTGCTCTCCCCCTTCACCCATTTCCCAAATCTGGCCCCGTGCAGCAGGGAAGGGAGGGGTAGGGAAGGGAAGGTGAGGGCTGCGTGCTGAGGAAAGCACGGCGAGGTGAGCGGGCCTCTTGTGCCCCACCACTTCTGCCGTGTGGAGGTCCTGGTGGGCTCCCAACTGGGGCAGACCAGAAGGCGAGAGGATCGAAGGCTGTCCCTGGGAGCTGAGAGGGGTTCACATCGCCTGCTGCGCTCTTCTCTTCTTGCAGCACCTGGAGAGCTCGCCTCCCGGCCTGCCTTTCCCCACCCAGGCTAGACGATGGGGAGAGCTGACCCAGAGGAAGGGCAGCTCCCAGCTCCCGTGAAGCCCCCGGATGGCGGCTGGGGCTGGATCGTGCTCTTCGGCTGCTTTGTGATCACTGGCTTCTCCTATGCCTTCCCGAAAGCCGTCAGTGTCTACTTCAAGGAGCTCATGAAAGATTTCCACGTGGGCTACAGTGACACAGCCTGGATCTCCTCCATCATGCTGGCCATGCTCTATGGGACAGGTGATGCTTGGATACGCTTCCCCCTGCCCAGTCTGTGCCTTCCCCTGTCCTGCTAGAGGCCCAGCCCGTCTCCCCAGGGGCTGTCCTCATGGTCACTGGCCTGTGTATCTAAGCAGCCAAGCAGTGATCTCCATCATTGGAGATCATGTTTCGTCTTCCCTGGGTGCCCTGCTTGGGCAAGCTGTCCCTTCCTAGATGTCCTGTTGCCTTCTGGTCTCCTACTCTGTCTCCTCTGCTTCCTTCCAGGACCAGTATGCAGCATCATGGTGAACCAGTTTGGCTGCCGGCCTGTCATGCTCATCGGCGGGCTGCTAGCTTCCTCTGGGATGATCCTGGCATCTTTTACCACCAACATCATCGAGCTTTACCTGACAGCTGGCGTGCTGACAGGTGAGAGGCCCAGGAGCAGGGGGAGCAGACTTCCCTTAGCATTACCATGCCCAGTCATGGCCACTGGGGTGGCATCAGTGTAAAGTGGTGGAGGAGGGGGGAGAAGGTTCCTGTGTAAGGCACAGGTCCTGGCTAAGCATGGCCGCAGTTATCAGAGTCAAATACAGTTCAGGTGGATAGGCCATTAGGCCATCTTTTCCAGGGGCAAGCCAACAAGATGGAGGAGAAGAGGCTTGTAAGGAACACATGAATCAGGACTAGGACAGTCTTGGATGGGTTTCAGCTTGTTCCAAAACACGTCTCATGTCCTTGCACTCCCTCTCTCCCTCCTGGCTCTCACCCCCACGTAGGTCTGGGTATGGCGCTGAACTTCCAGCCCTCACTGATCATGCTGGGCACCTACTTTGACAAGCGTCGGCCTCTTGCCAATGGACTGGCTGCTGCTGGGAGCCCTGTCTTCCTTTCCTCCCTCTCTCCACTGGGGCAGGTGCTGCTGGAGAAGTTTGGTTGGCGAGGAGGGTTCCTCATCATGGGGGGCCTTCTGCTTAACTGCTGCACTTGTGGGGCAGTCATGAGACCCCTGGACATGGGCATGAAGAGAAAGATGGAGAAGACTCAGGACAAGTATGAAGCCAAGGAGATGTTGCCCATAGGAGGGAAGTCAGAGGAGGGCATCAGCACCACAGATGGAACCAAGAAAGCCAAGAAAGCCAAGAAGAAGCCCAAGAAAGGAAAGAAGCTGTTGGATTTTAGCATCTTTTCCAACCGAGGGTTCATCATTTACACCATCTCAAAGTTCATCCTGGTCTTGGGTCTCTTTGTGCCCCCCATATTGCTGGTCAACTACGCCAAGGACACGGGAGTACCGGACACGGAGGCCGCGTTCTTGCTCTCCATCATCGGTTTCATAGACATCTTTGCCCGACCAGCCTGCGGCATGGTGGCGGGGTTGAAGTGGGTCCGTCCCCACGTGGCCTACCTGTTCAGCTTCGCTATGCTCTTCAACGGCCTGACGGACATCTGCAGCGCCAGGGCTAGCAACTACACGGGGCTGGTCATCTTCTGCGTCTTCTTCGGCATCTCCTACGGCATGGTGGGGGCACTGCAGTTCGAGGTGCTGATGGCCATCGTTGGCTCCCAGAAGTTCTCCAGTGCCATCGGGCTGGTCCTGCTTATCGAGGCGTTCGCTGTGCTCATTGGTCCCCCCTCTGCAGGTAGGTCTCATGCTGCGAAACAAAACACAGGTAATTGGTTTTGCTTCTGTTCCATGGTATTGCAGGTATTGGGCATGGGCAAAGTAGATGAATAAAGGCCATATTTCTCAATTTCATATTTCCCTTGGATGCTCTCTGAAGTGAGAGCTCTGGGTCTCACTCCGCTACAACACTGAAGCTGAGCCTGGGCAAGTGATATTTCTCTCTCTGCCTTGCTGAGAGACCTGAGCGATGGCCAGCATAAAGAGTGGCATGGCTTCCAGCACCCCTCAGTCCTCATCAGTGGCACTTCCCTCTCCTTGCTGCGATCCTTATCTCTGCTATGAACATTGCATCAAATCGTGTTACAGGTAGGGTCAGGCACATGCTGCAGGCAAACCTGTGAGAGTCTTCAGTGGGACAAGGCGAGGATGTTTCAGGTTCTCCTTGGTGCCCATGGCATTTTGATTGATGCCATGAATAATGATTTCAGTTCGTGTTGGCCCCAACCCAAGGTGCCATGTTGCTGTCAGTCAAAGCTGCCAAAACAGTGTGTAGATCCACCTGACGCATTTGCTGTTAGTTTTCGTAAGAGGATTAAGAAACTCATGATTTCTACACCATAGTCCCTGTAAGGGACAGTGTAAGTAAGGTCCATCCATGCCCTACAGCCTACAAATAGGTTGTTCAATGGGAGAGGGAGCCTTCACCCAAGAGGCTTGCACAGCTTCAGATTAAATGTCTGATCAGGTCTGAAGAAGTCAAATCATGCTAAAGGCTCACTTCCAAAGTGCAGTTTCCTGCATCTGTGACTTGCAAGGAAAGGTCAGGGACAGACCGTGGACAAGTCCCTGGGCAGGAACAAGTCTGTTGCTTCCTGCACTCCCTCCCTTTGGCCACAGCATGTGGGTTAAAGCCCATCAGAGGAGAGCTCTGTGTGAATGAGAGGTCTTCATGTTCTGAGTGAAGACCCTCTTGATGCTAGGTCATGGCCTGTCTTACAAACTGTAGAGCAATCGGCAGTCCCAGGCCAGCGAGGGTCCAAAAATAGATGTCTTGGAGGCAGCTGCAGAGAGACCTTGGGGGGAGAGGAGGATTTAACGTTTCCTTGCTGTGAGGACCTGGAGCACTTAGTGAAATAAGTGTTGAGGAAGCAGAAGGCTATTAGGAAGCAGGAGCCACGTTTATTAAATCCTGTATGCAATGTGGCAGTAGGCCAGCTTTGTTGGTGAGCAGGCCCCAGGAGCAAAGGAACCAGAAAGGAACGGGGAAAAGGAGCAGATGCAACCAGGTGAGTTTTCCATGCTGGCCTGCCCTCTCACTTGCTATTTCCACAGAGTTTAAGGCCAAACAATTTCCTGCATAGGACAGGACGTAGGAGACCACTGCAGCTGAAGTTTTTCCAGGTCAGGGAACTTCAAGAGTGGGGAGGGAAGAGTGGAGACATTGAGGACATGGAGAGCAGGAGTCCCTATTTCCAACACAACATCAGATAGGGACAGCACTCTGAGCAGTCACGGGGGGGAACCCCTCCTCAGTTCTGCACTGCTTTGGTACTGTGTGAAGCACAAAACAGGACAGAGAAGGTACAGGGTCACTGAAGAATGGATCTGGGGGGGCTCCCACCTCCCCACCCTGGGTACAGGAAGCTCGAGACTCGGACTCGGGGGAGCAGTGCTGTGGTGGAAGAAGAGGGTTGAACAAAGTGGCTTTGTTTGGTGTAATCCTCCTGAGCTGCTTCCCCCTTCACCACGGGGCTGAGGGGCTTGCTGTAGGATAAGCTGCACACGCACGCACGCGCATGCTCCTTGCTCGCTCTCCAGCCTGGGTGAACGGGGCGCATTCATCCGCTGAGGAATTCGCTGCCTGTGGAAGCGGGGCCGGGTGCAGCTCCACAGGGACCTGGGGTCACAGCTGTAGTATCCACAGCTCCCTCCATTGCCAGCCCTGATGCGTTCAGGAGGTGCAGTCAAAATAAATATCTTTTTGGGCTGAGACATCATCAGGTGTGGGCCCTCTAAGGAAGCCAGGTTCTTGGAGGCTGATCTCACCTTGGCAAGAAGATGTCCTATCGCAGTGTGACTCCATCACCATTATTTAGCCTTGTCAGAACACGGGAAAACCCCAAACCCACACTTAGAGTAGTTCCCCACCTGTGCTGGGCTTTGTGTGTCAGAGTGCTGAGGCAGATGCTAACACCTCCATTTCTTCTCGACCCTTCAGGCCGCTTGGTCGACGCGCTCAAGAACTACGAGGTGATCTTCTACCTGGCGGGCTCGGAGGTGGTGCTCTCCGCTGTCTTCCTGGCCGTGGCCACCTACTGCTGCCTCAACCGAGAGAAGAAGAAGACGCCTCCCCCAGAGAAGCCCCCGTCGGCGGGTGGTGGGAGCGACACCGAAGAAGCAGAGTCCGACGTGCAGGAAGGCGAGGAGCACAGCAGCGACAACCACCAGCCGGCCCGCAGCACCGACAACGCCGTGGTGGCGGCCAGCGAGGAGGCCAACCACGTGGAGGACGAGCAGAGCGGGGAGGGAGGCAGGTGTCCCGAGGGGGACAGGGAGGCGTTGGCACAAGCTGGCTGCAACGCTGACCAGACGGTGGAGCGGGACAGTTTTTAGCCAGGGTGGATGTAAAATGGCTGGCCTGGTCTGCGTGTAACTCGGCCTGGGAGGGGAGGTGGGATGTGGGGTGGGAGAAAAAAACAAGGCAAAAGCAGGTTTAAGAAGATGGTGAGAGTCTAAGAATAGAGGGTCCTCGTGTACATATGCCCACATACCTACCCCGTGATATATCTACTTGTGTCCTGCGCCCATGCTGGTATAACGCAGGCTCGGAGCAGCTCAAACACCAAAATCTTCCCATCCACCTCCGATCCAGCCCTGGAAAATGTATTCTGCAGAGGCTGTGAAGGACTCTCCCTTTCCTTCTGCGTTGTCATAATACAGCACACAATTAGAGACTCTTTGTAATCAGCTCTGGTATGCTTTGGCCTGGTGTCAGTGTTTCCTCTGCCCCATTCCTACTGTTGGGACAGCACAACCCTGAGAGGCACAGCTCTTGGAAATGCCACTCTTCCCTGTATGGATATGCTGTTAGAGGCTGCTGGGGTGCAAAAAAAGAAGGGGGCACCTCAGAAAGGCTAATGCCACCAGGAGGGTGGCCACGGTGCTGCCAGGAATAGCAGCAGCAGCGCAGGTAAACAGCCCGTCCCAGGCGATTATCCACTCAGCAGGAGCAGCACAAGAGGCAGGTGCGTGTTTTCTTTTTAAATAGAGAAAGGCCCCTTACATAAAGGGAATCAAAGGTAAGGCAGAGAGACGGGCTGCGCCCCCAGGGTGCCACGGGTGAGGGTGCCGGGGCACGTGGTAAGGCAGGCGTGACCCCCTCCCCCTGGCTGCAGGGGTGGATTTCTAGATTCAGAGAGGACAACCTCCCCTGGCGTGCTTAAACTGCTCTTAATCTGCTTTGGGCCTGGATCTTTTATAAACACCCCTGGCCAAAGCCTTCTCTTCCGCTTTCCTGACCTGTTTCACCTCAGGGGCCCTGGGGGAACCTATTACTGCGTTGAGGGATCAAGAACTAAGAGGGCTGCTCATGGGACCATCAGATGAGGGCTTTCGTTACGGATGGGGCTGACTGCAAATTGATGGGTAACGGGTGAAGCCCGCAGGACCCGTGAAGCCATTTGGGGACATGATGGAAAGCCTTTCAGTCTAGATACACCCAAGGGCAAAACCATAAATGATGAGCAAACCAAGGCCCAGCTTTTCCTTGCTCACCAATCCCCCCCACAAGAAGCAGCCCCCAGCTTCCCAGAGGTCCACAGCCTGAAAACAACTGCCCTCGTCAGCGCCAGGCAGGTCACTGGAACAACGTCCCCTCTGTTCCCTTGTCACCACTTAACATTTCCCACTGAGCCTTCCCCTCTTAAATCTTTTCACAGAGGGGCATAAAAGCCCGCAGGGTACAAGATCTTGCTACAGATGATGCCGTGAGACAGTCAGCCCTCAGCCTGCCCGCCTGCTCCTCTGTGATGGCAGCACCACGCTTGGGTACTTGTCAGAGCACCTCAGGGAGATGGTTTTAACCCCAAAACCAGACTGCTTCCTGCAGCCCCTGGGTCCGGGGCTGACTCAGGCCCTAATACACCCACTGCTCAAAGCGTGCTGGCTCGTGCTATCGCCACCATGCAAAGGGGCAGGGATTTGAGCATCAGCTTGTGGTGCAACTTGCCTCGTGGAGCTGTGTGGCAAAGCTGGCCCGGCAGCAGCAGGCGGGACCGAAGCTAAGTTACAGAGGATCTGCTAATAAACGGAGGAATGGCCTTGCTGCACCATTTGTAATCCTCCTCTGGAAACTCGTGCCACAGTGACCACTGCATCTTGGCACAAAGACATCCACGGTTATGAGCCAGACAGGCCAGCACACGACAGTCTGTCCCCTTCGCTGTATTTCAAGATTAAAAGCAGTAGAGGATGAGCACATGAATAACTGAAGAAAACCCAGGAAGAACAAGAAACAAAACTGTCACATTTGTCTTTATTACAGTCAACAGTCAGTACACTAGAGTCCATTTAAATCTTTCAGAGCAGCTTGACCATGGATGACTTTCTTCCAGGCACCCACAGAGATGACGAGGCCCCAAATATAAATCAAACATTAAAACAAAACTAACAACCATAAATTAATGCCCTTAAATAACTTCTCTCACTACCACTAGAATGTAACGACAGAAGTCAAACCCTTGACCTCTGAGAAGTACACCACTGCTGGCGGCTGCGCTGCCTGCAAGAGGAGAAAGTGCCATCTGGATTTGGGATCGACCCACAAGGAGAGAGGGAGGAGAAAAGGAAGCTTTTCCTTTTCCCTCCTTCCCTTGTGCAGGATAATTGGACATTACCTACTGTTTCTGGCTGGCCCGAAGGCAGCACAAAACAGTTGTGCAGAGAGGAGAGCAGCAGGTTGGATGCAAGTCACACTCTGCACTAAAAATCACAGCGTCTCTGCCTACAGGCCCTGTCTTCCTCTCTCCACGAGGCTTCCTGCCTCTCCTCGCTAGTGTAAGGACAGAACACCACCTTTGCAGTGGGGGTTCCTTGCGGCACCCGCACAAAAAGAGTGTGCAGGACTCGCTGCACATCTTCAAGAAGCACATTTGGTTACCATCCGTTACAAGGAGCTGTAAGAGAAGGATAGGTGGGAAATGCATGCAGCTTTGCTCTTACTCGCAGGAATCCATCTGCCTCAGACAACCACGTTCACATCTCTGCTGACTGGGAGAGCTTCTTCCTGAGCCGGGTCCCTCCTTTCCACGGGGGAGGGCAGAGCCATATCCTGGAGGATTCTAGCCCTGGGGTGGAGCTAAGGGACACCAAGAGGATGGGAACTAGGGAAAAGACTTGTAGACTCTTGCAGCTGAGTTGTGGCAGCCCAACGTGCCCGGCAGCTACTGCCTCTGCTACGTGAGCTTCCCAGCCCCTTGGATGGGGGCGTGATCAGAACACCTGTACCACTATCCCTTTTGACTTACCCTATTTCTTAAAAACAATGGTGCAGAGAAGCTAAGAGTGACCATCCTCCAAAAATCTGCCCTAGAGCCCAAGGGATGGGCTCCAGGAAGAAAGAGAGGAAGCTTAAAAGGAGGCCAAAGCTTGAAGTTTGAAACCAGCACCCAGTGGGGTGAACAAAACAATGCTGGTGCCAACGCTTTCCCATAGCACAAGGGGAGGGCAGGAGGGGGCGGCTCTTCCATTTGTAGCCACCTCCAGATGTTCAGCTGCCTTCCCCTTGGCAGAGAGTGGATCCTGCACGCTCAGCAGTGTGCACAGTCACGTGGAGACATGGGAGATTTTCCCTCCCCACAACTCAGTATCCAAGTTGGGCAACAGAAGGCTGTGGGGGGGGAAAGGAATATCCAGGCAAACAAGCAAGAGAAGAGAGAGGAAGGCAGAGGTTGGTCCCAATCCAACCAGCTACTCCCACCCAGGGCAGAGGAGGAATCCCAGGCTGGACACACACAGAAAACCACGGAGGATGAATCGCCATGTGAAATACACGTTTTTATATCAGTCTGCAAAGTCTTTCTTTTCCTCTGGCCGTACCAGCACGCTCATGCGTCATCAATGAGCTTTTCGCCGTTCGCGTCCTCCTTCCCGCTCTTCTCTCTGTCACTTCCTCCTCCTTCCTCTTCTTCTTCTGCCCCGTCTGTGTACGTGTCCTTCTGCCCATAGCTGAGAGTAGTGCGGGCGAGGTCCACCTCGATGGGGAAGACGTCCGCGTCTCGGAGCACGGCGTAGCAGTCGTCGTAGTACTTGGACATCGTCGAGACGAACCGCTGCAGCTGGAACACGATGTCCTGAACTGCAGCGGAGACACGTCGACAAGAAATCAGGTGAAAACTCCTTCCCGAGCAAAGCGTGGAGGCTGTGATCAAGCCTCCCTCCCCAGCAGGAGTTACAGACTCCCCTTTATTAGTCCCACGCGGTGCAGATGTCTCAGATATAACCACAGGAAGATTCTCTAGCAAAGGCTGTTGAGCTAAGATGAAGGAGGAGCACAAAGCCCGAAGCTGTGTCTGCCTGACCCCTTCAGGTGCTGGGCACAGCAGCCGTACTCACCATGTTTCTGGTCCAGGAGCTCTATTTTCTCCAGCACGTCCTTCCTCATCTTGGCAAAACGCGTGCGAGCCTCCTGGCGGCAGCGTAGGATAAGGCGGTATTCGTAGTTCCCAGTGCTGACTCGGTAGAGGGGCTCACCCAGGGCCTGCCAAAACACGGCGCCGTTTTAGAGACTCCCACAACGCTGCACACTGATGTGGACTCGCAATAACCTTGGGTTATTACAGCCCTGCAGTCAGGAAGCATGAAACAATAGGAACATTTGCCACAGCAGCAAACTGGCAGTTAGTGTGGCCATGTAAAAGCCAAATGCATGCCAGCCACTCTGAAGAAAAGTGCAACCACAGAGCAAAGAAAACAGGACAGGTACCTTCCAAGTCAACGTGGAGAAATGGAAAGGCTTCTTAACTGAACTAAGACAAGCACCATAAAAAAAAAAAAAAGCCTAGCGTCTGAGGAATATATTAATTTATACAAATCATACAATAACTCTGCTCTTCTTGCAAACTTCACCCTGTATTGATTGCATAATGTAGTGTATGTCTACAGGGAACCCCGTGCTATTTATAACCATCCAGACACAAGACCAGATACCATTAGGGATAGAGCTATAAATTGTCCCACAAAAGAGTTTTGAGGAAAAGGGGTTAGTCTGTCAGCTAAATAGCACTCTTCTCTTGCACTTGCAACCAAAACATAAAATTCCACATTACTATGGCTTCATAACACACATTATATATGCCAAAACCCAGAGATATTACTCTGCTGGCAAAGACTTCTTTCCTTCCTCTTTCTTTCTCATTTAACACCAAAAATGTAATTAAACGTTGACTTAGGAAAGCTTTTTTCATTCCTGGCATTGTGATCTAGGAATTAAAAATAAATAAATAAATAAAATCCTTTCTCTAAGATCAATAACTAGGATAAAATAGATCTTGCTTTTATGCAGGGAACCTTGGTATGTAGGGGACACCTTTAACTGTCTTAAACAGAGCTGTTAAGGATTACAAATGTCAAACTTTAAAACAGGCAGCAAACATACTGAAGAATATCATCAGGTTTTTGGAAGTCTTCTGATTTTAAATTACTTATTTTTTAGGAAAAAAAACATTGTTAGGAGGGATCCTTTAATCCATTTTCTTCAGCTACGTATGCAGCTTTTGCATGCATTTTGCTGCGGAGAAGCTAAACCTCCATTTCTCAGAAGCAAGTCCAGAATTAACGATAAGCTGTACAGTAGACACGAATGTAATCTGTGAAGATAACGCCTTAATCCTCCTTACACAAGCCAATATTACTTAAACACTGAGGCAGGCAACCACTAAGCAAACAAGTTGCAGAGGAGACGACTGATTGCTCTAGTATTCCACAGCACCAGTGATTCATGAGTTACTGGCAGTGTTTTCTAGGAAGTGTTTAAGGGTCTCCAGTTTCTCGTACGTTAAGAACAAATACATGGTGTTCTTAGGACGTGTTCCCTAGTTTGGATCTGCAGACACAGGAGTGCTTTTGCAATTGCAAGGCAGTGTGCACACAGAGGCTACAGAAACAGAGGATGTGATTCTCAGTGCCACCATACTGGTACTCACAATGCAGCTGTATTCTTCATCATCCATCTCTTTGACTTTCAGGCAGTAAGACTTCACAGGATTAAAAACAAAACAAAACACAAAACAAGAAGGCAATATTAAAGATCAAAAGCTATTTCCACGTTCACTCACAGACACAGGGTCATAGCATTTCAAACCTTCCTTCGATGATGTAGGGTGTAAGTAAGAAGGAAAAAAAAAAAAAAAAGATGAGTTGTGGGAAGGATTGGTGTGGGAAGAGCTGACATATTTATTTGCCCTAGAGTTGCAGTTTCAATTATTTCCCTTAACAGGTAAAAACAAAAAGATTTCTACAGTTACAGAAGAGATGCACTTAACAACTCTACCTTATTTTTTTGTATGTAGAAGGGAAGGGATTAGTTGAATGGAGGAGGAAAAACATGATTTGACTGTTATTCAATTTGGCTCAAGAAAAACGATTCCAAACTACCTACAAAATATGGACTCTGAGATTGGAGAGCTATTGAGGGGAGTTCAAGAGTGTAAGTTCCATCAGAATTCTTTACAAAAAAGTAAGGAAATTAATTTGGTTGGGTAGAAAGTAAGTGATCTTGATTCTGGGAGATCCTTCTTTCTGGTGAGAACTATGAAGTCAAAAGAAGGTGTCTGAATTTAAGTAATCTGGCTGTGGACAAAGAATTTTGGGAAGAATAACAACCAAGTTTTTGCATTAACAGTGGGTGAACGCACACGTGATTGTATAGGCTGTATGTGATCCTCAGGCTATGATTCTATAAAACTTCATTTCAACCAGCGTTAAAAATAAGAGCAGCTCACCAAATATTCAAACTTGACATCCAGGTATTTTTTGATAGTCAGCCTTGTGTCAGGAATGGCTTTATTCAAATACGTGTTCAAGTCAGTCAGCATCTGCAAGGGAAACATCGTGTCACTGAATGTAAGGTCAAAACGCAGGAGTATAATTCCTGAAGTCCAACCTTCTAACCAGCACAGGTCACAAGACTGCCTCGAGTTAACTCTTCTTTGAATTGGAGCACATTTGAAAAAAATAAATTGATCCTGATTCAGAATTGCCGTTGTTAGAGCATCCATTAGTCACTGGCAAGTAGCTCCAGCGTTACGAAACGCGTGTCTGGCTTCATCTTCTTTCAACTCATCCTGTTTCACTATCAATTAATCCTGGAAATTGCTCTCCCCCATCCAAAGGGGCACTACCCAACACTGTCCATCCAACACGGCACTTAAAGTGCGCTCAAATCAACATTTAATATTCTCTTTCCTAAACTAAATGAATGGATCTCCTGGAGACTCACCCAAATGTATCAGCTGAAATCACGAAATCGTTACTGGATTGCTTATCTAAACTCTGAAATTTAGTGACATCTTTTAATTACGGGTACTAATAGCAGGGAAAGGACTCTAGGGACTACACTGATCGAACTACGCTCCCATTCACAATAGAAAAAGGTGAGGAATATATTCACGTGCAAAAGCCAAATGGACAAAACCGATTCCCTGTGTTACCTCTCAGGTTGAGAAGAGATCCCTGAAGGAAAGCAGACAACGACAGTTCTTCCCACAATGAATTACTGTGAAGACCACACCTTCAAAGACAACCTTCTGTCTTTCTAGATTCCCCTCTTCTCCAGACCCTTTACTGCTATGGTTAAGTACTTTACCGGCTTAATTGTTTTCAGAAGATGAATCCCAAACTTCTCAATGTTGCGATGGGCATCAGCGAATTTCACAAAAGCTTCACTGGCAGCAGGTTGCGGCTCCCGTACGCCAATGACAGAGAAAACATCTCCAAATGCTAGACGAGGGTAATAAACGTAAACAAATAGAAGAAAAGGTTGGCCCTGGAGAAAAACCATGCCCTTCCCATAACCTTACACTTAGCCAGGGGACAATGCTACGTATTCCCTAAAGACCAGAGGTTGGCAGGGCATTTCTTCAATGTCTTATGTGAAATATAGAGCCCATGTTAGCCCCGTGACTGCTCACACCAGGAGCACAGCCCTTCCCACCTCATTTGTGCAACACTCAAGTTTTCTTTGGGTAAGGGAATCACACCTCCAAGCACTGACTGAAAATCCTGAAACTGGAGGTTAAAGCTTTCTGCTCCCTTTGCTCACTTGTTACCTCTGTGCGTCTGGGATAGCTCGAAGAAAGCTCTGAGAAGACTCTTGGTGTGTTCTGTCAAGCCTGTGATGGAAGACAGGATAAAACATTCATTGTTTCACTGAGACATGATGTCAGTATCCATCTTTTCCATATGGTGTGTAATGGAAGACCCAGCTTACCTTTGTACAGCTCTGCAGTCCTCTCCAGCTCCTCCAATCTCTTCACCAATCCATCTAAATGGAAGTAAGAATCAGAATACAGAATTACAACAGTCAAGGCCAGGACGTGGCTTTTAAAATAGCTTTTAAAATAACTGCAAACTAGTCCAACAGTGTGGGGTCATCATCTGTCAGCATTCACTATGTGGGCCCCCACTTTAAATTAATTTACCTTAGTTAACATTTAAATGGCTCTGATGATATAATTTGTATCACCCAGGAAGAGGCAACCACAACAACGAGGTAGAACAGAAGGAACAAATTAGGAAGGAATAATGTGGAGCATGTAAGTAACTACAGAAAATAGGTTAGCACAAGTGGGCAAGTGTGCCCTTAAGAAAATGTCCTTCTGGGCAATACTTACCGTTGCAAAGTATGGCTCGGCTTAACCCCAGGGCATCAGCTGTCCCTGAGCTCATGTTCTCTACCAGTCGGTGCTTCACCTTCTTCAATACTAAAGGCCAAAAGAGAGTGCAAACCAGGGTCAGGGGCATTTCTATGAGCATGAAAAGCACACTAGCACACTTCACCGATTTATCAGGCTCTGAAAAAGCTGGCCAGCCTCAACTTAACTCATTACTGAGGCAGTGAGCAGAAGAAGAATGCCATAGAAACTAAATGGTCAATCCAGCTGTGCATAGCACATCTTTTATCTTGCCCAAGTGTTCTGCTCTCACATCCTATGTAATTAAATCAATAGAGCTCCAGTGCTTCAGTTGGAAGACTACTCCAATAAATCACTTCGTATCTGGAACTAAACTTTGCTTATGCTACCTGCAGTATTACTTCACCTGAAGTCAGGATACCAGGCTGAAAGTGAGAGAAATGGGATTTAATGCTCAAATTATCCCTTTGCTTACTTAGATGCTTTAGATCTTACTTAAACCTTTTGGTCACCCCCTGATGGAATTAATTTCTGTCTGTGGTGGTCATACCCTGCAAATTACTCGAGACAATTATGCCCTCTTTAGAACCAGATGACTCAGCTACATTAGTTTAGAGGCAAACATGCAGGGGTGCCAAGCTCCTGCAGCTCCTAAAAAAGTCAGCTGAAGCCACAGTGTTCAACATCTCTGGAAAATATTCCATATTCTCACTGCACTTCTGTTTTCCCAGAAATCCATCCCAGTCCTCAGCATTTCCCCGAATCCCTGTCAAATAATTGGTACCTTAAATTAATCCCCATTAAAAGAAATTAAAGCAAAAATAATACATCGATCTTTTAGGGAAGCGAGAAAGGTAAGCCATATAAAGGAGACCGTTGCATAGGCATAGTCCAAAATACATACTTTGTTTTAGAAATAAAGCCTCCTCTTTCTCCTATAAAACGTATGGCTGTACAATACTCAGTGTAGATAGATATTTTGTCACTGTAAAACGAGCTGAGGAACTGCAACCAGTGTTTCACAACACACATTTCTGCGTATACATTTGGAAAAAATCACAGCAGGTCAGCAAAATTTACATGTATTAAAAATAAATAGATTAAATGACTATGTAATTGAGTTTCATCATCCATGCTAAATACGACGCAGAAAAGCAAGCCAGCTGCAGCAACAGTGAAGCCCCAATTTAATTATCAAGACTATTTCAAGAAGGCAGGGAAGGATTTTTTTTTTAAACCTCTAATTATCTTTGACAGTTTCCATTTGAAAACGACTGAATTAACAGTAAGAATGGAAACAGAATTTTACTCCAGTTTTAGCTAGGAGCAGTCTTTCACTCCTCCATGTCACTTTAAACTCTCTAGGGAGAAAGACGCCAGCAAGTCTTACCGATATCCAAAGACTTCCCCTGCTTTGGGTCGGCCTGAAGTTTGTTGTAGTGAATCGTCACTTCTCCCTGCAGGCAGAACAAATTCCAAACTGCTGCGCTGGAGGCAAGCAGCAGCAGCTTTCCTTCAGCAGTGAACAATAAACCGTCAACTGTGACCCAGAAGCTCCAGTGGCCCCCTCCTACCTCTCACCTTTACCATCTGTATCATCTTGGCCACCTCCACCTTGGTCTTCCCTTTGACAGACTTGCCGTTCACTCCCGTGATTTCATCGCCCGCGGCTACGGTTCCATCTAAGGCTGCCGGAGTGTTATCGAATACCTAGCGGAGAGGAAAAGGAACACAGTCTGGAATGAGAAGGATTAGAAAGGAAAATGCAAGGCTGAAGGACAAAAACCTGACAATTATGTTCCTCCTATTTAACTCATTTTATTTCGTAATGCTCATGGTGAAGCCTCGCTTTTTCTCGTCTGATTCTGAGGTGGTATGGCTGCCTTGTTCTCTCAGGAACTTCTTGTCTACAGGCATAGGATTTGTTGATGCTAAGTGTCAACGCTATTCCCCTGCAATTCCAGCATGCTCTCCAAGGAGGAGAATAATCTCAATTTAATTCTTCCACACCTCTGAAGTACTAGGGCAAGGAAATCTCATTTACTGCAAAGTGAGAAAATCCCTCTCACTTTGAGAAAAACACTTAGCACATGGCTCTCCGTGGTCTCCATCTCTCAGGACAACACTCTTTTAGGAAGACAGGTTATTGTTCCTCCCGAAGTGCCCACCTGGACGATATAGAGACAGGGGCAGTACTGTGCTCCTCCCCCAATGCTGATCCCAATCAGGTTCTGGGCGTCCTTCTTCAGGGTCACTGTCCCAGGTACAGTGGGGATCCCGCTAGAACGAGAAAAAGGGAATGGAAAACCGATTATGGCAGGCAGAGCTGTATCTGCAAAAACGACTGTGGTATCTGAGTCAATGTGAGCTGGAAACATAACGGGAGTTGTACATTTGAATTAATGACATTATCTCTGCCATAAAGTCTATCAGCACAGGCTAATTAGAAAGACCCTCTGGGATATTGTTTTTTGAGACTGTGTGCAAGGAGCAGAGGTAGGAGAGTCAACTCCATCCCTTGCCAGGCGTTGAGGTAACACTACAGTGCTTGATTTGGTCTTTGTGCCGGAGTGAGAGGCAAACGCATGCAACATAAAGGAGACGCGAGACCAGCGCCCCATGCCTGGAGAGGCAGGCGAGGCGCAGCCCAGCACTCACAGCTTGTCCTCCTCGATATCATAGTCCAGGTCCGCGAACATCCTGACGCTCAGGCAGAGCCCGTCCGCCCCACACCACTTCTGGGCACCCTGTGAAGAGAGCACAGCGCGGCCCCGTCACCCCAGCGGGCAGCTTCAGCTCCCTGACACCCCCCAGCAGCCCCCTCCCTTTATTTTTCCCCCAAAAACCCTCTCCCCGCCCGCATTTTCCCCCCAAATCCCCTCATTCCGCCCCATTGGGGCCTAGGCCCACGGGGGTCGCCCCCCCCCCCCATGAAGCGTTGCCATGGCAACCGCGGAGGGCGGGGGGGGGGGTCCCGCCGCTCACCGGAAGTGGCCGTCGCGCGCGCGGCCCCCGCTGCCGCCCGCCGCTGCCCCCGGCGGACACGTCACCGCCGGGCCCGCCCGGAAGCGGCCGGCTCCCCCCCTCCCCGCCCCGCCCCGCCCCTCCGCGCCGTTGCTATGGGGACGGGGAGGCGCGGGGCCGCCGCCATCTTGAGAGTGGCGAGGTGATGGCGGCTCCCGTGGTTCGGGGCGCTAGGGGAATAATGAAATGAAATGGAATGGAGTAAAATATAAAATAAAATAAAATAAAATAAAATAAAATAAAATAAAATAAAATAAAATAAAATAAAATAAAATAAAATAAAATACAAAAAGAAAACACAGAAAAAAAAAAACAAACCAAACCAAACCAATAAAATAAAATAAAAATAAAATATTTTTTTTTGTAAAAAACCAAGCCAAAACAAAAACACACAGAAAAACAACAAAACGAAACAAAACAAAAAAAACCACCAAAAAAAACCCACGAAATTTAAAATAAAATAAGATAAAATAAACCAAAAACACACACACACAAAAAAAAAACACAGAAAAACAACAAAGCAAAAAATAAAATAAATATAAAACAAAGCACAAAAGAATACAAAAACAAACAACAACAACAAAAACACAAAAACCCACTAAATTTAAAATAATAAAGTAAAATAAAATAAAATAAATATAAAACAAAGCACAAAACAAAGCACAAAACAAAACAATACAAAAACACACACACACACACAAACACACAAAAAAAATAATAAAATAAAATAAAATAAAATAAAATAAAATAAAATAAAATAAAATAAAATAAAATAAAATAAAATAAAATAAAATAAAATACCCTTTGAACTCAAAACTCCTCCATGACCAGGACAAAGGGCTGGCCGATGGCCTCTTGCTGTCTGAGAGGGTATTTCGTGTTTGCAGCGTGCAGCAGCACCATGAACCTAGGGGCTACGTGCATTAAAACATCTAAAAAACTTTTACACACCCAAAAAACATTAAAAAACTGGAGCCTCCCAGAGTGCTGGAGTACAAGGGCAAAAGTGCGTTGTTAATAATCAGCTTGAGGTCCTGGGGCTAAGAGACCTGCTGTCAGTGCCATGCCATGATGGCAGGGCTGCTGTACACCATGGGTTGGGGGCCAGGGAGTGCCCCCCTGTCCCTTTGCTGGCTCCTGCTTTGTGAACAGGGGTTTGGCTGTCCCAGGGAGGTGACACCAGGCCACCCAGCTGGGCTTCATTCCTGAGGCAGCAGCTCCGCCGTGTGGGCACTGCACAGAACGGCTGCAGGAAGGGGGACTGGGCTCAGGCATGCAGTCTGCAGTGCTGTTTCTCCTATTTTTCTACCAGGGTGTGAAAAAAAAAAAAAAAGAAAAAAGAAAAAAAAAAGCTTACCCCCCACCTAGGATAATACCTGCATCATGAAAATCATTTGTCTGTGCCCAAGGGGATTTCTCTGAGTCTTGCATGTGGCTGGGTGACAAGCTGGTTAAATGGATATTGCATTTCTGCTGGGTCTGCTGCTGGAGCTGCGAGGGGGAAGAACAGGCAGTGAATTTCTACTTTCCTGTCAACTCCTGAAAAGAAAAGAAAATAAAAAAGTAAAGAAAAATTAAAAAAAAAAAAAAAAGAAAAAGGAAAAATGCAAACTATTAAAAAAGAAAAAAAAAAGAAAAAAAAAAAGAAAAAAAAAGAAAAAAAAGAAAAAAAAAGAAAAAAAAAGAAAAAAAAGAAAAAAAAAAAGAAAAAAAAAGAAAAAAAAAGAAAAAAAGGAAAAATAAGAGACCTGTTGACAGAGACAAGGCCAAAATCTGTAGGTTTGATGAGCCCTGCTTTTGTGTTGCTCCATTGATGTGTGCATATTTGACATGTCCTTCGGTATGTCCCCGAAGTGTTGGCCTTTGTATGCGCGTGCTGACTGGCCCTGCCTTTTGTGTGCACTCTCTGCAATGTGTCCAGGGTCGATTGGATGCACTGTGTATGGGATGGAGAAGGAATCTACACGTGCCCCAAAGCCATGGCTGTCTCAATATTGGAAATCCAGCAGATTGCCTCGTCCTGAGGGGAACAGTAATGAAAATGATAACCTCAAACAAATAAACAAAACAAAGGGCATGTGATCTGTAAAAAATCCCAGGAAGCTGTTTGTTCTCAAGAATGGCTCTGATTAATTGTTGCATCAAAAATTTGAAATGCAGCTTTATGCCAAAAAGATAGGCCCTTAATGTCTACCAATGCGGTTTGGATCAGGAGGGCTCAGTTTGCAAGTACAGACATCTCTCCTCCTCTAAACAGACAACCCGACAAAGTCAGCCCAGGCTCTGAGAGTCAAACTCTCTTCTGCTCGTCTCTCATCACGTGTAATGAGGAGTCTGCAAGCAGATCACACGTTGCATGACTAGTTGGCTTCTTGGCACTCAGACGTATTTCTCTGCACTGGGGCTGTGCTGTGTCTCGTGGGTCTGGCTGTCTTCTGCTACTGTTCTCCGCTTAGAGTCAACACGACTAATGCTGAGCTAACGTCCTCCCCATTTGCTGTTCCTCGAGTGTGTTTTCTGTTTGGGGGGAAACATTCAGGGGCTAAGTATGGGGATTATATTCCCTGGGGCTACCAACTCGGAGAGGAAGGGGTGAGAAGCATTGAAAACATGGCTAGCCATGACCTAACTGCTCATTTTGCAGCCTCTACATCTTATCACTGCTATGTTCAAACTCTCAGGACCGCCTGGGATGAGGTGCATCTTCACTCCACTGGCAAGCTGGAAATATCCCTCTCTACAGGATCACCAAGCTCTGAGTGCTTGCCCTAAATCATTTCAAAAGAGCACAATATCGCTGTCCTTTGGAGTACAGGCTGACTTAATTCCGGTGTCAAAATTTCACATTTTGGGGATGAAAGCAATATTTTTGTGCCTCAATTCATTTTATTTTAATAAAATCTTTTTCCTTCCTTCCTTCCTTCCTTCCTTCCTTCCTTCCTTCCTTCCTTCCTTCCTTCCTTCCTTCCTTCCTTCCTTCCTTCCTTCCTTCCTTCCTTCCTTCCTTCCTTCCTTCCTTCCTTCCTTCCTTCCTTCCTTCCTTCCTGGATGTTTGATTGTCTGGAGTTTCCTGAATTCAGGATTATCAGAAGCTTATCCAGAGGGCAGCAGCCTGATGATATGGACATTAACGCATGCTGGATGCATTGTGTTTCCACATACTCCAAGCACATTTCCTTCCCCCTTAAATTTGTCCCCACCAAGTTCCCCTCCTAGGCAAGGAGACAGGTCTCAGGTGCAGCTCTTGTTACCCACTATTAATGTGCTGCTTGGTGCTGATCCCCCAGAAGGTCCAGCTGTTAGATCAAGGAATTAGCCATGGAAATGCAATACTTGCAACTTGAAAAAACAGCAGTGTAAAGTAACGGGGTTTCTGAGACCCTGCAGGTGGAAAGGTGGGCTTTGGCTTGTCTAATCCTTTTTAATTTAGAAGGCAACTCTTAGTCTTTCCAAACCAAGGGCATGATAACTTGCTACGGCACAGCCTGGGAGGACTGCCCCTCACACGAGGTGCTACCAGAGCTTGTGGTGCTTGGGTTGAGCCCTTGGGGTGTGGATGCCTGCAGTGGAATAGCAATGGGGCATGCGGGGACCACAACTCATGAGCAGTGGCAGGGTGGAGGGTGGGAAACAGGCAGAGATTTGCCCTCATTATGCATGGGTCTAACATGCCCAATTACCCCATCCTCTCCTCACCTCCACGATGTAAAAGACTCTTGTTGTGAGTGGTCATAATTCATGGTGAACCCCCTGGACCCCCCTTACCCCCTTCACACCCGCCGCTCTCCATTTTCCTTCCAGAAAAAAACGTGCCTTTGATGAAATGAAACGGCTCAGTCAAAGAACCCCTCAAATGGTTGGGGACCCCTGCACTTGGCCACCCTTGCCCACTTCTCAGCTCTATTTCGGGCCGAGTTTGGAGTTTAAGTGGGCTGACCTTGTGCCCCGGCTGCCCCGGGGGTCAGTGATGAAAGCGGATGGAGGCTTCACAGTCAGGTCTCTCGTGTGTGACTCTTTTGTTCCCGGGACAGGGGTGTGCAGTGCCTGGGACAGTGCTTAATTGTTTCGGGGGCACTGCCTTACCCGTCATGCCCTTCCCCGGGTGGCCCCAGCCCTTCTTGCTCATGCGTGGGAGGGTGGCAGCTTCTCCACTCGGGGCAGGGAGGAGGAAGCAGAGTCTGGGTTGCTCGGCATCATTTCTGGCTGTTTATCAATCCGCGTAATAACTTTCAGAGTGCCAGGAAGGAAAAAAAAAAAAAAAAAAAAAAAAAAAAAGAAAAGAAAGAAAATGAAAGAAAGCAGGAAAAGAAAGGACTTCCTGGCATTTCACAAGTCCTGTCTGCCACTGCTGTCATCCTCCCTTATCCTGCTGTGCAGGCGAGAGCAGCATCACCTCATCCCGGCCAGCTGCTGGACCCATCTGCCATGCCCCATAGGACGCACCCCACAACCGAGGCACTGGGAAAAGCATTTGGGAGGTGGTGGGTTCGTGCCAGGGACTGCCAAAACTTTGGGTTGGGGCGCATGGGCAAAGCCAGGTGGTGGTGTGAGGAAGTGAGCCCAAGGCTGGAGGTGCTGAGGCCCCTGGAAAGCTTTGCTAGACCTGAGCTGGGCACCCAAATCTGGCACAGCACTGAGGGAATGCAGAGGAGCAGAGGATTTGTCATATGTGTGGGCAGGGGAAGGATGCTAGACAGCCTTTTTGGGGCTGATGACAAAGAGCTGAAGGTTTGCAGATGTCCACGATGGAGGTAGATGAGCAGATGTCAGCATGAGCGTGTGGGAAGCCTTGTACCACTCAATACCTCTTTGGATGCCCTCTCAGCATCTTTCTTTTCACAATGAGTCCTTCCTGTGCTTTACATCTTCATTACAGCTGGAGGCTGGGGCAGCAGCCTCCACAGCAGGCCCTTCCCCTCCGCCGTTTCGGGGAGTGACTGCGCAGAGGAAATGGATAAAAGGAGCGGGGGGTCAGGGTTTAATTACCCCATTGTGTGCAGAGACGAGTGATGGACAGAGACTGTCAGTGGGTCACCGATTAGCTGCCAGGGAGCAGACAGAGGAGGGGGGGATCGTGATGAGCCCCCGGGACAGGCTGGTGTTGGGGAGAGACCATGGCGATGGCAGCTCATAATGGGAGATGTTTTTTCTTTTAGTTGCTCCCCCAGTCCTTCAGCTACAGGCAGCTCTGTCCAGGTGTGAAGGTCTCCTGCAGAGGGATCAGCCCATGCTGCCTATCTCCAACCCCACAGCCTCACCACTGCCTGCCCTGGACAGGGCTGAATGTCTCGGTAACAAACCTCTCCCCATTGCAGTTCTGGCATCCGTTGGCTCTGGGGCTGAGAGATCAGGATTATTCTTGACAACTCAGTCCAGTCTTAAACCTGACCCTGCCCTCAGTCCCGCCATACAATATCACACCTCACCTTCTTCCACCAGGTCTGTTGCCCTTGGTCTCAAGGCTCCTCTTCCTTTCCTTTTTCCCTACAATCCCTCTACTCATTCTCTTTGGGACTCTGACCTTCTAACTCCATCCACAACTGTCCTCCGAGGTCCTGCGTCCCGTGTCCCCTCGCCCTATCACTCCTACCTTTTCCTCTTCCTTTCTCTCCTCACTCATCCTTTATCCCTCATTCCTGTCCCCTTCACCCCTCATCTCCTAGGGTTGTTTGCATGAATCATCTCTGGAATCATGAGATCACTGTTTTTTTTCTGTCTCTCTGTCAGTGGGAACATCACATTAAGGAGCATGGAGAAGTGACCGGGGGCCATTGGGGTGACTCTGGCACCCCCTCTCCTCACTCTCCCTACCCCCCTCTTCTTCTCTATCAAAGGGAGCTTTGTTGTCCACAAGCAGAAAGAGAAAAGCAGATAAAAAGGCGGAACATGTGATCTCATTGGCTTTATTTAGACACCCAACTAACCCTCCTCTCCTTTCTCGATTCTTCCAAAATTATCTAAGCAAGAATCCATAATCCATCTCTGGGTTTCTCATCTGTAAAAGAGGTGGTGAGAGCTTTTTTTTTTTTTTTTTTTTTTTTTCCCTTTTCCAAAAACTTCAACCACTAGCCTCTTGGTCTCCACAAGGTGTGAAGATGAGCCTGACAGGGCTCGCTGCCAGCAGTGTGATGCCTTCAACTGCAGTAATCTCCACTGCATAAAACTGTGGGATGCCACCTTGTTGAAAGGGAATCGGGATCAGGGAGAAGCAAATCCTTTTCCTTGTTTCACTGTTGCTAAACAGGGGATTTCGGGGAGGGCCCAGAAACACATTGCTTCAGTGGGGACACTGAGGAGGTCAATGGCTGCAGCATTAGACAAAAAACATTCAAGTTGAGTTTCTGGATCTGCCAGAGACATCCTTTTTGACCAGGGTAAAATTCTCCATCTCAGGATGCTTTGGTTGTCCTTTGTGATGGGAATGATCCATGTTTGGCTGACTGTGCCTCCCTGGCAAGCACGTTGTACCATAGGTCTCATGTGGGAGCAGCAGGGCACAGCTGGGATTGCAGTAAGAATCTCTGTGTTGGGATTTATTTAGATGTTATCAAGCCAGAGGACAGGAAAAGGACTACCATATATTCGTTAATTGTTACATATTAGATGGGCTCGATGCTTTACAATGGAAGCTGCTCTGCATGCAGTTTTGGAAAAGATACGGTTGACTTGGCACAAATCTTTGTTATGAGCACAGTCAGACGAATGTAAGGAGTTGGTCAGTGTGCCATTTTCATGATGTTTTAACCAGCTGGGTTTAGAAATACACCAGACAAGACGTCCTTCTAATGTGCAAATATAATAACCCTTTTATCTGCATAGTCCATTCCCCTTCTTTTCAGGAAGAAAAATTCTCCGGATCACCCCCTACATCCACAGCTTTGTGTGCATGTATGTGGGAAGCCTCTTTCTGTGTCACTAGGGTTGAAATTTAATGATCGTTCCAAGGGCCTTCCAAAATAATTGAGGCACCGCATGGGAGAAGAATATAGAAAGTTTGGCAGATGGAGTCAGGAAGCATATGGTGTTCACCCAGAGCACAGGACAAAGTGAGATAGGGTCGGGACAAAGGGTAGTCGGAGGAGTGAAGAGAGGGTCAGTAGAGAAGACAAGCAAAAAGGCAGGAGGAGCAAGATTGCTCCAGGTGAGAATGAAAAATCTGCTTTTCTTGCAGAAGCTATTACCAGAGAAGGATACACTAAGATGCTCCTAATCATAAAGGTAGGGAGGTGGGAATTCGGCTGGGACATTTTCTGTTGCAGGAGAATGGTCACTGTGGAAGCTGCAGTGACTTCAGCATCACGTGAATTTTCCTTTACACATCTATATGTGTGCGTGTAAAATGACTCAGTGAAGCACTATGTGCAAGGAGGAGGCTATAACGAGGATGATGTCTGTGGGAATGCTTGAGGTATAATTTAATGAGGCGTGGGAAATCATGACGTCCCTGGGGATCTGCCAGAGCTTTACTGTGGTGGAGGGTAGAAAGATATCTGTCGGACATGTGCTGGGGGTTATGGCTGCGGGAGGTGGAGGCGGTTTCTCTGAGAAAACAGGCTTTGTTAAGCTGAGGTATTCTTGACTTGGAAGGTGACATTTGTCAGTAGGCAGCACTGAAAGGTGCACTGGTGAGAAGAAGAAAATTGTCTTGTAGCGCATCCTCACGCACAATAGCATCTGCAGCAATGGAGCAGAGATACTCTGTGACATTACATCTCCAATAAAGAGCGTTGGCTCCAGCTTACATATTGCTAAATCAGAAAATGTGGAGGCCAGAAAGTGACTTTCTTCTGTCTTTTTAAATAAATGCAGAGTTCCTATAAAAATCGAGACCCGTTGTAGCTGCCACTGGACTCCTGCCAGTTCTGGGTCCCCATCATTTGATTTTCCTGAAACAGGCACCATGACTCCATTCGCAAGACATTTCCATTAGCATGTTGGGCTGATTCAACTTATATCCTGCCCTGTTGTGTCTGACTCATTTTTCCCCATCTCTCGAAGCCTGAAGGAAGGCAGAGGGCCCTTCTCATAGATGCTCAAGGTCTCTATCAGATAATAGCTGAAGAAATATTTGCCATGACCGCGCTATGGTCATTTTTTTGCCATTCCTTAGTCACTTGGCAGCCAATGGAGGGAAGAGGCGAGAGCAGGGTGGGGGAGAGTAAATGAGACAGAGGGACAAGAACAAAAGATTCCTTTGTGGCACAGAGAGAGAAAAAAGGGAAAGCATCACCAAATGCCCAGAAGCCATGTTTGTAACAAGAGACCTATTCTCTCAGCTTCTTGGAAAACAACTTGGAGTAAAAGGCCCTGGTTGAATTAACCCTTCATGGAGGCAACTTAATGAGCGTGCAGGGAAGAGGCATGGCCATGGGAGGCGTAAGCTGTGTGCGAGGTGGTGGCACTGGCTCTTGAGCAATTTAAGCAAGGATTGGTTGTCTGGAAAGAGGAGGTAGGAATGACGTTGAGTGGTTTGACCATACCAGAGATCTGAAATGTCAGATGTCCTTTCTCTATGGGAGCTTTGATTTCGGCAAAGATCTCTAGAGGGGGTTTTGCAGCATATGAAGCAGCAGCTCTTTTCAATGAACCATTTTTCTAGGGGGACCGGTACCTTGGACTGTGCAGAGACAAAGGAAAAGAAAACACTCCACCTCAAAATATATGTTTTACTGCAGCATAATCTTGTCCAAAAAGCCTCTCTGAAGTCAGTACCTATCACTGGCCTTCAAAAAAGCTCTTCTCAAACATTGCATCTCTTTTGCTCATGTCTTAGATCTCTCCTTGGCTGAGCACAACAATTATATCGGAGTTAAGGGTTCCCTATACAAACAGATCGAAGGTACCCCAATTCCCCTTTCCACAAAGAAACAATCATTTTTTTAAATTATTTTTTAATTTTTTTTCATCATGAACACTCTTCCTTAGCCTCCTCCTCATCATTTCTAGGAAAGTTTCCTCTGTTATTGAGCAGATCTATGAGTGAGATGGGACTTCAGCAATGATGGTACAAGAAAAAGATACAGCTGTGGAAAGACACCCTACAATTATTTGAAGATCAAATGTCAGCACATGTCAGATCGGGTTGTATCTGAGCTTGCTCTGGGTGCCCTGCAACTTAAAAGAAGTTACTTTAAAAAGTAAAAAGAAGCAACTTGAAAGAACAGCCAGGTCAGAAATAAATGCTTCTTCTCTTCCTGAAGTACAGAAGGAGCAGTGTCCTGCTTCTGGAGCCTCCTCCTCTAGAGTCAGGCAAAGAGAAGTAAAGGGCAGCTTGGAAAAGGCTAGACGTTCCCCTTGTCCGCTTCCCCACCTCGCCAGGACAAGAGCAGCCCTGGGTCACCCATCGCCCGAGGCGCGGATGGGCAGGATGCAGCGGGTGCCCGGCAGCCCGCAGTCAGGTGGGGTGCCGAGCGGATGGGAGACGCACACAACATTACGAATGTGCTTTCGTAAATAAGCGATCACATGGAACTCGTACGCCCGTGTTTCAGCAGTGCCTTGAAAACAACCAGGAAAATCATGTGGCCGCAGAAGTCTGTGGGCTCCCAGCCCTCCCCCACTCCCTGACCTTCTCCCTCCCTTTCGTCTCCTTTCTTTCTCCCTCTCTGCATTACTGAGACGGTAACCACAAAGGCTGGGGATGAATTTTGCGCCCACTAAACTCATCCTGGGCCTTGGGGAGTTTGTGTTGGCACCTGGTCTTGGCATCCAACTCACCTGTGCTACTCGAGGCCACCAAGTGCTGTGTGATGTTCCCTGGAGCCCTACAAGGGAAATCCTTGAGTTCAGTCTCCACGAGGGATTGAAGGACGCTTACCCAGAGTGGATGCTAAATATGACCCAACTCATTGCTGAACGGGATTTTCACCGTTGCAGCTCCGAGTCCTGCAGAAATTGACTTTCTCTCGGCATTACCATTTTAATACCTGACTGGCACTTAGTGGAGTCACTCAAAAGAGCAAGCTCTGTGAGACCAATATTGAAATACAGGTCGTAAACTAAGAAACTTAAAGTTCACATCTGTCCAGTCTCCACTGCTGCCTCGTACAACTCATTCACAGTAGGAAGCCAAGAGTTTCAGAGTGCTAAAACCCTACCCAAGCTAAGAGCAGGTGGTGTTCTCTGTAGAACAAGGGCCACCACACTATCAATAAATGCATGCCTTTGAGCCTGGTCTCCACTGCTTGGCTGCTATTGTAGTTAAACTCCTACATGCATATGGCTAACAACCTCGCTAAGCACAAAGAGATAAAAGATGCATGAAGAAACTGAGGGATTTAGTGGGCTATGCCAGATGAGGCTAACCTGCCCCACTGTCCCTGGACTTGTGCCGTGTTGCCAGTTATGCTGTCTTCTACTGTACATTTGTCCAGCTATCATTTCAACATAGAAGTTGAGGATCTTGGTCTCTAGTCCATAAGGCCTTCATCTTTTCCTTCTTCAGATGCTTCCCCAGATGCATTTCCATTGATTGCAGTTCCCTTCCCTTCCCTTCCCTTCCCTTCCCTTCCCTTCCCTTCCCTTCCCTTCCCTTCCCTTCCCTTCCCTTCCCTTCCCTTCCCTTCCCTTCCCTTCCCTTCCCTTCCCTTCCCTTCCCTTCCCTTCCCTTCCCTTCCCTTCCCTTCCCTTCCCTTTCCCTTCCCTTCCCTTCCCTTCCCTTCCCTTCCCTTCCCTTCCCTTCCCTTCCCTTCCCTTCCCTTCCCTTCCCTTCCCTTCCCTTCCCTTCCCTTCCCTTCCCTTCCCTTCCCTTCCCTTCCCTTCCCTTCCCTTCCCTTCCCTTCCCTTCCCTTTTTCCCTTCCCTTCCCTTTTTCCCTTCCCTTCCCTTCCCTTCCCTTCCCTTCCCTTCCCTTCCCTTCCCTTCCCTTCCCTTCCCTTCCCTTCCCTTCCCTTCCCTTCCCTTCCCTTCCCTTCCCTTCTCTTTTTCATCTGTTCTTAAAATAGATGGGAGAATTTTGGAGCAAAGTCCCTATCATTTTATGTACCCATCCGGACTGGAGTCAAGAGGATCTGCTGGAGGCAAAACAATAAATGCCAACGTGTGGGAGAGGGCTGAAGAAAGAGTGAATCTGTATCAGTGGGGTGTGAAGGGAGTTTCATGGGGTCCAATGTGGTTAACCTGTTTGAGCAAAAGTGCCGCAGGCCAGAATTGGGATCTGAAAATGCATCTGGTTTGGGCTCAGTTAAGAATATTTATTATGGATTAGAGTGGGCTGATGGGAAAATTTGACTGGGTACAGTGGGGAGAGTGGCTTTGTCGGGGCTGGTTGGAAAGCTTCACTTTTCTTATACCAAAACCCGTTACCCCAATGGGAAACCATTTGCCAGACCAACTTCCCACGGATAGGAACAGATTATTCAGCAAGTGCTGAAGTGGGATCCCCAAAAGGCTGACAAAAACCTCCAGTTCCCCAGTGTCCATCTGCTCCGTGCCGTTTCCTTGCATGCTCATGAGCAGTACACACCAGAACATCTGCATCTCCTGCCCGAGCTGGTCCACCAGGTCAAATCCATCATCACTCAATGTCCTAGCTGTAAAAAGGAAAAATTTCCTGTTTGACCAATTCCTCGACCAGGGATGACCAGGATTTGGAATGAGGAAATAGGACATGAAAACCCAGCACATGGTTTCTTCTATATAGGCTGGGGTTCCAAAATCTGGTGGTCTGCTATGGGTGTGTGTAATGCACTGCCACAGCCTTACTGATTGAGGGGATAAAATAAAGACTTAGCTTGGAGACAGCTTTGAGTCCCAAATAAAGGTAAATCCAGACTGTTTCTGAATAAATAATGTCTCAAAACATGGTACCAGCTTCATCTGGGAAGTCAGCCTAGGTGGGGTGACAGCACGGTCAAATCCCTTGCCTCCCCACTTGTTCGGGCTCTGCTTTTTTTTTTTTTTTTTTAAACAAAACCAAGCAAACAAACAAAAAACAGGAAGAAATGTGTAGCGAGGGGTAGGAGATGGTGTGGTCGCGGGGAGAAGCAGAGCCCCAGCGCCTTACAGAGCTAGCAGAGAGTGGAGCAGGAGAGCGGAGGGTAGCACAGCGCTGTACAGCTGCAGGGCTGCTCACAACAGGGCAGAGCTCGGGGAGAATGTGCTCTTTGTTCCCTGCCTTTAAAGGGTAAGAGAAACACTTATGCATGGCAAATTAGCCCAAAAATGTATTTCTCTAAAACACCCGATTGTCTGGCCAGCTCTGCAGCTGCAGGGAAGTTCCAGGGAGAGAAGGGGGAGGCGGCGGGAAGGAGAAGAAGGAGGGAGGCAGGGAAGGAGGATTTTGCTCGCTGGGGAGGGGGGAAGGCAAGATGATTGTGCAGACAGGGGAGAAATTCTCATGCCTCGATTCAAAGAGAGCAGACGAGGGAGCGAGGGCACCCCTGACGGAGGGGGCTGTGTTGGTGGTCAGGGCCCGGTCCCCCTGGGGGTGGAGAGGAAGGGGGACACGAGACAGCTGCAGCTGGCGGTGCTGGGGCGTCCTGACCCCCCAGCAGGTTCAGCTGTGCCATCTGGGCCGGGATGCTCCGCGAGCAGTGCCATGCTCCTCTCGTCACCGTGTTGCGTGTCCCTGGGGGTGACCAGCCGTGCATCCTCTCCTGCTTCATAGCAAAACACACAGGGTGCGAATCTCCATAGAGGTGCAGGGCCTGTGCTACTCTCCAGAGTGTTTCAAGGGTGCTACTTGTGTATCGAACATCCCAAATGTACCCAGACTCGGTCTGGGCTTGCTATGAATTTCCATCGCAACGCTGATACAGATTTAGAAACTCCCAGAACGTTGCTGGTGGATGTATTATCCTGAACTTCCCCAGGGTTTGGAAAGCCAAACCCAAAGGTAATGTTCTCAACAACTGCTGAAGCCATGCCAGAGGTATGCAGCCAGCACTGGGAGCACAGAGAGTTTCTCCGGGATGTATCTGCCACTGACTGCATCTTCCAGAGGTTAGGACATGCTCGCTTGGGTGCCCAGATTCCCTAGGGAATTTCTGAGCTCTCAAAGGAGCCTGCTGTCTCTTTTCTCTTCCGAGAGCAACAAGAGCTTGTGAATGGGATAAAAACTTTGAAAAAGCGGGACATGCTCTGTGGGAACAGCACCACGGAGACAAAGAAGCTGGGCTGAACTCAGCCTGTGACAGTCGTGGTGACTGCCGTGGTCCTGTCCCTGCCCCAGGGAATGCCACTGAAACCAGAGCCAGGCCCACCACCAGCATGGCTGGGACCTGGGTGTCCAGGGAGGGTTTGGTATTTGTTCATCTCATC